>NC_050096.1:56132682-56435712 GCF_902167145.1 Zea mays | reverse complement strand
GTCAAGCAGTAGGCAACTCAGAACTTTGTTATTGAGTTATCCACTAAATACTTGCCTGGATATTCTGCTTCAAGGTATGCTGACAGCCTGACATTTTCGATGCAACATTTGTATTTATACTTTCATCTGATTCTAAGGATTATAAACGACAATCACGAACTATGCAATCAACTTAAGTATGTGATTTGTTCTTGAATAATACAGATAATAATTTTAGCTCAACAGTAAACATATGAACTAATGTACCATGGAAAATACATAAATTACACCTGACATGATCAGTAGGATCATGCACCACATCACTTTAGTCTTAAGATCTATATAGATTCCTGCAAATGTTCATTGGTTTTTTATCTGTTAGATTCCTGTAAAACTTGCTAAGTGTTACACCCAGATTTGTATACAGTTGTATACTCTAGGCAAAAGACTCTTTTATTAGAGTTCTTTTGCTACAGGAGATGATTTTTCCTCCCTCCCTAATGATAGAAAGACAATGTGGTTTCTTGTTCCTTGTAAATGGTGCTGATTTCAGTAATTTCATGTCATTATTTATCTGTTCAATGTTTTGTACGAGCCACTATTCTTATGAAATGATGAAATATTAGCATTTTGGATATAGTTATTGTACATAGTTTTTGAATTATTATTACTCTAAAAAACCATATACATCTATTTGATGGAGAGACCAAACGATGATAAAAACCATGAGATAAATATCTTCCAATATGGAAGTTTTTCTTCTCTCAAAACCAGGAGATAAAAACCTTTATTTTAACTCCCCTGTCCAAATTTGAGAGGATACAAGAATCTGAATCTGACTCCGATGAATGAACACGAGGAGAATTCAGCTGACCCTCTTCTAGACACCATTAATTTCGAAATAAAGAAGTTAGTATTTCATTTGGTAAATATATATTGGCAAAGTGTAGTATTTCAATAGACAATTTACAGATGTAGCCCCATCACATGCCAGTGGTGGAGGGTCAAATTGATGAACTTGTCAACTTGTATAAAATTAGTTAAGTATATAAGTAAAAAAAGTTTATTGTAGAGTAAAATTGTTAATCTGAATGTTTATGTCACTTTGATTTGATTTTAACGTAGGGGAATCTTCTGATTTTGCGGGGAGTAAACCACTAAAGGTTCATTGTTTGATTTTCCATTATATGTGGCACAGAAATATCTTCCCTTTGATAAAACAACTAAGGGAGTTCTATTTTTTGACATCAGATAAAAATACCTTTTCACCTTTCCTGTTTGTGTTACATCCTATGTTTATAAGGCACACATTCTTTTTGCCAATTTGACTTCCGAAATCTTTGATCATCATGTATACCTAATATTAAAGATACATAAACTATGAGGCGGCATGTGGAACTGCAAATTCTCCATAATTGAATGGTTTATGATCACATGGCAATTAAGTGATAGAAACAAATCGATGGTCACCTGATGTTTGAAACGTACAAGATAAATTCAAATGCGGCAACTGTTACAGTATTACAGTTTAGTGGTCAGTTTGTGTTTTATAGGCTTGCATTGCATCTGATCCAATACTAGACAGCAATAAAGTCTTTTAATCCCAAATAAGTTGGGATACATTAGTTAGAAATCAGAACCCAACAGAGACCACATGTCAAGGTTAGGTCACATGAATAGCTGTTTTCCACACACTAATATTCAAGCTAAAACTTTAGTACATTGCATCCTTTCAAGACTCCATTATATCTGATCCAATCCTTCGCTCATTGTAAACTGTTGAGGAGGAATAACTATTTGGCAGATGCACTCATTACAAACTGTTGAGGAGGAATAACTATTTGGCAGATGCAGACATGCAGTAGCTTCACACTTGGTTCATCGGACAACAGTTCTTTGAACTGAGTAGAGTGGAAGGCAACTGAACCTAACACCCATCCATGACCCAACTTACATATAGGCAAGTTTTATAACATAGCCTGCTTCAAATATAACTTTTGAGCTTGAGTTACGTATGCTTTCAGTCACTACTCTTCAACTATGCTGGTTCAGTCACTACTCTTTAGAACTGAGGGTTGTCTTCCTATAATAGGTGGTTTTACTGGGTTCTGCATCAGATCCTCGCATACAAGGTGACTTCACAAATTTAGCCAATAAGTTGTATAGCCGAGTGAAGCTATGTTTGACCTATGCTACGACGAGCCACCGTCACATTTGGTTAGTTTTATCTAATACGAGTTGGGTGCATATTTCCATTTCTGTAACCATCTCCTTTGAATCTGGTTTCTAATGGATTTTCCACCGATTTAAGATTTCCTGATAGAAAATTGTGCCTTGCATCTTAATGAAAAGAATGGTGCATCTGTTTTTTTTTCTGCTAACACATGAGCTGTCAAGTTCATTTTTAAGATGATAGTACCACACAAGGTTGAAATGCTAAAGGATATATGGCACCTGTTCCGGTTCATAAAGGCAGTAACTTTGATGTAGTGTCACTTTTCAGTTGTGTGCTATAATAACTATTACTTATACATACCCACCCAAAAAAAATCTTTGTGCCTGTTTCTGTTTGACCCTCCATCATGACAAAAATAATTCAGTTTGATTAAGGTAATGTGATGAATGCATGATTGAAGGCTTTATGGAAGCATACTATTTAACACCAATGATTGGTTCTGCTCATTATCTATTGTTATTT
Organism: Zea mays; assembly: GCF_902167145.1. Classification (NCBI taxonomy): domain Eukaryota; kingdom Viridiplantae; phylum Streptophyta; class Magnoliopsida; order Poales; family Poaceae; genus Zea; species Zea mays. The sequence goes on along the minus strand of NC_050096.1, from coordinate 56,433,035 downwards.
TGTTAAAAAAAGTCTTCTGGTACCCATTTTTTCTAGCTACCTGGTTATGATTCTCTCCATTTGCAGCAACATGCTAATGAGAAAAATGACACCAAACTAATGGAAAATGTAATCCATGTTCTATCAAGATATTTCTTACCGCTGCAACCAGGCACAACTGACATAGTCTTCAGGTATCTCATTGTATGTTCTGAGTTAGTTATATTAATGATGTTTACTATAGGTTTCGTTTGTTGTTTTTATATTACTGTAGACCATGATCTAGCCTCTATAAAATTTATTTTAGTGATTCATTGCATCATATTACTCCTATCTTTTTGCAATATAGTCGATGCCATGCATACGGACATGGAGGTTGTGTTCGAGGTGCTGAAGAGCCTAGAGGACGTTGAGGAGCTGGACCCCGAGTAGCTGCATGATCCTCACAAGCTGCACACGTGCGTGGAGAAGGACACCTCCTTGTCGGACTCGTGCGGCGTCGGCCCATTCGGGCTGGTGGTGATGGTGCCCGAAGGCATGCAGAGCAGGAACAGATCACCGTATTCTTTAGGGAGTGACCAGGATCTCAGCTTCTCGATCTATGCTTCTTTGTGATTTCTCTTCTAATTTGTCTACCTCCTTTTTCTGCCCGCAGATTGGAGCAAGAGCAAGGTGGTCAGATCTAGATCGAAAGTCAGTGAGACGAAAGCCGTTTTTACCTCACTGGTCAAGCAACACTATTCACTCTTTGATCCAACATGGGAAGCTTTATTTCCTGAAGCACTAGCTGGGAAGTCAGTGAGACGAAAGCTCACAAGGGCAGGTCCAAGGGCATTGATCTTCCCAGCACCTGCAAACGCTGCCTCAGCATCCATGCGCCTCTTGAAGATCACCTGGGCAGAGCTGGCACTGTTTGCAACATCTGGCTTCACTTCATTGACATGACCGTATTGGCTAAAGATATTGATAAGGTCACACTTTGTAGGAGAAATGCATGGCCTGCTGAAGTGCAGCACCAGATTTTCTCTCTCTGCTGAAGACCACATGGTGATTTTCTCTCTCTGTTGAAGACCACATGCTGCTACAGAGAGCTGCCATAGCATTTCTCCACAAGATGCAAGTCCAACCATTTTGTTCTTCCAAGAAAATACTGGCAGTATCCTTTTTCCCCTATGTACATATAAACCATACTTCATATGATGGGTCAACCATTCTGTTAAATTCTTTACTGTTAGAAATCGTTCACGATGACGCAGCAACTACAGTGCAATGTTTTTATGCTTTCCTATAGAGGGCATGCTATTTCTTACTTCTATTCTATTTATGCCATTCAAACTTGTAGCTCTCAATATTTTGTGGGTTTAAATGTTCTTGTTTTCTTTATTTGCGATACATCTAAATCTGATTTTCTTTGTAGGTATGGTGAGAGTGATGGTTATCCTTCTCAGAAAGGGAGAGATCAAGAAATATGAGATATAAATTCATATGCTACCAGAACAAGAAAGATGAGAGCGGTTGGTGGCCAAGGCTCCTGAAAAGGACCTGTGTTCTTGAAGGTTGACTGGACAAATGGTATGACGAGGATGTCGAAGATGTTGGATGTTAGAATTTCACTTTTGGTTGATTATGTGTTTTCTTATGCGCCTAACAAATCTAGATATGCAACCAGACATGCTTTATTCTTGTTCCTGTTTTGTTTTCCTTATGTATTAATTTCTTAACTTGTAATGCACATGATATTTTCCTTATGTATTAATTCCTTAACTTTTAAAGCACATGTTGAAGGCTGGTTGTCGGGTAAGTTCTCTTAAACTTTGATAAGCTTACTTATTATCGCTATGGATCTTTTGAATCAATTACAAGGTAATTCATTTAAAAATCGTAGTAACACATGTGTACCTAAATATCATATATAAAAGTATGTACGGTACTGATGGTTGCAATGTAGTGGTGAAACAACTAGATTAAAATAACAAAATTTATGTATGGATATGATCACAAATGTATTAAGAAATCTTTTTCTCATAACAGTACCGTGGTATTATGTGTTTCCGTTGCAACGCACGGGCACTCACCTAGTCATCATATAAATCATACAAGATACCTCATGGCAGCCCCTCCCTCAATCTGGTCGAACTTTTTGCATTTTGGTCCTTTCTCGGAAAAAATTTCACATTTAGACCTTAGAAAATTTTAATGTCATTTTTGGACCATTTGCTCGGCGCCGTAGCCTACGGCGCCGAGATAACACAGCTCGGCGCCATAGGCTATGGCGCCGAGGTATGTGTTGCGCTGGCACAAACGGACGTCGTGGCGCCGATGTGGCACCGAGCTCGGCGCCATATATCATGGCGCCGAGCTCAATTGCGTACACGAAACATGTCTAGCTTAGTTGATAAAGCACAAGGCTCTTGACCTTGTGGTTGTGGATCCAAGCCACATGGTGGTGTTTTTTTAATACTTTTTGTCTTTGTCACTGATTTTTTTTGTTGTTCAGATTTTTCGTTTATGTCGCTGATTTGTTTGTCCAGATTTTTTTTGTTTTTGTGACTGATTTGTTTATTCGTCCAGATATTTTTTTTGTTTATCCGGCGAGCACAGCGGCTGTGTGCCACAGTGACCGCGAGCCGTCAACTTTCCCATTTGTTTGCTCAGCTAACCTACACCTAGGAAAATCAAACTGAACCACAAATAGACTATAATGTTTAAAACTACTTTTAGAAATGCAATTTGAAGATTAGCATAGAAATAACAATTATGTTTCTCTTTATCAATCAAAAAGTGACCTACAAAATAATAGCATGATTAGATCTATGCATCGTTCCCTTGATGGGAACTCAGCATTGAATGGAAAGGTTAATTAAATTCGTGGATTAACTATACTGTTTAGTTTAGTAGTATGTAAATTAAATATAAAAGTGAGGGACTGTACAGTTCCCCTACACACAGACACAAGCTCACAAAGTATTTTGTCCACTTGAAAAACTTAAATTTGTTTGAAAAACGTCATGGTAAATGGAGGGAATGGAATTAGATATCACCTAGTGGAGTAATTTATGCAGTAAATTCTAAAATATATCATCCATAAGACAAGTATATAATGGAGTATACTTTTATTTAGTGCAGAGGAAAAAAAGATGAATATGTGTGCTTCTTTTTACTGGAATATGTTATTATGTATTTAGAATTTATGTTCAAAAGAACTCAATGAAAATATAATATTTTTATTTGATCACGACTGAAGTAAGAGTGTTCTCATTTGATTTTTATTGTGGTTAGCTTAGCAAACAAGGGGAGAAGTTGACGGCTTGTGAGCACTGTGGCACACAGTCGCTGTGCTCGCCGGATAAAAAAATCTCGACGAATAAACAAATCAGTCAAAAAAAACTGAATAAGAAATAAATCTAGACAGACAAATCAGCGACATAAACGAAAAATATAGAAAACAAAAAAACAAATAAGTGACAAAAACAAAAAGTATTAAAAATGCCCACCATGGGGCTTGAACCCACGATCACAAGATCAAGAGCCTTGTATTTTACCAACTGAACTAGACAAGTTTTCTATAAAAATGGAGCTCGGCGCCAAAATTATGGCGCCGACCTCGGCACCACGTCGACGCCACGGCGTTCGTTTGTGCCAACACAGCACGTACCTCGGCGCCATAGCCTATGACGCCGAGCTGTGTTACCTCGGCGCCATAGCCTATGGCGCCGAGCTGTGTTACCTCGGCGCCATAAGCTACGGCGCCTCGCGCCAAGTAAAGGGTCCAAAAATGACATTAAAATTTTCTAAGGTCTAAACATGAATTTTTTTCCAATGAAGGACCAAAATGCAAAAAAATCGGTCAATCTGGTTTGTCCCCTCCTAAGATCAAATCCTGGCTTCGGCCCCTGCATGCGTCCATGCTGCTACTCTACTATTCCTTAGTCTTCGTTCGGGTTAAGGCTGCCCGCAGCGGTAGCCGCGCGGCGCCCCCTTCCCTTGCCATGGCGGCCACAGTGACGCCCCTGCGCGTGCAGCGCAGTCCTCTGAATACCTCTCTACGCAGCCAAAGACAATAGTAACACGCTGCAGACAGCGTGCCTCCGCAGCTCCCCTCTCCGTGTGTTGTTTGTACGGCGGTTTATTTAATAGATGAAGAAAAAATGTAATAAATGATGAATAAAGTTGGATAGTGATATTTTATAGGTGTAGTGGGGTATAGGGGGAGAATATAGGGGGAACCGCTGCGGGAGATGAAAAAGTAGGGATGAAATGTTGATGATGTGACGCAAAAAGTGATATATGGGGAAAAATTTAGGGGTAACCACTGCGGACAGCATTAGGGGGGTTCTTGCAAAGAGGTTTGGGCACACATTTCTGTAGTGCTGTGGCTGGCAACCTGACATGCCAGAGGGTGCTGTACGGTGTCACCTCCATCGGTTCTTTCACATCTCACTCATGATCGTGGACCGTGGCTGGCTGGCTGTCTGGTTGGCCCATGCTTTCACTACCGCTAGTCGTAGACTTCTGTGAGGTGATCATTTTTGTTGTTGTTTTTGTAGACGACGAAACACCGCGTTCGCCTCCAAAGATCTGCGCTAATCGCCTACGGAGTACTTTCACATGTAATTCAATACCCAGGCAAAGTGCTAAAATCATAATTACAATATCAGAGAAAGGTATATAAACCCAAACACCATATTTTGCTCGTGCAGGAGAGGAGCGCGCAGACAAAAGGTCAGGTGATAGTAACAATTATCGTTGGGATATATTTCTTTATATATTTCATTTTCGTAAAGGGTGTTTTACTCTTTCGCGTGAAAGGTGATACTATACCACTCTAACCTTTTTTCGAATGATAGGCCCTATATATAAATGAAAAGACTGTAATGTAAAGGTGTGAGCGCTGCTGCCTGGCATGTAATGCACAGACAGAGGAGGCATGTGTTGGGGCGTGCGTTGTATGATTGCTTCGGATCAACATGGACCTGGTGTGGTGGCCGCTAACGACCGAATCTCTTGGCGTCTTTTTGATCGGTATCCAGATCGTCGGTGCAGGCGACGTTGCTTCAGTTAGGAGGCGTCCATGCTTCTGTCGATCGCGTGGGTAGCTTAGCTACGGCCAGCGGCCTAGTAGTACTGCCCACTGCTGCGCCATCAAGAGTCCCGAGCTTTCAGTTTCAGGTCCATTTCCACAAAATCCATGACTAGATTCTTCAGAGATTGAGCGCATTTTCTTTGCTCGGTGATCGGGGGCTCCAAACCGACCGTGAGCGCATTCTCTCTACCGACTGCTTCCATCACGCCAAAGATCCACCGGCACGACTGGCGTGATCGACCGGCCGTGGCAGGGGGCAGGGGCAGGGGCAGACACAGCTGCGTACGCGCGCACGGCCGGATGCGTGCCCCCCGCGATCGCCGATGCCGCCGCGCCGCGCTGTTCCTGCGTCAGCAGCTGCTTGCTGAGGCCGCCGCGCGTGCCGTGCGCCGACCGGCCATCTTCGCGGCGCTGCGGCGGCTCAAGTATCGGGCCTGCAATGCATGCACGAGCGCCCGCCACACACAGCGGCAGGCCTGGCCCACTGCGGGAGACCAAACTTTCGGTGGGGCGCATCAGCAGCTCGCGTACAGATTGTGAAATCATGCGCGCGTGTGTGTGTCCTCTGTCCTGGTCCTCCTGGACCGCGTAGTTTTGACCTTCTTGTCCACCACCGCCGCGTACCAGAATCGACACATGCTGCGACAGTGCGTCCTGGCCTCTCTGCTGTACACTTTACACTATCATTTTTTTTTCTTTTTTTCTTTTGTATTCTACGAGTAATAACAACAAGAATGTTTGGAAACATTTCCGATCTCCCCATTACATATAACTTTGATCACGCGAGTGCTGCTCCCAATTCCCAAGGCCTGCACCATCTAGCAGGCCGTCAAGCCAGCCAGTTCCACACTTCCACTTCCACAGGCGCGCAGCCGGCCGCTCACGTAACGCCAACTCCCCTGTCTCCGCGCGGCTGCAGCCGACGCCGGCCTCTCTGTCCCCGTGTGTCCTGCTGCCTATCTTCGCTCCACGTCCACGGTGACACCATGCCGGCGCCCAAGTGGTTCCAGAAGCTCCGGGGGAGGAGGAGCAAGGGCAAGCAGCAAGGCCCGTGCGCCAGAGGCCTCGCCGCCGAGGACGCGCCGGCGCAGGGCCAGCGCCCGTCGTCGCTGCCAGCGCCCTGCGCCGTGTCCCCCAACCGGGCGTCCTACTACTTCGCCAGCGCGGACCGCGCGCGCCAGGACAGGGACCTCCCCTGCGCCGCCGACGCGGCGGCGGCCCTGCTGGACGTCCGCGTCGACGTGGTGCACCGCCGCGCGGGCGACCGGCGGCTCGGCGGCCTCGACGCGCCGCCCGGGACGCCCGAGCTCCAGCTGCGGCCCATCGTCACGAGGCCCCCCGTCGACGACGCCTCGGCCAGCGGTGGCGTCAGCAGCGCCAGCGCCACCACGTCGGCAGCCACCACGCCGTCCACCAGGGCGCGCAGGTTCCACGTGAGCTCGCCTATGGCCAGGCGCCGGCGCCGGCGCCGGTGCGACCACGACAGCGTCGCGATCAAGAAGGGGAAAGCGGCGGCCGCGGAGGAGGAGGAGGAGGAGGGGGAGGTGTCGCCGGTGCCGTCCCTGCGCGCGCCCACGCGGCGGCGAAGGCGGCGGTGGCTGTACGAGAGCCTGGTGGTGGTGAAGACGTCGTCGGACCCGGAGCGGGAGCTGGCGGAGAGCATGTCCGAGATGGTGGTGGCCAACGGCATCCGCTCGTCCGAGGACCTGGAGGAGCTCCTCGCGTGCTACCTCGCGCTCAACGCCGCCGAGCACCACCGCGCCGTCGTCGCCGCGTTCCGCCGCATCTGGCTCCTCCTCGACAAGCACAGGCTGCTGCTCATCTAGGCACATCGTGCAGCAGCCGCGCACCTCGCCAGCTGACGGCGCAGCTACCGTAGCGTAAACAGTGCTATCGTGTGAGCTGTGACGACGAACATGCTGCACGCCATGCCATGCCATGCCTGCATGCATCTTGCCGTGTTTATAATCGACACCTATTTTAGTTGAGTTGGTTGGTTCATCTTGATTGCACATTCGTGCCGCAATCGCGTTGCGACGGAGCTCTCATCTCTCTTGGTTGGATTGGATCACGCAAAGCTGACAGCATTTCTTGCTCGCTGTACGTGTGTCGGCACGCAACGCAAGGTTGAAGAAGAATGGAAGCACGCGCACAGTGCAGAGGAAGCGATGCGCGCGCTCCACAGGCCACACACAGCCCCCACTTTGGTTCCCAAAAACGAAAAGCGAGCGGAATCGTGTGCCTTTACAGCTCGATGCAGCAGAGGATCAATGCGAACCGAGCTGTTGATCACCGATCCTTCCTGTGGAATTTCGCTCTCACCATCGGCCAGCCCTAGCTAGAGATGGCCAAACGGGCCGCCCGGCCCGGCCCGGCCCGGGCCCGGTGAAGCCCGGCTAAAAACCGGGCCGGGCCTGCTGTGCCAGCGGGTTTAATTTTCTGTCCAAGCCCGGCCCGCAGCGGGCCTAAACGGGCCGGGCCGGCCCGTTTAGCACGAAAAAACGGACCTAAAAGCGGGCTAAACGGGCCGGTAATCACGTTTTAGTGTAAAAAAACCGGGCTTAACGGGCTTAGAGGTAAACGGGCCGTGCCGGGCTAGCCCGCCGTGCCTAGTTTCCTGTCCAAGCCCGCCCGCTTATTCTACCGTGCCGGGTTCGGACCGGGCCCAAAAAGCGGGCTTCGTGCCGGGCTCACGGGCCTCGTGCTTTTTGGACATCTATAGCCCTAGCCTCTAGTGGGGACTCACACACCGACTCTTTTTTTTCAATTTAATATTTTTTCCTAGAAAAATCACATTTACACTTTTGGTAGTTAAAATCTCGTTTTATAAGATCGGTGTCGTAGTTTATGATATAACATCGATGTTGTATTTTCAGCGCCGACCTTGGCGCCACGAAACTTTACATTGAGGTTGGTTTCTGTATATCACCTTGACTTCTTTCTCGTCTCACGCCTTATATATCCGACGAGGTTAGACTTACAAAAGACTAAACTGAATACTATTGTTACGTCCGTGTTACGTCCGCGTCAATGAACCGACCTCAACTTGCACGGCATCGTGTGGATTTATCTTATCCCTGCATGCATGGGGTTGGTCCCGATACTACGGGACTTCGGGTCTACGCGCTTGAATTTCCACTTATGTCCTCCTCCGCCCACGTCCGACTAAATAGCTCACGTGAGCTGCTCTGTCCGGCCCACGAAAGTCTTTTGGTGGCCCACAGACCGAATCCTAGTCACTGGGATCCAAGGGATATCTATCTCCACCCCTAAAGGTGTGCATCCAAAGCACCTAGACTTGTGAGGTTCGAGGATGATTTTGTACAACTTGACCTTTGATAAACACATGGAAATGATATAAAGCACGAAATAAATAACATAAACAAGGTATAATCAAAGCGTGCAATACTCAATCCATGTTCCAGGAGTCCACGATGTTTAGCTCACTTCTCAACTTACAAGATCTTCTCTCGTGAAGAGGCTTGGTGAAGAGACCAGCTAATTGGTTTTGGGTGCTCACATGGCTTAATTTTGGTATCTTTCCTCAGTGAGTGGTCCCTCAGAAAGTGGTTCCAGATGTTTATGTGCTTTTGTACGGCTGTGATCAAGAATAATTTACGCTATACGGATGACACTCTCGTTATCATGTAGGAGTAAGATTTTGTTTAGATTGTAGCCAAACTCGCTGAGTGTTTTGGAGGTGGCTATGTGGATTATGTTGATCGGTGTTAGCCCTCTTGATACTAGATTGTGTGTGGACGTGGAAGATGTGGTTGTGGTGTCGTACGCTCAATCTGCATCGAACGATGTTACCGTTTCCCGGTCCACTCGAGATGAATGTCGCGTTGGTAATGTTGTTGTGGTTAAAAATAAGATTTTAAACACCATAGATACAAACGTGGTTTTATTATTATTTATTTAAAAAAAAAGATGTCGTCCACACACGAGGCTAGTGAGGTGAATTTGGGAGCGGACCACCAACTACCCAACTAGCATCAGTAGCGTTCATACCCCGCAATTACAGTACTACCTATCATCTCCGGTCGTCTCGTCTGCCATGATGCCATCATTGTTTCACAGCGAGGCCGTCCCTTTCTCGCTGATTTTCCTTCTTTTTTTTTCTTCAAACGAGGCTGTGATGCCTGTCCCAGGCTCTCGCAGTGGTGGTATTTTAGGTTGGACAGTCCAAGACCGTCTGTCGAGTGTGGCATTTTTGGAATAGGGGTGTGTGGTGTGGGCGAGAAAGTCTTCTTTACCTTTTACCCAGCTACATACTGTGACTGTGAGTATGGAGCGACAGCACAGCAGTGTCCACTGCTCCAAGCTGATGAGAGGTGATAGCCACACACATCCTGCGCATCTGGTGTCGTCCATCTTCTGCCACTCGCATCAGTCTGCAGAGCGAGCACGCCCAAGTTCCAACACCGACCAAAACCAACCCTCTCTGCTCTGCAAGTTGAATACCAAGCTGCCAGTTTGCTCAGGGCCAGGGCGGATCGGAGTAGAAGAAAGCCTTTTCGGCGTCCGTGGCCTGGCTGCCACTGCCACTGCCAGGTGAGGAAAGAGGAAAGCTGCAAAAGCTGAGGTGGGATCCCTACCACAGCAGAGCAGGGGGCCCTGCCAGTGCGAGTGTGCCACCGTCCCTCCCGAGTGCAGTGCACAGCGCCGTGGGGCAACGCAACGGTCAGGGAAGAGATAGATGGCCGCCCTCTCAACTTTCTGGGAAGCAGGACATGGACATGTATTACAAAAAGTTTTGACGAAAGCTGCACCGGCCTAGACTAGAGCGAGCGAGCGAGCTATAAAAGAAGCTTTATTAATTAGATTGGGTAGAAAGTTCAGGCCAAAAGTCTGATTTTGCTCTAATACAAAACTGAAAGCACCTCGCACCTTGGTTTTACATTTGGTGAAGGTGAACCACTCTAACAAAAATTACCCATTTGTCACTAGTTGTAAAAATATCGGTTCATATTTTTTCTTCTCCCCTGTCTTCGACCTCTTCCCGTTTGTGATTTCTTCCCATCCGTGAGATCGTGATCCATTTCTCGTCATGTGTGCTCTCTCCAATCGGTGGTGGCACTCCTTTCTCTCTCATGTGCATGTGCACCGGCTACCCCTCATCTAGCCTCCTCGGGATATGGTCATCCCCTCGAGCATGACCCTAGCTTTGGCCATCTTGCAGGGACCTCGACCGCCACATAGGTGAACGCTCGCGTTCCACCGTCTCGAGCCGCCATGTGGGTGAGTGCGACTGTTGGAACCTGCTCTCAGTCGCAAGGAGGCCAACAAGAGTGAACAGTGATGACGACAGGGTTACGTGCTAGAAAGCAATAGCTCTGTTAATCTGGCCTCTCACGGGCACTGTGCAGGGGTATTTATAGGTACCTGAGCGCGCAGCGCCTTGAGCTAAGGACGCATGTGCCCTCAGCTACCTAGGTTATCCCCAGAATATTCCCGTAAAGCGGGGTTACAGACCGTAATTACAGGGATGCCTTTACAAATTGGGCCCGTAACGCACGGCGGCCACGCGGGGCCCGTTACGATGGGCCGGATCACACGTGGGCCTCTGAGCTGGACGAGGCCGCACTGTGGGATGCCCTTCGTCGCCGGTCTTCGTCTGGTGCGGAACAAGCGAAGGGTGTCCCTGCCTGTTTTGTTTCTGTTAGCTCAGCTGCTGCATCGAAGGCTTCGAGCGAAGGGTGGCGCCTTTGCCTTCGCCCTAACATTTGCCCTCCGAGGGACCAGTTCGACAAAGTCACCTGGTGCCGAAGACGTCGCTAGATGGCGGAGACGCTGCCCTCCCTCGAAGTGGTTCCGCGGGGGTTTTTGATATGACCGTTGATTGACGGCGTACTGTTGGATTGCGGGTTTCCCGAAGCGCCGCGCCCTGTTGGATTGCGGGTTTCCCGAAGAGCCGCGCCCTGCCTATAAAAGGGGGCGGGGGTCGGCGCTTTTTGAACTTCACTTTCCGCGCTCCGCGAAAACCCTAACCGCCCTTTCCGCCGTCTTGCTGCTCGTCTGCCCGCCGTGCCCTTGTTCGCCGGAGATCTGGCTCGAGTGAAGCAGACCGCCCGCCGCCACCGACGGTACGTAGCGATGCCGTCCTCGTCTTCTTCCGCTGCCGCTACGCCGCCGGCCGATCCCTCGCCGCCGGCCGCCGCCTCGTCTGAGGAGACGCTGAGTAGTTTGATGGCGGAAGAGTTGCGCGCCGACGACTCTGTTGATTTTGGCGTATCGCGGATGTCGTCGGTCCGCGTGCAAGATATGCAGCGGTTGGGTTACTTCGGCGGCGGAGTCGCTCGAGTCCCGGGGACGGAGGAAGTCCCCGAGCCGGAGGGCGAGTTGGTTGTTTTCGAGGCGTTCTTCGCCGCCGGACTCCGCTTGCCTGCGCACCGATTTGTTGGCGAAGTCCTGCGCAGGTTCAACGTTCAAATACATCAGCTGACACCGAATGCGATGGTGGCTCTGTCGAAGTATGTCTGGGCGACGACTTCGTACGGCGGACAGCCATCGGTCGAAGTTTTTGCGAAGTATTATTGTTTGCACTGGCAAAAGAGGATGATTAGAGACGAAGTTGCTCAGTTTGGGTCCTGCACATTCACGCCGAAGACCGGCAAAACCACGATGCAGGTAGTCGAGTTGGTTCCTTGCGCCCGCAACAAGTGGGGCAACTGGAATGAATTTTGGTTTTACGTTGCTGAGGGTACCGTCGAAGGCCATGAGGGACTCCCCGTGTCCGAGATGTGTTCTCATTTTTACTCAGCGTACCCGCCCTTTGAAGTGGTGGAGGAGGATGTGGACGAAGGGGCCCTTCGGTGCGCCGCCGGCCTGAGCAGTGGGCGCGACTTGGTTGAAGAATTTGTGGCGTACGGGGTATGGCCCTTGGCGCATGGCTGGGCGTTGGGCGAAGTGTGCCCTCGCCAGATGCCTTTCCATGGCGGAAGGGTGGTGCGGAGTCCCGCCTTCGCGCTGAATCTGCAAAACCGCGATCCGGCCGCCTTTGTGCGTGAGGCGGAGGATGGGGCGGTGCGGCTCGTTGGACGTTACGTGCCGAGGACAGAGGGCCAGCGCAGTTGGGATATCCGCGGGTCGAATGACCGTTTTTGAATTAAATCAATTGCCATATGACGACTACCCTGGTCAAGACGATGTGGACCGCCGTGGGAAGAAGCCGGCGGTGGAGACTGGAGACGACCCTGCGCCGGTGGCCGCCCCATCCTCTAAAAAGAGAAAATTAGGTACTGCTATGGGAGGACTTGGGGTTTTTGATGGTTTTGCTAGAGAGTTGATGAGGACGTGCGCGGCCCCCGGGGGGAAGGATGTCTTCGCCCGAGCTCCGGGAGTCTTCGGCTCGGATGCTGAGGGTTACCGGGGGTTGTTGGCCTAGGAATGTTCCTATCCCCCGCGCGGCTGGCGAGGACTTTTTTACATCTCGCATGGTTCGTGAATGGAGGGTTTTTCCTTACGGGCGGAATATTGCTGTTGTTGTGTCAGCAGTGATGGACAAGGATCGTCAGGGAGCTGCACAAAAGCGCCAGGCGGCTGTCAGGCTCGTTGAAGCCAGGCCGAAGAGGCAGCGGGGGGCTGCGAAGGCTGCGGCCCCCGGCGGAGGCAGGCCGCCGCTGGCGGCGAAGTCGGGCGTTCCCGCATCTAGCAAGGCGCCGGAGGCAACGGCGAGCGCCGGAGGCTCGAAATCGGCGAAGGCGGTGCCGCCGTCCAGCGGAGTGGCGGAGGTCGCGAAGGCGGCCCGAGCGTTGCCGTTGTCGGGCAAACGTGTCGCCGACTTCGCCACCGATATTAGTGTGGACGACTATCTCGGTGGTAAGTCGTTGGCTCTATTTATTTATTTATTTATATATATATATTTTTGTTTTAGATTTATTCGTTGGTACGTCGCAGGGTCGGGCGAAGGCCAACTTGCTATGGTTGCGCATGCCGTGGCGACCACGACGGCTGTCGCAGTGCCGAAGGCGAAGGGCGGGGCTCTTAGCGCCGGAGGCGAGGTATCAGCCCTCGCGGTTGTCAGGGATGAGGCGGGCGCTGCGTCCCGCCGGCTGAAGGAGGTGACGGAGGCGCTAAGTCAGGTCCGCTGAGCTGGACTTCGTCCCCCCCTTTTTTTTAACGACTTGCTGGGGCCGCGGTCTTACGATTGCTCTGCAGGTGGCTGACTTCGCCAGCCGCACTGCGTTGGGGGCCCTCACGGCAGCTGTGGCTGCCGAAGTCGAGAGACTTCGGACGCAACATGCTGACGCCGTCCGTGAAAAATCGGCCGTCGACAGCAAGTGTCGCAAGCTGGCGGACAAGGTGGCCACGCTGGAGGGAGAGAAGGCTGCCCTCCGGCGCCAGCTGGCGGGGGAAAGGAGGGAGACCAACGAGGCCCTTGTCAAGGCGCAGGCTGCGCAGGCGGAGGCTAACCTGGCGCGGGCGGAGGGCAATCTTGCCAGGGAGCGCGCCGAGCAGCTGCAGGAGCGGCTCACCGCCCTGGAGAGCCGCGTGGAGAGGGCCGAGGCCGCGTCACGCGCGGAGGCAGAGCGGACGCGCCAACTGCTTATAGATACATACCGTGGGCTGGGCGCGGGGACCGGTGATTTCGAGGTGCCGGACCGAGAGCCCGGACTTCGCTGCCTGGAGTGGGTGCAGGAGGAGTTGCAGGCACTCCCCACTGTCGTGGAGGGGTTTATGGCGTATGCCTCCCTGGTCACCTGCGAGGGGGCGATGAACGCGCTCTCCCGCGAAGGGTGCCGGCACTTCGAGGTCTTCGACCAAGTCGATGAAGATTTTGAGCGAGATATCTTTAAGGTTGAGGACCCCGTAGTGAAGGAATCCGTCGGAGCCATCTACGACCGGATGTGGGGTCCGCACGGTCGCGAGGTGGTCAGGGAGCGGGCCGAGACGGCGAGGGCTCAGGTAACGTTTTCGTTTGTTTGGTGTTTGTTGGATGTAGGCTGTGTGTGTGTGTGCTGAATTTTGTGTGTTTTGTCTTAGGCGGCGCGTGGCGAGAGGGTGGACGACTTCGGGGCGTTGAACAGCATGCTGTCTGACCCGGAGCCGACCCTGGTGGAGGCCGTGTCTGGGGTCGCCCTGGAGCCGACCCCGGAGACTGCGGAAGACGCGCCGGGTGCCCCCGCACCCGCCGCGGCCGGCGAAGACCTGCCCCCAGAGGTCGCCGAAGGCACGCCTGATGCCCCCGCAGCTGCTGCGCCGAGTGCTGAAGATCCCGCGGCGGTGGCGGCGGAAACAACAGCAGCAGCAACGGCGGAGGCTCCCGCAACGTCAGGGCCTTCGCAGGTGGCGTAGTGGGTGTAGAGGGTTGGAGAATTTTGGATATGTTGCTGAATTTTGGTTGCTGCGCAGGTTCAAGATTTTGGGTCTGCGCACGCAACCGCCACTACTATATTTTTGGCGGCTTCGACCGCGGAAGGTGGTAATGAATGTGGTGGATCTGCATCTGAGTTTTTTGATTTTGCTGACTCTGGGAGCTCGGTTGAGTGGACTGAGGAGTCGTCGGAGGAGGACTTGGACTACTTTGCGGCTTTGGATGTGGCTGCGGCGGAGGCTTCGCCGCACGCCGCGGACGCAGAAGATGTGCTAGGTCCTAGCACCGGGCGCCGACGACGAAGGGCTGTTGCGAAGCGTAGAGTTAGTGGGGCGGAGGGGGCTCGGCTTCGTGTGAGTAGGGCTGGCCGGCAGGAATTGTTGTCTTTGCCGGCCGCCGCGAGTACAGGTGAAGGGGAACTGCGAAGTCTTTTTGCGGGTGAGGAGCTTAGGATAATGTTATTTAATTATAGGGAGATGAGAATTATTCCTAAGGTTGAGCCGAAGTAGAGTGTGGTGCCCTCGCTTGTATATGTGTGAAGGCTTGTGTGATGAAGTTGTGTGTTTTGTTATGCTGTGCTGGTGCGATTATAGTCGGTCTTGGCGCGGACGGTTTGATGTTGTCGTTTCTGCATTTGTTGTGCTAGTCCGGCTGCACCCTTAGGCGTCTTCTGCACGGACAGTCTTTACGATAGACTTCGGTTTTTTCGCACTTGTTGTGCTAGTCCGGCTGCACCCTTAGGCGACTTCTGCGCGGATAGTCTTCGCGATAGACTTCGGTTTTTTTCGCACTTGTTGTGCTAGTCCGGCTGCACCCTTAGGCGACTTCTGCGCGGATAGTCTTCGCGGTAGACTTCGGTTTTTTCGCACTTGTTGTGCTAGTCCGGCTGCACCCTTAGGCGACTTCTGCGCGGATAGTCTTCGCGGTAGACTTCGGTTTTTTCGCACTTGTTGTGCTAGTCCGGCTGCACCCTTAGGCGACTTCTGCGCGGATAGTCTTCGCGGTAGACTTCGGTTTTTTCGCACTTGTTGTGCTAGTCCGGCTGCACCCTTAGGCGACTTCTGCGCGGATTTGTCGCACGCGAGGGTGGCTAGCGCTTAGCCTCGCGGTGACCTCGTATTGGTCGAATGTCGAAGACCGTCGTCACGGTCTTTTTTCGACGCATGTTTTTGCGGGGGATTTTTCACACATATATTACATGGCTCCGCCTCGTTAAAAACCTCACCCCCCCGGGAGGAAAAGAGTGCGGGCCGGTACAAGATTGTTTTTGCGAATTACAAGGGCGAAATCAGCCCTGAGGAGTCAAACAAAAAATTTGTGGAGGTTGTCGATGTTCCAGGAGTGCTCCAGGTCCTCGCCGTTTGGCGTTGTGAGCCTGTAGGCGCTGGGGGAAGCTTTTGTCTTGACTATGAAGGGGCCCTCCCACTTGGGCTCCAGCTTGCCCTTGGACTCCGTCCGAGCCGTTCGGACGAGTACGAGGTCCCCTTCGTTGAACTCCCTCGGGATGACTGTGTGGTCGCGCCATGCTTTGGTCTGGGCTTGGTATTTGTTGAGGGCTTGTAGGGCGAAGACTCGGTCTCCGTCAATGAGATCCTTTGAAGTTGGCTCGTCCACGTCGGGGACAGCTGACGGAACTGTTCGCGGGGACCCATGCTTTATTTCTTGCGGGGTCATGGCCTCCGATCCGTATAGAAGGCGGAAGGGAGTAAACCCAGTCGCCCTGCACTCAGTCGTGTTTAGTGCCCAGACTGCCTCAGGCAGCAGATCGGTCTATCTGCCCTTTTTTCATCAAGGAGCATCTTCTTGACAGCTGTGAAGATTTTCCCATTGGCGTGTTCCACGACCCCGTTGGACTGCGGATGATAGACTGAGGCGAAGGCAAGCTTGGTGCCAATGGAGAAACAAAAATCCTTGAAGTCTTGGCTGTCAAACTGCTTGCCGTTGTCAACTGTTAGTTCGGACGGTACTCCGAAGCGGCAAACAATGTTTTGCCAGAAGAATTTTTGGGCGGTTTTTGATGTTACTGTGGAAACAGCCCTCGCCTCGATCCATTTGGTGAAGTACTCGACAGCGACGAAGGCGAACTTAAGGTTCCCCTGAGCGGTGGGCAGGGGCCCGACAATGTCCAGGCCCCAGCGCTGGAGGGGCCATGTATGGGCGATCAGCTTTGTATACTGCGAGGGGCTGCCTGACCGAGGAGAAAACTTCTGGCAGGCTTCGCAGGACCGTGTGACCCGATTTGCGGCGCAGATTATTGCGGGCCAGTAAAAGCCCTGGCGGATCACCTTAGCAGCTAGGGCCCTTGGCCCTGCGTGTGAGCCGCACGTGCCACTGTGGACTTCTCGTAGGATCTGCATGCCTTCGGCTTCGGTGACACACTTGAGCATTGGCTGACTGACCCCTTTTTTGTAGAGTTGGCCTTCAATCAGTGCGAAGTCTCGGCTTCGATGTCTGAGGCGCTTGGCCTCACTGATGTCGGCTGGATGATAATACCCCTGTAGGAACAGGGTTATTGGTGCCCGCCAGTCTTCGGTCATGATAAGGTTGACTATGCGGTGACCTTCGCTGTCATTGGTTATTTGGAGCCCTTCGGGGCTCCGGATGGCTGGCGTGCCGATGACATGAAAGAACACGTCGGAGGGCAGAGTTTCGCCCCTGGCGGCAGCCTTGGCCAATGCGTCGGCCTCTTCATTCTTGGCCCGATCCACATGCTGCAAGGTGAACCCCTTGAATTGCCTCTCGAGACTTCGGATGGCCGAGAGGTATTGCATAAGTGCGGGGTCCTTTGCTGCGTAGTCTTTCTCGACCTGGCCGGCAACTATCTTGGAGTCTGTTTTGATGATACAGGTGGTGACTCCGAGGACCCTTAGCTTGCGGAGGCCAAGGATGACTGCTTCATATTCTGCTATATTATTTGTGCATCTGTCGGATTCCAGAGCGAAGCTGAGGCGCGCTGCATATCTGTGCTTGACCCCGGCTGGTGAGGTAATGACTGCAGCGGCGCCTGCCCCCGCATGGCACCATGCGCCGTCGCAATGGATCGTCCAAACCTTCTCTGTGGACGGGTCTGGTTGTGTTATTGGCCCAGTCCAGTCGACGACGAAGTCTGCCAGGACTTGTGACTTGATGGCTGTCCTGGGCTCGAAGCTGATGTGGTAGCCGGATAGTTCGGCTGCCCACTTGGCAATCCTCACCGATGCCTCCGGGTTTCTGAATAATTCGCCGAGTCCCCTGTCAGAGGTGACTCAGACCTTGAATGCTTCAAAGTAGTGGCGTAGTTTGCGCGAAGACATAACGACTGCGTAGGCAATCTTCTCCAGCTCTGTCATGTTGCACTTGGACGGTGTCAGTACCTCGGAGACATAATACACGGGGCACTGCCGGACCACGCCCTTGACAGTCTGCTCCTGCACTAGTGCCGCGCTGACCGCATGTGGCGAAGCCGCGACGTAGAGCAGCAGGGGGAGCGAGGGGTCGGGGCTGGTAAGGACGGCCAACTCTGTCAGGTACTGTTTTAATGAGGCGAAGGCCGCCGCCTGCTCTGGTCCCCAGGCGAAGTCTTTTGCACCACGGAGTGTCTTGAGGAAGGGGAGACTTCGCTCGGCGGACCTGGAGATGAATCTGTTGAGAGCGGCCAATCTGCCTGTCAGGCGCTGGACGTCCCTGACGGACTGCGGAGGCGTCATGTCTATGATGGCCTGAATCTTGGTTGGGTTGGCCTCGATGCCGCGGTGTGATACCAGGTAGCCCAGTATTTTGCCTTGGCGAACGCTGAAGACGCACTTTTCCGGGTTTAGGCGGAGTTGTGCGTCTCGCATGTTCGCGAATGTTTCGGCGAGGTCGGCGAGGTGGTCCTCCTTGCTCTTGCTGGCGACAACAATGTCGTCCACATATGTGAATATGTTTCTGCCAACTTGCCCTTCGAGGACTATTTTGGTAAGCCTGGAGAAGGTGGACCCGACGTTCTTGAGTCCCTCCGGCATTCTGATGAAGCAATATGTGCCGAAGGGTGTTATAAAGCTGGTGCTAGCCTTGTCTTCTTCCTTCATGTATATCTGGTGGTAACCGGAGAAGCAGTCGAGGAGGGACATGACTTCGCATCCGGCCGCGCTATCGACTATTTTGTCGATCCGCGGCAACGGGAAATTGTCCTTTGGGCAGGATTTATTGAGACTGGTGAAGTCGATGCACATTCGCCACCTCCCGCTCTTTTTCTGCACCATCACGACATTGGAGAGCCATGTGGGGTAAGCCACCGGCTCAATGAATTTGGCTTCCAGGAGGCGGTGCACTTCTGCCTTGGCGGCCTCCGTCTTCTCGTCGGACATCTTGCGAAGCCGCTGCTTTTTCGGCCTTACCGAAGGGTCGATTCCCAGACTGTGCTCAATTATTGAACGGCTAACCCCGATCAGATCGAGGGCCGACCAGGCGAAGACATCTTTGTTCTTGGACAGGCAGCAGAGGAGCTTCTCTTCTTCATGCGAAGTAAGGTCTTCGCTGATAACGACTGTTTGCCTGGGCGTGGCCTGGTCGAGGGGGACAGTCTTGGTCCCGTCGTTGCTCTGCAGCTGTGCCTTGTCGTGCTGCTTATTGGTTGGGCTGGCGGGCGTGGGGACCTCGCGTTGGTTCGTGAGGCAGTGCACGTTTATTTGACCGGGCACGAAGTCCCGCTCTATGTTGCGCGCAGTCTGTTGATTGCCGAAGACTGTGATGACGCCTAACGGACCTGGTATCTTCATACATAGGTACAGTCCATGAATGGCTGCTTCGAACTTATTGATGGAGCCCCGGCCCATGATGGCATTGTAAGGATATACCATGTCCACAATGTCAAAGGTTATTTGCTCACTTCGGGCATTGGGTGCTACACCAAAGGAGAGAGGCAACTCTATTTTGCCGACGGGGAAGGTGCCCTTGCCGCCGAAGCCATACAACGGGTTGTCCGAAGGCTTGAGCAGGCTGTGGCTTATGCCCATGCGATCGAAGGCGTGGAGGAAGATGATGTCCGCCTGACTGCCGTTGTCAACTAGGACTTTGTGCAGGTCCCAGCCTGCCACGCTGCAATTGATAACCATGGCGTCGCAGTGGGGGGCGCTGCGCAGGTCGACGTCTCGTGCGTCGAAGGTTAGCGGTATGTGGGACCACCTTGTCTGCACGACTGGGCCAGTGACGGCGACATGGTTGATGCTGCGGTAGTGGTCCCGCTTCTGCCGCTTGGTGTCGAAGTCAGTGCTGGACCCCCCAGTTATCATGTGAATGACTCCGCGATATGGTTGATCGGCGAAGTCTTCCTACTTTGGGGCATGGGGGATGTTCTGATGTTGCTGGTGTGGTGGTGGGGGTGGAGGAGGTACGATTTGTACTTCCTGATGGTGTTGGTAAGCGTGGTGCGGTGGATGCGGGGCGGGAGCGTGGATATATGGTGGAGGGGGTTGCTGGTAATTGTGCGCGACGATTCTGGGGTTGTCGGCTGGCTGCGCCCGTGCCATTCTGTCTCTGGTGGCCTTCGTTTTGGGGCAGTCTTTGGTTTGGTGGGCGCAGTCTTCGCCATGGAAAAGGCAGTAGAATCGGCGCGGCGGCTGCGCACGCCCTCGACCCCTACCATGAGTTCCATTTCCGCGGCCCTGGGGGGGATATTCCTGGCGACGAGGGGGGTCAGCAGCGGGATGCTGGTTGGCGATGTTGTGCACTTGCTGCTGACTGCGGCCGTCTCGACCGGAGTCTGGCTGTGGAGTCCTCGTCCACGTGCGGCTGGACTGTGGGGCATCTTTGGGTTTCCGCTGTGACTCAACCTTGCGCTGGTGGAGCTCTTCGGATTTGGCATATTTTTTCAAAGAGCTGATATAGCTCCTGGAGGTTCTTGGGCGGATCTCTGATACAGTGGCTGTAGAGGACGCCAGCACGAAGGCCGCTGATGGCGTAGTGGATAGCGATCTGATCATCAACGGAGGGCAGCTGTGACTTGAGTGTTAAAAATTTGCGGTAATACTCCCGCAGAGTCTCCTTTTCCAGCTGCTTGCAAAGCGAGAGCTCGGCCAAGGCGTCGGTGTCTGGGCGGTACCCTTAGAAGTTGAGCAGGAACTTGTCTCTGAGACTTCTCCAGGAATCAATGGATAGCGGAGGCAATCTGGTGAACCAGGTGAGAGCTGGGCCCTCTAGGGCGATGATGAAAGACTTCGCCATTGTGGCGTCGTCCCCTCCGGCGGATGCAACGGCGACCTGATAACTCATTATGTATTGCGCCGGGTCGGTGCTGCCGTTGTACTTGGGATAGGTCCCTGCTCGGAAGTTAGCTGGCCAAGGCGTCACTTGCAGGTGTGGCGCCAGGGGACTTCGCTCGTCGAGATAGTTGACCCCTTGGAATGGCGCGGCGTGCTGGAAGGTGTAGTCGCGCTGGGGGAAACGCGGGTCTTCCGGTTGTGCTCGGTGTTGCAGGGGTGGCCCATGCTGCAGGCCGAGGTGGCCTTCGCGCGTGTCTTCCAGTTGCGCGCGCTGCTGGAGGGGGGGCCCTTGCTGCAGGCCAAGGTGGCCTTCGCGCTGCATCAGCGCGATCTCACGCTCGAGGTCTTGGGCCTTCTGCTATTCGTCGCGTATCATTTGCCGCACTTTGGCTAGTGTGGACACGCGCTGGCGCTTGGCCTCCAGTATCTCTTTCTGCCTCTGGAGATTGCGGTTCTTGAGGCGCAGGGCGCGCAGCTGTAGCTGTTCTTCCGCTGAGACGATGAGGATTTCACCATCCTCGGTGAGGTCCACGCCTTCCAGTGGGGCGAAGCCTGGGGGGTGGCTGCGATTGTCCTTCAGGGCCGCAGGTGCGGAAGGTGTCGTCTTCGCAGGTGCGGGGAACATTGTCTTCAGTGGCCTCTT
Source organism: Zea mays (assembly GCF_902167145.1). Taxonomy (NCBI): domain Eukaryota; kingdom Viridiplantae; phylum Streptophyta; class Magnoliopsida; order Poales; family Poaceae; genus Zea; species Zea mays. The sequence goes on along the minus strand of NC_050096.1, from coordinate 56,411,793 downwards.
GGTGGGTGGATTGGGTGAGGGCGAGGGCCTTGCCCTTTCTTGCGGCGAGCAGTGCTGCCTTCGCAGCCTCGTCAGCCTTCGGGTTAGCTCTCTTGGGTGCCATCGCGGGTGGTTTTCTCGTAGCACGAACGGTGGGCGCCAAATGCTGGAACCTGCTCTCAGTCGCAAGGAGGCCAACAAGAGTGAACAGTGATGACGACAGGGTTACGTGCTAGAAAGCAATAGCTCTGTTAATCTGGCCTCTCACGGGCACTGTGCAGGGGTATTTATAGGTACCTGAGCGCGCAGCGCCTTGAGCTAAGGACGCATGTGCCCTCAGCTACCTAGGTTATCCCCAGAATATTCCCGTAAAGCGGGGTTACAGACCGTAATTACAGGGATGCCTTTACAAATTGGGCCCGTAACGCACGGCGGCCACGCGGGGCCCGTTACGATGGGCCGGATCACACGTGGGCCTCTGAGCTGGACGAGGCCGCACTGTGGGATGCCCTTCGTCGCCGGTCTTCGTCTGGTGCGGAACAAGCGAAGGGTGTCCCTGCCTGTTTTGTTTCTGTTAGCTCAGCTGCTGCATCGAAGGCTTCGAGCGAAGGGTGGCGCCTTTGCCTTAGCCCCAACAGCGACCTCAACCGGAGATCCTTGACGGAAGAAGACAAGGCTCATGAGTGAGATCCGATTGTCACTTAGGGCTAGTTTGGGAGTCACAAAACCGGAGGGGTTGGAGGGGCTAAAATTCCCTCTTTATCAAAAATTCAATAAGGGTTGATTTGGTGACAAGTGGATCCTGGGAGGATTGGAGGGGGTTGAGGGAGAAATAAACTAATTTCCCCCTTAATTCCCTTCAATCCTCCCGGGATCCCGGGTCACCAAATCAGCCCTAAGGAGAAGATTTTAGCCCCTCCAGTTTTTGGACTCCTAAACTAGCCCTTAGAGAAACTTTTTCAAAAGCACAACTCTTGAACCAAACAACTTTTATCTTTCACACAACTCATTCTCCACAACTGTTTTTTCACATCCCACGCAAGTCCCCCCCGATCCCCCCCAAAAAAAAACTACAGTTCAACCAAACATAACCATAATATATTAAAAAAAACTGAAGACATTAGATTTGAAGACCAATTTAGGGCTTGTTCGGTTATTCCCAATACACATGGATTGGATGGGATTGGAAAAAATTGTGAAGAAGTTTGAGCTGTTTGGGATTCAAACCCATCCAATCCCGCTCAATCCACATGGATTGAGAGCTAACCGAACAAGCCCTTAGGGGGGGAGCAACTTTAGCAAAGGTCAGATAAGAGAAGCGATTGTATTGACGCGGTCAAGTAGAGGAAGGTTGAGATGGTGTTTTTTTAGGAGTTATAGTCAGAGTTAACCTCAGGTCACGAAGTTTCATATCCAAGTGCAAAGGGCAAAGCAGCCGCTTTGTTTAGGTGAGGCTAAAAGTGGTACCAACCCAAAACAGAGGGATCAGTGATGCAGGAGGCTGAGAAAAACTGAAATATTTGTCATGGGCTCGTCCGCTCGTAGGCGTAGCAGGTAGGATTAACATAGCTATGCAGGGGCAGGGTACAATGGTTCATCGACGCCACTTCGTCAGAGTTGCTAGATTGGTGTAACGGCGGGCTGCAGGCCTGCAGCTCTGCCGTCTGCCTTTCGGCAGTTGCTGCCTGTAGGAACGTCCGAACGATCAGAATTCAGAGCTTGCCAGACTGGTGAAACGGTGCACTGCAGGCTGCAGCTCTGCCTTTCGCCTCCCGGCCCCAGCACAGAGCTCTTTGTCGGATGGAGCTTTTTATCATAATTAGGGGGTGTTTAGTTACACCCCGCTAAAATTTAGCTCCTGTCTCACCGTTCCGGGTATTAAATATAGTCGGATTATAAAACTAATTTGTCAGCCGAAGATTAAAAGACGAGACGAATCTAGTCCAGTTGGTTGAGTCTATATTTCATACTCCTATTTAAAAGTCAAACGCTTGATGTGAACCGGGCTAAACTTTAGCAGGAGCAACCAAACACCCCCTTATTTTGGACAGAACGGTGATGTTCATGATGTCAGGTGAGACGTACGAGCAGAACAGGCATTTCATGACAGCTGATGACGTGTGCTTTTCCGATTTTTCATCATCTATCTATATATACTGCAATGAAGCAAAGCAAAGGCAAGAAGACCTGAAACAGAGAGACTGATAAGGTAAACGTAAGTACTCCGTTTTTTTTTGTATCTGATCTTTCTCCTTGCTAAGTTATACTAGTGAACATTAGCTGTATAAACCTTGTTCGGTGTAACTCTAGTGACAACTACGGGAAAAAGAGAGAGATTGATAAGGGGCCGACGACATTTTACACGGTAGGCTGTACTATGCCACTGCAATAATCCTCATTTCTATGAGGCGCCCAAAAAAACTCTGCACAAAGCTCAACTGGTCAGCTCCTTTTGCTAACTCTATGATCAGTTGTATCCGTAAGACCTACACGTAAGTTCTCACCGGATCCCAGCTCTAAGAGGTGGAAATTCGTCCTCGTCTCCCACTTTGCAAAGTCCTGGTGGTCTGAAACAATAGAAAAGTCAACTATCGGGATGCTTCATATAAGGACAGAATTGTAGCCATTGTATGTAGCGTAAAAGTGCATGGAATCACTATCACATAACAACAAATCTGGATGCCAGACACACGTATCGGTCTTCTGTGACAGTCCCTAATCCCCATATACTACACCAATCATACTTATTGAATTTTATGCCTAAACAAGGGCAGGTCTTCGGTTGCAGGTTTGAAGCAGCCTCTCCATGGGAGAAGGTATTACCTCGATGATTGTTCTTTCCTCAGACCCATCAGCCTCCAGCACTGGGTATATCCTTTTATTTAATTCTACTATTTAATTTAATTTTACGCTACTTACAAGAATGCATAGTGTACACTGTATAATTCAATGCTATGAACTTTACACTTGGAAATTACCTGTTTTCAGTTGCGGCGGCCCTGGACCTCTGTAACACAAATGGAGAGGCATCTGTAAACACCTTACTTGTAGCTTCTGTGTTAGTAGTTCCATTTGACTTCAATGAGGATAAAGGCAGTGCAAAAGGTCCCAAAGATCCAAACTCTATAGTCTCCAGTGGTCGATCATTTGCAGCAGGGAAGTATGATTGATGAGCACTAGATGATGGGGACCTCTCTTGGCTATTGATGTCATGACAAGAAAGCAATAACTCTGGCAAGATTGGCCTTACGGGACTTCCGTTGTCAGCGGATTTATTTGAATTAGCCGCCTCCTTTTCTAAACCATTTGGAGTGCTTGCTGCGTGGCTGCGTGGCACTGCACCTCTTACGAAAGATAGGTAATCCTTATGATTATTACACTTCTGGTTTCCAGCTGATATCTTCTTTGTGCAATCCCAGACATGTCTGTTTTCTAGCTTCAATGGGCCACAAATTGGTCTCTGCTTTGTTGGCCGGTCAAGTATCTCATACTCTTTCCAAGTGCCACAGCTGTGCTTTCTGGGCATGTTCTTACTTAGGCTAGCTCTATCACACTCTGTAGTATTTTGAATTTTAAACGGTTGATATTTAGGAATCTGATGTGTTGCTCTGGGAGCTCGTGTAGACTCCACATGATATCGGTTTTGCAAAAAGTTCTTATTCAAGCAAACATCCTGGTTGTTATTTGGTAATTGTCTTGCTTCATTGTCATGACGGACTTCCTTTTGATTATGACAACTGAGTTTTTCAACAATTTTCATGTCTGATTCAATGTATTCATGTATCTTCAAAGCTTGATCGATTGTTATTTCTTTGGTTCTACTGTCTATTGCGGCCTGCTCCTTGTGAGACACAAATCTTGCTCCTGGAGCTGACTTCTGGTTGCTTTTATATTTCACTGATTGATTTGGCAGTATTTTCCCATTCTTTCTTGAAGATGCCAATCGCTCCCAGCGAGTATAACAGCTCTGCATACCAACAAAAAGAAACAAAGCTGTAAGTTGTGATCTTAATATATCAACAGGCACGTTTTGGTTGAATTGTGCCAATAATGTTTCACGAACTAACTGGTTCAACTGAAGTTAACATAGGCAGCGGCAATTAACAAAACGTTGTGGTAAGAATGAAAATGGTCAAACTGGACTAAACACTTTTTTTCTTGAAACTAACAAGTTCACTAACCCAAAAGTCATTATTAAGTTTGTGAAAAAAAAGAAGAGTACCAAGTTGCTGGTAAAAAGACACACAGATTGGGAAAAACATTTCAATACCTTTCTTGTAAAGTATGTGTCTTTTCCACTTCCATGCATCATAGCGCTATCCCCAGAGCCATGAAACCATGAAACAGAAGAAACCTCAGAATCAGCACAAGAAGAACACGGTGAGACTCCATTTGGTGGAATATCGATTCCAGAGGGCACAGAGACACTCCGTTGAGAAGCCATATCCCATGGGCTTCCATTCTGTGAATGCTGAGAGACACATTCTGTGCTCTGACTACAAGAAACGGGAGATGGATCCCTTCCATTGCTTCGAGCAGGTGAAAGCAACTGCAACCTTGGCGATCCTGTATCTCTGTCCAACAAGATACTGCAAGCAGAAATGTGAAAGGGGTCCTTGTGAAACTTATCAGCAGAAGATGCTCCCTGAACTGACTGCAAAAACCCATCAAACAAGTATTCGAGGTGGTACTGAACTTGACGCAAACATCTAAATTGTGAATCCAGATCCCCTGAAAGATCTGGCAAGCTTGATGGTGAGGGAGAAAAATGTTGTTTCTCCACATAGGCAGTACTCCATTTTTTCTGTTTGGTGGCAAGTTCTGAAGCAGTGACAGCAGCAGAGGTGCTCAATAGTGATGGGTTGCTCACAAAAACTTGTGACTGTATTGTTGTCTTATCATCTATACAGAAGGCTTTAGCAGTGTAGTGAGATACCTGCTCCATTCCATGGTTCAAGTAACATTTTTCACTGTCACCGTGACTGTTATCATGGCAAAACGATGAATGTAGTTTTGGTGCATTATGAACAAAATGGGATGCTCTTGTACTTAAACCAGTACTTAATGCAGTGTTACGGACTCCTGGAAAATAATTACTCAAATGTGTATGTCCATTCATTCCAACGTATAAGTTTTTATCACCCAAGCTCTTTGAAAGATGACAGGTTATGTTCTCATCTTCACCATCGGAAATCTTCATACTTGATATATCTTCCAAAATAGTCTCAGCAGTACCAAAGGAAGAATGAAAAGCATAATTGCTGTCAATATCTGGTCTTGCCCCTAGTTCATTCCTTCCCAAAGTGTTTTTGAAAAACTCATAAATTTCATCAGGAATAACTTCTGATGGTAACGTGACAATATGACCAAGCTTTCGAGCACCATATAAGAAAGCTGTTCGAATGCGATTAAAGCTAGCTGCACAAAATCACCTTATTAAATTAAGCAGATGAGGCCAGGCAAACCCAATGCTAGCTAGCTACACATATGGGTTTATGCAATTATGAGTACAAGCAGCAGCAAGACTTAATAAATTGGGATGCAATTATGAGTACAAGCAGCAGCAAAATATTGTATAGGAAAACTTAGAAAAGAGTTATATGTATATCTTGGTTAGATCAAATTCAAACCTCTGTTGACACTTCTGCCAAGATTGTTGTACTCCTTCAGTGGATCAACTATGTTTAGATGTTTAGGACGAAACCTCGGATAGCATGAATCGGAATTTTTTGGAGGTACAGTTGCTTTATCCATGGAGCTCTTGAGGAATTCTTTGTCAAACAATAAGTCACTGGTATGTGTAACTGTAGCTTCAACTGCAAGCAGGATAAAATTTCGAGATAACTTAGAGAATATGCCTCAATACATTAATCTGCCAATGAAAATATGAAAGGTAGCCCACCAATTAAGTTTGGCAAAGACGACAAAGCAACAGGGCCATTTAAACTTATGCAATAGTTGTCCCAGTCAAACTTGCTAAAATATTCCAGAAACCTATAAAGAACCTATTAATAAAAACACAGGGAAACGGCAAGACATGAGCTTTTCTATTATATAATGAGAAAATATATCTGAAATAAGTAAATCTTTTAAGACATACCTCCACAGGGCTGTGGAGAGATTTGTGGAATAGATTGAATACATAAAGGATAAGTACTTCCAGTGCATAGGTTGATATAAGTCCATGATGAGCTCCTAGTAGGCGGCTTTCATAATAGCACCATGCCTTGATCAATATGATGCTCCTTTTAAATAGATGGTTTTTTCCAACTTTCCGATCAACCTGACGAAGGAATCATCATTTATTTGCTATGACTTGGTATGATAATAAAATGAAAGTACACCTAGACAGCACAAGAAACCAATGTTGAACAACCCACACATTCAATGAGCTAAGTGCTTATTTAACCAGAAGGGCTTTTAGTGAAGAAGAGTGTGTTCTTGAAATATGATTTCCACAAAATAAAATGTGTTAATCACCAGCTCAAGGAAGCAGAGTGCGCAGATCCCACCAGTTTGGTTGAATGAGATATCAACTATAATATTTCCAATAGTGCATTTAATGAGCCTGACCTGGATGGACATGAATTTCAGATAATTAGATGGGTGTGAAAAACAATAAGAATAACATGTCAAAGAGAAAGATGAGGGACAGATAGCTTTCAGTTTAACTATCATGCGAGCAGAATGAAAATGCCAAGTAAGAACTCGGATTACAATATCATAGATTGCCTAAACAACCATCCAAAACGAATCACTAGGAAGGTATAGGATGTGTATATAGGAGAATAAACCTCGGCATCAATTCGTTCCAAGTCCTTCACTACAAATTCAGCATCACTATTCTGCTCCTCAGACTCAAGAATGCAGAAAACATCATTAACCAAAGTACTATCATAAGATGTATTTCCAAGGACAGTTAGATCAATATCCCCATCAGGAAGGTAAGTCTTTAGTGGAACTGATCCAAATGCAAAAACCTGACCAATATAGCAAACAAGTGCTAGTTATTACATATAAAACCAATATGCCAAAAGGTTCAACAGATGGTTCTACATGAGATAGAAAGGCATTATACTGATCAAAATAGTCTGTCAAAAGTCAAAATCATCAATGTGCATTACAACAGATAAAGCCTAAGCTAAACTTCTATACTAATAAATGCCTGGAAAACTTCTTGCCGGATGCCTTTTCAGAAAAGAAAGTGTAAGGTATAACTTGCATCTCCAAGAGGAGAGTCTGGAAGTGATATTGCGCAGGTTTTCAACAAGGCAGCCTCACGAAGAAAGACCAAATATTAATATACTGACGATACTTCAGTTAACAGCCATTGTTAAAGAAATGGTAGAATTCCACAAGGCATTTTGAAATGTTCTTTATTTGACTCTAGGTGGCACACGTTTGCTGTAGCAGGAAAAAATGCACCATCATACATATGTCTCCCATAAGGCCATAACAAATCACGTGATTGTAATTAAGCAAAGGCAATCATCTCCATCACCCAAAAAAATTGCAAGGAACAAGCCCGCAATTATTGACAAATGCTAGAAGAAATATCATCACATAGCTCCAACTCTAGGACTAATGGTTGTATGTTATAGGCTTATAGCAGCCAGATGCTCTAACTAAATCCAGCTAATAAAGAGACATCTCGTACACATTAAAAGTGATCGGCAGAATAGCAACAAATAATGGACCAGTTTTTAAGATCTACCACAGCCCATAGGCGGGTGTGGAGGGAGGAACATCCACGTATATAAATAAGCCCGTCTGCAAACCTCAAAGTACGACTCATCAAACAGCGGACGCGCTGAACTTTCATCAGCATAACAACAATGAAACTGTTCCAACAATGCGCTCTAGGGACATCTCAGCAGATTTAAAAACAGGACGTTGCCAGGCAGCCGTCGGTGCAAGGCAAAAGTCTCTATCCTGCTCTGACAAATCCTCTAAAAGTCAACATGCCAGGAAGATTCCACTACAGCATTCCTTACTTGCCAAACTATGCAGTAATTCCACGTGGACGAGTCAACATGAATGGTTGGATGGATATGCACAGCTCGAAGCGGACACTGCTGCCAGCTAGTAAAGCAGGCAATCACGGGCAGAACACAGACATTAACAACAAAAAATGTTTTTATACTTTTTTCCCTGTAAGCAACAAAAAATATGTCTCTATTCCACCAGACCTTCACCAGAAAGAAACTACTCTACTGATTCCTGCACCCACAGAAAAAATGTTTTATATGCTTCACTAAACTTTCTAATCAACAACAGTAGCACAGAAACGCCTCTTGAGTTTGCTCGAGAAAAGAACGCAAGATAGAACGTGCCCCGTGTCCGTAAGCTATAAAAAGTTAAAGAGGAAACAAAAAAAATCCAAAGATCGGGCACAGTTCACAGACAGTTTCACAGAAAAGCTCACCAGCAATTCCTATGTTCATTGGTCCATGCGAAACCAAACAATTTTGCACAGCAGAACAGATAGTGTAATGGAGAACAATTATCATAAAAATTGATCCATGCGAGAACAGAGTCTAATGGAGAACAATTATCATAAAATGTTGATCTATGCGATAACAGATAGAAAACAGAAGCGATCCCCCCAATCTGGCAACGTAAAGGGTAGCACGACTTTTTTTTTAAAAAAAACGAGACAGAACAATTACGACGCGCCGCGAGCAAATGGTTTACGAGTTAATCCAGATCCGTACAAACCAAACGAATAATCAAGCGCCAAATCCCTTGGAAAGCGATGGAACAAGACTAAACAAACCATGAAGCCAAAACCAAAGTGAAGAAGACAAAACTGCTCCTGATTGGAGGTAAACAACCGGACGAGAATCCCCATACATGCCAGGGGGCAGCAGAGGAATACGGAAACCTTACTTATCTACGGAACGAAACATGACTAGTCGATTACCCCACCCAAGCCCAACTGCACAAGCAAGGGCAACCGAAAGAGAACGCGGAACCGCCCCGCGCGCGCGGACGGGAGCGACCCGGCGCTGCACTGCAGCGCACTGCGACGAACGCACCTCGCATCCGAGCGCTGAGCCGACGAGCCTCCGCGCGTAGTCGACGACCTCCGCGCGGCGGCGCTCGGAGGCCTCCGTGGGCCTCACGCGCCGCACCACCTCGCCCGCCGCGGCCCCCGCCACCGCCAAGCCCCGCGAGGGAAACGCCGCGGGCGCCACTTCCGCCGGCGCCAGCTTGCCCCTCCCTCCGGCCGCCATCCCCGGTGAGCGCCTGCGCCGCTACCTCGCGGCGGCCATGCGGAACTGGGGAAACGAAACGGAACGGGAGTGAGGAGTGGACTGTTTCTCGGCTCTCGTCTCGTCGACCGCGTGCTGGGGGTTTTGCCGAGCCGTTACGAGGAGTGAGGTGAGGGGAGTGGGGAGCGCGAGTGCGTGCGAGGGCGGCGCTTTGATTTTCCCCAGGCGGGTGTGGGATGGGTAGGTAGGCAGGCAGGCGAGAGTGGTCGCTGGCTCGCTGCCCCGCGTCGGACGCGCGCGGCCGGGGGAAGAGAAGAAACAGGAAACCCGCGGGCGTGTGATGAACAAAACAAACGCGTCGCCAGCGCCCCACGACGACGAGGCGGAGGCGGTGGTGGTGGGGCAGGGTTCGTCCCTGGGCCTGACGGCCGTCCCTATCTGGATCTGGGATTTTATAAGTGTGTGTGTGAGTCTGAGAGGAGCTCGCGTGTGCGTGTGCGTGCGCGTTGGGATGGTGCCGCCTTGGCGAGGTGTGGCACCGGTGATTTGGACCGGTAGGATTTTTTTTATTTTTCTTTAGCAATTAGGAAAGTCATCGTTGTTATCTATATCTATACCTATAATTCATCATTTTTAAACTAGAGATCAATTTATATCTTTATTTGGATATTAATTTTTTAGTTTTTTTCGATTGTGAACAAATAACATATAGATTTGGCTATGTAAACTTATAGTCTCGTTTCTCGCATTGAGTTTATTAATATTCATAAAAAGTAAATCTTAAGTTTGTTTTTAAATAATTAATATAAAATTCGGATACGGATACAAATACTAATGTTTTTTCACGGTTTTTGATGTAGGGAGAAAATAATGCACACAAAAAATTATACAAAAATTTATTCTTGTACTTCGTGATATTGTTAATAACATAGCTACAATTAGCTTCAAATTTTATGTTCATCTATAGTTATGTTTTAGAAACATCCCTACTTTAAACTTTACAAAACTTACCAAACCAAATCATCCCTACGTTCATAACCTTCACTAAATCCACCAAACAATTGCACCCACATTTAACGCAACATCTAAACCAATGGTTTTGATAGCTCGATAACATTCTCCCCCTTACTCAAATCCAATGAACATACATTACTTGGATCACCTATCATTCTTTCCCCACTGTGACCCCCGCCCCTCTCGCTCATGTCGTCACCCTAGCCTCCCTCGCCCCTCTCGCTCATGTCGTCGTCGCCGTTATCAACTCTTTCCCCGCGTTGCTGCCGTCATCATCTACTCCTCCCATCTCTAGAATCGTAGCGTTAGTAGGCTATATGCTAGTAGTCTTCCGAATTGTTTAAGATCTAGCTTTATATTACGCTTAATGAGGCAAGTAAAAAGAGCCAACTAAATTTGTCGGCGTTTCGAGACCGGGGGGTCCCTCAGGCCGACGAGTGAGTGTCGCGTGCCCCAGCCCAGATGGGTCGAGCGCGTGGGCGAGCGCGAAGGGGGGAAAGGAGCGAGGCGGCCGGAGACCGGCGTGAGAGAGGTGGGAATCCCGCGGCCTTCGTGTTCGTCCCGCGCCCAGGTCGGGTGCGCTTGCAGTAGGGGGTTACAAGCGTCCACGCGGGTGAGGGAAGCGAGCGGCCCCAAGAGAGCGCCTGTCCCGTCCTCGTCCCGCGCGGCCAACCCTCTCTAGGAGGGCCCTGGTCCTTCCTTTTATAGGCGTAAGGAGATGATCCAGGTGTACAATGGGGGTGTAGCAGAGTGCTACGTGTCTAGCGGGGGAGAGCTGACGCCCTAAGTACATGCCAATGTGGCAGCCGGAGAGATCTTGGCACCCTGCTGGTGTGATGTCGTGGCCGTCGGAGGAGCGACGGTGCCTGGCGGAGGGACAGCTGTTGGAGCGGTCGAGTCCTTGCTGACGTCCACCTGCTTCCGTAAGAGAGCTGGGAGCCGCCGTCGTCACAGAGCGTGCGGGGCGCCATCATTGCCTGTCTGGCGGAGCTGGCCAGATGGGACACCGGTCTTGTTCCCTGCGGCCCGAGTCAGCTTGGGGTAGGGTGGTGATGGCGCTTCCCGTTGACGTGGCTGGCCTGCGCCCTAGGCTGGGCGATGTGGAGGCTCCTCCGAAGCCGAGGTCGAGTCTGTCTCCCATGGCCGAGGCCGAGTCCGAGCCCCTGGGTCGCGAGGCGGAGGTCGTCGGCAGAGGCCAGGGCGGAGTCCGAGCCCTGGGGTCGAGCGGAGCGAAGTTCGTCGTCTTCTGGGGCTGAGCCCGAGTCCGAGCCCTGGGTCGGGCGGAGCAGAGTTCGCCGTCTTCCGGGCCTTAGCCCGAGTCCGAGCCCTAGGTCGGGCGGAGCGGAGTTCGCCGTCTTCTGGGCTTTAGCCCGAGTCCGAGCCCTGGGTCGGGCGGAGCGTAGTTCGCCGTCTTCCGGGGCTGAGCCCGAGTCCGAGGCCTGGGTCGGGCGGAGCGGAGTTCGCCGTCTTCCGGGTCTTAGCCCGAGTCCGAGCCCTGGGTCGGGCGGAGCTTCCTATGGCGCCTTTGGCAGGGCCTGGCTTCCTGTCAGTATCACTCTGTCAAGTGGCACTGCAGTCGAAGTGGCGCAGGCGGCGCTGTCCTTCTGTCAGACCGGTCAGTGGAGCGGCGAAGTGACGGCGGTCACTTCGGCTCTGCCGGAGGGCGCGTGTCAGGATAAAGGTGTCAGGCCACCTTTGCGTTAAATGCTCCTGCGACTTGGTCGGTCGGTGCGGCGATTTAGTCAGGGTTGCTTCTTAGCGAAGGCAGGGCCTCGGGCGAGCCGAAGATGTGTCCGCCGTTGGAGGGGGGCCTCGGGCGAGACGGAAATTCTCCGGGGTCGGCTGCCCTTGTCCGAGGCTAGGCTCGGGCGAGGCGTGATCGAGTCGCTCGAATGGACTGATCCCTGACTTAATCGCACCCATCAGGCCTTTGCAGCTTTATGCTGATGGGGGTTACCAGCTGAGAATTAGGAGTCTTGAGGGTACCCCTAATTATGGTCCCCGACAGTAGCCCCCGAGCCTCGAAGGGAGTGTTAGCACTCGCTTGGAGGCTTTCGTCGCACTTTTTTGCAAGGGGACCAGCCTTTCTCGGTTGCATTTTGTTCCGGTGGGTGCGCGCGAGCGCACCCGCCGGGTGTAGCCCCCGAGGCCTCGGAGGAGTGGTTTCACTCCTTCGAGGTCTTAATGCCTTGCGTAATGCTTCGGCTGGTCTGGTTGTTCCCTCATGCGAGCTGGCCGTAGCCCGGGTGTACGGTCGGGGCCCAAGTTCTCGGGCTGGTATGTTGACGCTGTCAACGGTTTGGCCGGAGCCGGGTTTGCGAGAGCAGCCCCCGAGCCTCTGCACAGGGCAAGAGGGCGATCAGGGACAGACTCGGCTTTTTTACATACGCCCCTGCGTTGCCTTTCCGCAAGGAGGAGGGGGGGAGAGCGCCATGTTACCCTCGATGGGCGCCGAACATGGTGTCTCCGGTGAGCTGCAAGCGGGTAATCCGAGTGGACGCCCGTGCCCCGTTCGTTAGGGGTCGGCTAGGGGCCTAGAGGCACGCCCAAAAGTACCTGCGGGTGATCTGCCGGACCCGGTCCCCTGGCGACGGGGTCCGAGGGCTCGATGCCTCCCTCCGATGGGATTCCGTTACAAGATCGCTCCCGCTGGTCTCGGAAATGTCCTAGGGTACCTCGGGAGCACAACCCGAGCCTTGGTTATGTATCGAACGTACCCCTGGTCATCCCTCACTCGGCGTCTGAGGCGGCTGTGAACCCTTCGGGGGCCAGCCTTCGAACCCCTGATCAGTAATGGGCGCGGAGCCCGAGTAGCCTGAGGCGGCCGTGGAACCCTTCGGGGGGCCGGCCTTCGAACCTCTGACCAGTAGTGGGTGTAGGTCCCACGTGATCTGAGGCGGCTGTTGAACCCTTCGGGGGGCCAGCCTTCGAACCTCTGATCAGTAAGGAGGCTCGGAGCCTGGTTCCTTCACGGGGAAGGATCCCTTTCGGGGTATCCCCCTTTCCCGGTCCCTGTCGCAAGAGATAGAGAAAGAGGAAAAAGGGAAAAGGATACGAAACCGAACGACGCGGCGTACCTTTTTTGGCGCGGTTATTTCGGCGAAGGCGAAGTGTCGCCCGCTGCTCCTGTCAGAAGCACCGCCTGTCCAGCCGTGGAGTTAATGCGATGGGGCGAGTAGTTGGCGGGGCGGCCGTTGCGCGTGCGCGAGCCGTTCGAGGAACGGATCACGGGCGCGTTGTCTTCACGCCGTGAGAGGGGGTTCTCTTGCTGCCCCCGGATGGGACGTGAGCTTGGCTGACGACGTGACCGCTGCTCCCGCCCGCCTGCCACCGTCATTACTGCCGGCCCACTTTTGGCCGCGTTGACCGCCGTGTCAGGCTGGCGCTGCTGGGTCGCGCGCTGGGTCGCCTCGAGTCGCGGTATTGGTTCCGCAATCGAGGAGGCGCGGTGGTGGCGCAAGTGGCGGTGCAGTTGCTTGCATGCAGCATCCGGCGCGCCGGTTGCGCGACGCGTGGGCCTGGGCCTCCATGCTGGCGTGTCGGGAGTCGGAGAAGCGCGTCCACTTGGCGCGGTTGCATGCCGCCTGCATGGCTACCCGCCTCTTTCGCCCGTTGGTCTGGGCAAAAGTGGAGGGTCACTTGTAACCGCTGGGCGGTTGCGTGCACCACGCGCGGCGGTTTGGCTTCTTCTGCTCGGAGCCAGTCTGCATGACATGCGGGACCCAGCCCCCGTGCCGCAGGGGAGGGCCTTGGAGCGTGTTGGAGGAGACTCAGCCCGTGACGGTTGGGGGTGCAAGCAGGGAGAGTTGCCTTTAAAAGGAGGATGACCCCTTTCGAAAGGCGACCATGTCTTCTCGCTCCCTTATGTACCGCGTCATTCCAGCTTCCAAGCCCCCGGATGGGGGATACCCGCCGTCTTTTCGCCTCATCGTTGGAGGAACGCAACTCCGTGGGAGTTGGTACCTTTCAGCCATCGTTCGGCTTCAAGGATTTTCATCATGCAGCCCGGCTGCACCCCTCCACCGGCGGTCACCCAAGATGGTGACCTCCATCTTGATGGTGGGGGAAAGCGAGCCGGGCTGCGGCCTCTGCCCCTCCCTCAGCCTCAAGGATTTTCATCACCAGGGCTGGGGAGGAGAGTGTGCCGAGTTGGGGTCGGCCCCTGCGTGGGCGGCAGGCCGCTCCATCACTCAGTGATTGGAGGGAAGGGCGGCCGTCGTCCGTGGCGACGGCAGCTGCACCGTGCCTGGCTCTCGGACGCGAGTGGCTTCGGAGCCGCTCGCAGCGCCGGCGTCTGCCACGGCAGCTGGAAGAGGTTCTCCCGCCGGCGCTGATAGCCAAGGCCGGCCACGGGCTGACCTCCAACTCTACGGCCTTCTGCCCGTCCTTGCCTCACGAGTTTGGGCATGGGCGGGGGCCTCCTGGCAGCAGCATCTGTGTAACACCCTGAATTTGGGGGTATAAAATTTCTTTGCTCATATTCACAAATTCAGGTGTTACTTCCTTTTCTCATCCTTCCTAAATTCTTTTCTCTCTCATTTCTATAGGAGCTAAGTGCTTATTTTACTTGTAATTATAGTCTATTATGTTAAACCCTAAGGGAGTATGAATTGTTGCATCATGTTGAACCCTAGATTTCACTTTTGTTTGGTGCATAATTCTCAAAAAGTCTAATTTGGATTTTGGGGCTCATTTGAATTTGAATCAAATAGAATAGGTAAAAAGAAAAGGGAAAAACAATTCAGAATAAAAGAAAAAGGCAAAGAGGCCCAACCCAGCCGCCCCCTCGGCCTTTCGGCCCAGCCGGCCCATTCCCGCGCGCGCGCCTCTCTCCCCTCCTCTCTCTGCGCAGCGGGCCCGGCCTGTCGGCGCGGTCGCCTCCCGCGTACCCGCCTCCCTCTCTCACTGCTCGCCCGGCCCCACCTGTCAGCGCTGCCGCTTTCCCCCGCGCGCCCGCTCCCTCGCTCTCTCTCTGCCCGTGGGCCCAACCCGTCAGCCCCGCTTCTCTCGCGCCCGCACCCGCTTTCTTCTCTCTCTGCGTTGCGGGCCCGGCTTGTCAGCCCCGTCGTCCCCGCGTAACCGCCGCCGAGCTGCTCGCGCCCGCCTTCCCCGCGCCCACGTCGCGCGTGGGACTCGCCCCACCTCGCCCTCGGCCACTTGTGCCCCGAGCCCCACTCGCCCTCACCCTCTCCCCCCATTTGCGCCCAGTAAACCCTCTTTCCCCCTCGCTGCGCGCACGCAGAGCGCCGCCGCCATAACCCCGCCGTCCCGAGCTCGGTTTCTCATCGCCGTTGGAGCTCCGCCGCGCCCTTAGCCCCGGTGAGCTCCGCCCCGACGCCCGCAACCCGGAACGCGCCCCAATTCCCTCTCCCCCTCCCTATTTCTCTCTGCCCGCGCTCACCCGTCGTCCGCCGTGCAGCCGCCACCGTCGACCCGGGTCCCCGTCGCGTCTCTGTCGCCACCGAGGAGTCCCCGGAGCCCGCCTTGAGGTAAGGGACCTCTCCCGCCCCTATCGCCCCTTGTTTTGCTCTCTGTTGCGTTTGATTGCTCGCCGGAGTAGAATAACCCCGCCGCCGAGCCGCCCCGCCGTGAACCGCCCCCCTCCGGTGCCTCTGCCCCGACCCAGACCCCACCAATGGAGTCCCCGTGCCCTCCCTGACCTCCCCGACCACTCGGATTGCCCCAGAGCCCCGCCAGTCGCCCGTGCCCCTCGTCTCCGGCGAGCCCTCCGCCGCGGGGACGAGCGCCGCCGCCCCAGCTAGCCGTAGGGAAGACCCCGGCCGCCCATCCGATCTCCGCCGCTCAACCCAGATCGGGCGGTCCTGATTCAACTCGCCCGGACCTAATCCTGGCCGTCCGCCAGCGATCCAGCGGCCCAGGCCCACTACCCCCTCACCCCGTCTCTCTGCCCGCCTGGCCCCGCCTGTCAGCCCCGCGCCCGCGCTGTCCGCCCGGCCCCGCCTGTCAGCCCCGCGCCCGCGCTGTCCGCCCGGCCCCGCCTGTCAGCCGCTCACGCCGCCGCGCGCCCGCGCGCCCGCCGCGGGATCTAATCCCAGCCGCCGATCTGAGATCCAACGGCTGTAGGCGCCCGATACCCCTTCGCCCGCGCATTTTCTTAAAGAGCCCCCCTGTTTTCTGGAAATTGCGCCCGCCGTCCCTGGTTTCTCGCAGTTAAGTCCCTGGCCCTTTTATTTAATTAAAAATAAGTCCTTAGGGTATAATTTTAACCCCTAAACTTGTAAAATTCATAACTTTGTCATATGAACTCCAAATTAGGTGCTTCAAATTGCAAAATGTTCATAGTATTATTATCTATCTGTTTATGCAATGTTTCCCTGCTGTTTCCATGTATTAATTAATAGCTAATCACTAGGATAGGATTAAGACTATTGAAACCTTATTTAAGATAATTGGAAATGAGTAGACTTTAATAAAAGTTGGATTACTTAAGTTTATGGACTTAAACACTTAAGTTTAGGAACTTAAACCAGATAATTATTTAATCCCACCACTAACTTAGACCTGATTAGTGGATAGTAAATCACTTTGTGTAGTCCTCTACCCCCAGACCTAGGGAACTTTAGAGTGCCTATCCCTTTTCTGTTATGAACTTGTGACCCCTCTCTGCTGCATATGTTTGGTATATTGTTTTTGTTTGTTATTTTCCCAAGTGCATAGTGTGAATGATTGCTTTGCGTAGACAACGAGCAGTCTGTGTTTCCCGAGGCAGTTGCAGAGGAAGTCCCTGATCAGCAGTTTGGTGAAGGCAAGTGTCCTCTGTCCCATTATGTCCTATTCATTTATAACTTACTACCCCGCATTACTTACTTGAAACCTAAGGATTGATTAGCTTTGCACTTTACTATATCCTTGATGACCTTATGGGCTATTATGGTTAGCACTTTGCTATTGCTTTAACATAATCAATGAACATGATGTGGCTATTTATGATACTGTTATCCTGTTGATGTTGATGATCTTGTGATACTCTAGGGGGCTCAGGCTGTTTCCTGAGTACCTCTCCGTAAGGACTGGTTCGTTGAGAGACCACCCGGGATAACAGTGCAACCATGAGGGTGAAATGGGATGCCCTTAGCTGATTAATTGGATGAACTAGAGGTGTAGTTGCTTAGCCGTCGTGCCGTCAATGGGGTCCAGGCACAGTGCTTGCTCTGCCGAGGCTGAGTGCCGAGGTTCTTTCGTTTTGCTCTTTGTTAGTCACTCTCCTGCGGGGAGGGGTACTGTGTTTATCAAACTGGAGAAACCTAACGGGCAGCTATGATCTCTAGGGAATCTTTGTAAAAGCTACGTAGTGATGCCCTGCCGGACCACCTAGGTAGTGGTCAATGGGGATTAGCTCTCCCCGGGTAGAAAGGGAATCATGACTCATGGGTAAAGTGTGCAACCTCTGCAGAGGGTAGTGAAACTGGTATATCAGCCGTGCTCACGGTTAAGAGCAGCCTTGGGATCCTCTTTGATTAGGGATACAGATGGTTCGAGATATAATGATTATGACATGGTCTTGGTTCGACTATGATGATGATGTTCCTCGATGAGGAAATGGTTTACGGATTGGTTAATGCTAAAATCTGGCTTCTACTAATGATAAATACTTGACCAACTAAAAGCAACTGCTGGAGCCTAACCCCACATAAAGCTAGTCCACCTCAGCCAAACGGGACATTTGCTGAGTACGTTGATGTGTACTCATCCTTGCTTTACCACAAAACACCAGGTTGTCCGCATTGTAACCACTGCTCGGGAGAAGGCGAAGCCGTGGAAGGAGACTTCCAGGAGTTCCAAGACTACGATGAATTTTAGGTGTTGGTTGGCGGCAACCCCCAGTCAGCTGCCTGTGAAGGCCTTATCTTTACTGCGTTTCGCTAGCACTTTGATTTATCTGTTAAGTTGATGACTATGTGGATGTCTATGACTCTGTGATGTAATAAGTTAATACTCTTTTATGTTATTATTCGAGCAATGTGCGTTGATGTTCATTTATGTAACCGCTGTGTACGTGAGTTCTGATCCTGGCACGTACATAGTTCGCATTCGGTTTACCTTCCAAAACCGGGTGTGACAATCTGCCCTGAGGTCAGTGCTGCCGCTGTTCGGCCCCCCGGAGCAGAAGTCGTCGTCGTCGCCGCTGCTGGAGCGGGTGACGGCGCGCCGTTCGTCGGTCTTCCGTTGCTCCGCAGGCCCACCCCTATCGAGTGGGGCTATTCGTACCTGCGGAGGGGGGAACCGGAGTTCCGTTTGTAATGGCACTTCGAATGCCGGTGTTTTTTGTTCATTTTGGCTTTCGGGGCCTGAACATGTATGTAATTTCGGCACGGAGCCGTGTTTTTTCCTCATTTTTGAGCGCTAAGACTCGTCTATTGATTATCTGAACCGCTTCACCAAGCATGAGTCGCCCCGTGTCAAGGTGACGAGTGAGGTATCCGTATCCCAGAGGCGTAGGAGTCCCTCGGCTCGGTCGGCCTTGCTGTCCGAGGCTCCTCTAGCTTAGTTAAAGGGACCCCTCGGCCGCTCTTCGACGAGACGAGGCCAGGGGTAGCGATATCAGTATGAACAGAGGCGGAGTCGGCTCGAAAATGAAACCTGGTTGGCCGGAGCCTAGCCGGGTTGTCCGTTGGCGGGACCGGCGTCGGAGTTGATCAGCCGAGGCCTCAGGTCGGGCTGGCGCCCTTGGGAGATGGTCGGCCGAGGCCCCAGGGGCAACCGGCTGAGCCGCCTGCTCGGGCCGGATTCCCGGAGAAGTCCCTGGCAGCGATTGCCCGGGCGTGGTGATGACGTCGTCCTTCAGAGCGGAGATCCTCGGACCGCGTCGCCGTCCGAGGCTAGGTCGGGCCTCGCCGAAGGTGTCGTTGATGCCGAGGGTGTTGCTGCCCCCTTCCAGCGTCAAGACCCGAGCCTGCAGGGTCAGAGTGTCTTGTAGCGTGTGCCTTCTGCAGCCGCCGAGGCCAGAATACACGCCCTCGCTGTGTTGTAAAGTTGCGTCTCCTTTCCTCTTGTTTCGAGTATCTGTGAATCATCTAGGCCCCTTTGGTAATGTTTTGGTAATTAATGACAACTGCTTGTGGACTAACGATTCTTGGAGAAATAAGAATGCAGGGTTGGACCACATAGAACAGGAAATGTTGAAGAATCATACGCATTGGTTGTGGATCAGATGAAGGCAAAGGTATAATATAGGTTTCATTTTTGCCGGTCTTGAGGAGTTTAGAGAAGATACCTGACCGGATTAGTAGGCTAGATAGCCGTACTATTAAGAGGGGTCAATGACTTAGATCTGTGTAAGACTTAGTGCCTCATAGAGCATCAAGTAGTTGCATTTGCATGAGGACTAACAGCGCTTCACATTCCGTGAGTTAAAAGTTCTTCCAAAAGCATGTTAGAAAATTGCGGTGTCATGGACGCGCGGACTGTCCGGGCCTTGGGGGCGGACCGTCCGCGATCATGACCAGAGAAGGGTGGCTTCGGGCCAGTCCCTGAATTATAGGCGGACGGTCCGGCTGTAATGGGCGGACGGTCCGCAGGTGTAAAACTCGTTTTTGGACAGGGACTGTGTGTTTTTGTAGTTTTGTACTACGGACTGTCCGGGGACCAGTCCGGACAGTACTACCTCAGGTCTCGGACCGTCCGGGATTTATAGCCGGACGGTCCGCGTGTGTTAACTTCTTTTGATCCGAGGCTCGGGTGTTTCAAGCTGCCAGGTCGCGGACGGTCCGACCTTGAAGGGCGGACTGTCCGGACCCACCTTTTGAGTCAGCTCTGACATGTTTTCAAACGGTCATTATAGCCGTTATATGTATGGCGGACCGTCCGGCCCTAGGGCGCGGACCGTCCGCGTGTGCGCAGAACTGCCACCTTTTGCACATAACGGTTGGATTTTGTTGGAGGGGTATAAATAGAAGGGTAGCTCGTGTGAGAGAGCTCTCTTGGCCATTCCTTGCACACATTGAGCTCATTTGTGATCCTCCAACTCACTCTCTCACACTCTTTGCTTGAGATTGCATTCTAGTGAGAGATTGAGGGTTCCTAGTGCATTTGCATCATTTGGTGATTCTTGAGGCACTAGGTGGTACACCGAGCAAGCGTCTTTGGCTTGTTACTCTTGGAGGTTGCCGCCTCCTAGACGGCTCGGGTGATTGTCTCCGTCGAGCTCTCCAAGAAGATTGTGGAGAAGCCGCGGTGTTGATTGTGAGGGGTTCACGCCTACCTCGCCGGAGCGGCAAAGGTGACATTAGTGGAACCGAGGTATTGAGTGATTTCTTGTCCACTTGGCTCAAAGATCAAGTCGTGTCTTGATAGAGGAGCAAGTGAGAGCTTGAAGTCCACCTCAACGTGGATTAGGGGTGATCGGCAAATCACCGATACCACGGGATAAATTTCGGTGTCTATACCTTCTCGCATTACTTATTGCCTTGCAATTGATTAGTGATTCGCTTATTGTTCCTCAAGTATTCAATCTCCGTAGTTGTTTTTCATACATTGTTTACCTATTGTCACTAGAGAAGTTATTCCTCTTGTTGTATTGATTAAATTTATTTAGTGTTTTTGCTTGTAAGTCAAAACCGTCTATTCACCCCCCCTCTAGCCGGTGTCCTAGATCCTACAAGTGGTATCGGAGCCGAGGACTCCATTGTTTGTGGATCTAATCATCCCGAAGTGGGACAAAATGGCTAGTAACAACAATGTGCACATTGGGAAGCCACCGCACTTTGATGGAAACAATTATGATTATTGGAAAATAAGAATGTCAATGCATCTTAGAG
Organism: Zea mays; assembly: GCF_902167145.1. NCBI lineage: Eukaryota > Viridiplantae > Streptophyta > Magnoliopsida > Poales > Poaceae > Zea > Zea mays. Next base: position 56,390,807 of record NC_050096.1, on the reverse strand, counting down.
CAATGGGTGGAAAAATTTGGCCAATTGTCAGGGATGGATTTGTTGTGTTGAAGGAAGATGAACCATCCGTTAGTGACAATGAGAATATCCTCACAAATGATCAAGCCATGAATGTTTTTTATGATGCTCTTGACATAAATGAGTTCAATCGTATCAAGAATCTCACAACCGCTCATGAGATTTGGATAAAACTAATGGAAATTCATGAAGGAACTACAATTGTGAAGAGTGCCAAACTATATGTGTGCAAAGGGAAGTTTGAGCAATTTATTATGAAAGAAGATGAGAGTGTATCCGATATGTTTAATCGGTTGAATGAGATAGTAAATGAACTCAAAGGACTTGGTTTTAATGTACCGGATGTGGATTTCACACACAAGTTCCTTAGATCACTTCCGGAGAAATATGAGACTATTGTGACAATGCTAGTAAGGAGTGATCTATCTACAACTTCTCCAACCGAAGTATTGGGAGAAATTCTCACTCAAGATATATTTAAGAAGTCACAAGCCAATGCTTTAAGTTTGGCAAAGAAGGTGAAAAATGAATCTATTGCTCTCAAAGCCAAGGCCTCAAAGGCAATTGAAAAGGAAGATAGCAATGATGAAGAAAATGAAAGTGAGAGTGATGGTGACATGGCTTTATTTGTAAGGAAATTCAATAAATTCATGAAGATGAAGAGAGGTCAACCTAGAAGAGGTCAAACATCTAGAAGAAATGCTTTCAATGATAGAAAGTGCTTTGAGTGTGGGGAACCCGGTCACATTGCCATGAATTGCCCAAGCAAGAAGAAGAAGGGCAAAGATGAAAGTGACAAGAAGAAAAAGAAATACTATAACAAGAAGAAAGATGGCAAAGCTTACTTAGTTGAATGGGACTCGGATGATAGCTCGGATGATGATGATGATGACACCTCATCCAAGCTTAATGCCGGAATTGCCATCAAGGAAGCTCCCTCACTCTTCTCATCCCCCCATTGTCTCATGGCAAAGGGAGATGCTAAGGTAAAAATCATCACCGATTTAAATGATATAAAAGATGATGATGATATCGATGATGTTGATGATGATGGCTATTCATATGATGATCTTGTTGGAATGTTAGGTGAGGCCGATGACTACATGCACAAAGAAAAAGAAAAATTTAAGACCTTGAAGGAATTGTATAAAAACCTCCAAGTGTCTTTTGAGGAGCTCAAGACCTCTCACAATGACCTAAAAGAAAATTGTGAGAAGCTTGCGGATGCTCAAAAATCATCTATTGTGCATGAAGTTGAGGTGGTCACTAAGGATGTTGGAGTCACTTGTGACTTACTTGATAGTCTTACAAGTGAACAACTACCTACTAACTCTATTTGTGATAAATGCAAAATTTCTCTCAATGATAACATTCCTCTTGATGAATCAAAAATTATTGTTGAGAATGAAGTGTTAGTAGATAGAATAAACACTCTAACTCATGACCTAGAAAAGGCCTATGGTGGTAAGGCTAAATTGGATTTCATATTGGGAAGTCAACGATGCTCTCTTAACCGTGAAGGTCTTGGATACATTCCCAAGAAAGGAAAGAATGCTTTTGTAAAGCAAAAGACATTGTTTGTGAAAGAATGTGACAAAGTGTGTCACAAGTGTCACAAAAAGGGACATGTTAAGAAAAATTGTCCCAAGTTCAAAAATGTGTCCTCCACTTGTTTTGAGCATTGTTATGTTCTTTCTCACAATGCAAAAGGTGTTCATGCTAAATTTGTTGGTACTTCAATTGTTGGAAACAAAAAGAAAGCTATTTGGGTGCCAAAGACCTTGGTCACTAACATCCGAGGACCCAAGCAAGTTTGGGTACCTAAAAGAGATTGATTTCCTTTTGTAGGTAAACTACAAGGCGGGAGGGAATCATTGGGTGTTTGTGGGGGATGGATATCCCCCGGGTCCACTAAAGAAGTAAAAGACCTCACGAAAGGCCCAAGGGCCCAATAAATCGTAAGGTCATTCCTTCGTGGGCCTGAGGAGAAACAACCAACAAAGCAGAGAAGACGTAAGACCGGATTGATGCAAACCCGGACGGCCCACAACGTCGAGCGAGTAAATCGCAACAGAGACCCGACTTTCCCGCGCTAAAGCCCCCATGCAACAGAGCCATGCGAGGATAAGTCGGCGAGGGTTACGTAGGGATAAATTCAAGAGGTTCACTACCTTTTAGCTACTTGTTGTTATCATATCCACGTGTACTGCCCCACGGTCGAGTATATAAGGCCTAGGGGGCACCCCTTCAGATCGATCGACCCTATTTTTACTTAGCCACCCTCATTAACTCTCTGTGCCTTCAATCCAGAGAGCCCTCTTGTAACCACACTCATATACTCACCAGGACATAGGGTGTTACACATCTCAAAGCGGCCCGAACCTGCAAATCTTGCCCATTGTCCCTCGTGCGATCGGCACGAACCATTTTGCTACAGTCGTTGACACCGTCCTACTCCTAAAAACACCTTGAGGGGCAACCCCGGGTGTGCGGTCGGACCCCAAAACACCGACAGCTGGCGCGCCAGGTAGGGGGTGTGTCGACGATCCAAGCTAGCTCAATGGCCGTCACCTTCCACAGCAAGATCACCGTGCGTCCCGGATCTGTATTCTGCTTCAGCGGATGAAGAGGGGATTCTACACCGCATCGCAGATCCGCCGGAAAAGAAGTCCCCTCCAACGAACTCCGAAAATGCTGGAAAGACGCAACCTCCGGCTCTTCGGAAAAAGATCGTCTCCGGAAAGGCTGGAGCTGGAAGCTCGCTGACCCGGGAGACTCCGCTGTCTACTTCCCCGATGAAAGAATGGACACGGATCGCGAGGAAGAAGGAGACCAGGGAAAGGCAAGTCGTTCTTTACGTCCCTCCGGCCTCAAAGGAGAATGGAAAGAAAGTCGCCACGACAGCAGCACCATTCTACCCCGACGTCCTCTTCATCGGGAGAGTGGAGTCGCCCGCCGTCTCTGACGACGAACCGACCGTGCCTGGAGAAGAACCACCTCAACGAGAATCCCGCCGACGGAGGAACCGACGCAGGAACGTTCGACGACATCACGCAGCCGGAGAACGGGATCCAGAGCAGCCTGTCTCGCGAGACGAGGTCTCGGAGATAGGAGAAACTCCGGAAGAACGCGTCTTCAGGGAACGAAGAAACTCCCGACGACGTGATCGCCGACGGACTCAGGAGCAAGCCGAGCAAGATGCAAGGCAACGCCAAGAGAATCCGCTCTTCGGGCGCAACCTGAACCCCGACTTCGCCCGAGCTATGAACACGCCAAGCGAAGTCGGAGGCGTACTAGCTCGGATAGCTGACGGACTTCCTCGGACTCCCGATGCCGAGGGATACCGACGCCTGTTCACTCAGGCGGCCAACCATCTTCTACCGCTCGCTCACCCGCCGAACGATCTACGACACGCCATCAACAGTCGCCGAGACGCACGAAGCTCTATCAATGCTTCGCGCGAACGGCGGCATGAAAACAAAATTCGCCGTCGGGAGGAGTATGACCGAGATCATGGCTTCCCGACTCAAAGCTAGGCCACCAGGACTGAGTCAGCAACAGCTTCAACTGGCGGTACCACCCGGGGACGGTCGAGGAACCACAACCACCACTCCCCTCCCCGGGACAGACGTCGTCCCCGACGACAGGAGGATACGTGCGGAGTATCTGCTCTTACTCCGCACCTTAGGGCCATCCAATGGCCTCCCAATTTCAAGGTATCCAATGTCGACAAATATGAACCTAAGTAGGATCCAGGGGGTTGGCTAGCTGTCTACACCACCGCTGCTCGGGCTGCCGGGGCATCTGAGGACGTCATGACCGCGTATCTGCCCATCGTCCTTGGGCAAGATGCGCTATAGTGGCTACGACATCTACCCCGACACTGCATCGACGACTGGGGAGACTTCAGCCGACGTTTCACCGCCAACTTCTAGTCCCTCTCCGACAAGCCAGCGCAACCATGGGATCTTAAATCCATCAAGCGCCGGGGGGATGAGACTCTCCGGTCATACCTCAAAAGGTTCCAGACCATGAGAAATCGCATCCCCGAGGTCACGGAGGCAGTCGTGATCGAGGACTTCTACAGGGGATCCAATGACTCGGCTTTCGTCCGAGCCATACTACAAAAGGCGCCGACTACCTCCGAGGAGCTGTTCCGGGAAGCCGACCTCTACATCACCGCCGACGAGCGGGCCCAGGATCTCATCGGAGGAGCAAAGCCTGCACCGGCAGCGCCACGACGTGACGCGAACCAACCACCCGACAAACGCTGGGAGAAGAGGCCTCGTGAAGAAGTACACGCCGCCGGACCACCCGCCTCTCGCGCCCGAGGAGGACCTCGTGGAGGCGAGCGCACGCTGGACGACATCCTCGACGCCCAGTGCCCGTACCACAAGGACATGCGCCACACTCTTCGTAACTGTCGGGACTTCAAGCACTCCGTCGGGCACGGCCGACCCTTCCAACCTCTACCGCCTCCTCCGCCGAGGGGAGGACCAGATGAACCACGACAGCCCCATCAGCAGGAGGAGGGGGGAGGAGGAGCTTTCCCACGCATTGACAGGGAGGTCAACGTCATCTTCGGCGGACATGGGTCGCAGGAGAACAAAAGACAACAAAAGCTCAACGACCGCCAGATATTGGTGGCGACCACCGGTCCTCCCGCCCCATACCGGTGGTCGGAGCACCCAATCACTTTCACTCGGGAGGATCAATGGCTCAACTTCGACCATCCAGGCAAATACCCGCTCCTCGTCGATCCGGTAATCCGAGAGAGCCGGGTAAAGAAGGTGCTAGTGGACGGGGGGAGCAGCATCAACGTCACCTTCCCCCGGACGCTCCAAGGCTTGGGAGTTCACCTCAAAGAGCTCCACGAGTCAGACACTCCTTTCTTCGGCATCGTGCCGACAGAAGGGAAATACCCGCTGGGCCACATCTACATGCCGGTCACCTTCAGAACTCCGGAGAACTACAGAACCGAGTTCCTGAGGTTCGAGTTGGCGAACTTCGACTGCGGGTACAACACCATCATCGGGAGGCCGGGACTGGCCAAATTCATGGCCATTCCGCACTATACATACATGATACTGAAGATGCCAGGACCGCAAGGAATCATAACTGTGCGCGCCGACTTCCAAGGCGCCGTATAATGTTTCCGAGTGGCCATCCAGGCAGCCCTCACCACCAAGCCGTCAACGGTTCCTTCTACACTGGCAAACTCTAAGCCTGAGGAGGGCCTCGCAGTACCGGCAAACGAAGCTCATGCCGCGACCTCTATGCGGCCGACTGAAGAAACCAAGCGAATCAACCTGGGGTTCGCTGATGAGCGCAAGACGGCCATCATCAGCTCCAGTTTGAACGACAAATAGGAAAGCGCGCTCGTCCAGTTCCTGCAAGATAACCGAGACATATTCGCATGGCAACCTGCGGATATGCCGGGAGTCCCAAGAGAACTGGCCGAGCACAAATTGAAGGTCTATTCCCAGGCGAGACCGATCCGGCAAAAGCTACGTCGTTTCACGCCCGACAAGAGAGAGGCCATTCGTGCCGAGTTAGCTCGCTTGGTCGCGGCTAGATTTATTAGAGAAGTATTACACCCCGAGTGGTTAGCCAACCCTGTTCTTGTACTCAAAAAGAATAAAGTGGATTGGTGCATGTGCGTCGACTATACTGATCTCAACAAACACTGTCCGAAGGATCCCTTCGGGCTCTCGAGGATAGATCAGGTGGTGGATTCCACCGCTGGGTGTTCTGTGCTGTCTTTCTTAGATTGCTATTCTGGGTATCATCAGATTAGTTTGGCAAAAGAAGACGATGAAAAAACGGCGTTCATCACTCCGTTTGGTGCTTTCTGTTATACCTCCATGCTGTTCGGCCTCAAAAACGCTGGAGCGACTTATCAGAGAGCCATTCAAACATGCTTAGCCGATCACTGGGGCAAGCGTGTGGAGGCTTACGTAGATGATGTGGTGATCAAAACAGAGAATTCAGAAAACTTCATCGAGGATTTACAACTGGTTTTCAACAGCCTGAGAAGATATAGATGGAAGCTCAATCCTGAAAAATGTGTTTTCGGGGTACCAGCAGGAAAGTTGCTCGGGTTTATCGTCAGCCACCGGGGAATTGAGGCTAATCCAGATAAGATTGAAGCTATCATGAAGATGGAAGCTCCTCGGTCACAAAAGAAGGTTCAGCGACTCACTGGATGTATGGCAGCTCTGAGCAGATTTATATCCAGGCTAGGAGAAAAAGGTTTGCCATTTTACAAGCTACTCAAGAAGGTGGATAAGTTTCAATGGACTTCAGAAGCACAAGAAGCTCTAGACGCACTGAAGAAATTCTTGACGACACCACCAGTACTGAAACCACCCCGGCGAGCTACGTCGACTCAACCGGCTGAAGATTTGTTGCTGTATATCTCTTGCACGACTCACGTGATAAGCACCGCGTTGGTAGTTGAGCGAGTAGAAGAAGGGCATGCCTATCCAGTACAACATCCTGTTTACTTCATCAGTGAAGTTCTAGGCCCCTCGAAGAAAAAGTATCCTCAGATTCAGAAGCTATTATATGCAGTACTTCTAACTGCCCGCAAGCTGCGTCACTACTTTGGCGACCACAAAGTCATAGTAGTCACTGGTTTTCCAATAGGGGACATTCTTCACAACAAGGAAGCCATTGGCCGAATAGCTAAGTGGGCTTGCGAGTTGGGATCCCACGATATCGAGTTCCGACCTCGCACTGCCATCAAAACTCAAGCACTGGTTGATTTCGTATCAGAGTGGACAGAACAGCAAGTACCAGACAATCCAGAAACGGCAGAAGTATGGCGAATGTATTTTGATGGCTCGCTGAAGCTGCAGGGAGCAGGAGCAGGGATTCTCTTCACTGCACCTGGAGGCGAACACCTCAAGTACGCTCTCCAGTTGCTCTTCCCGGCCTCTAACAATGCAGCCGAGTATGAAGCTTTGATACATGGATTAAACATCGCCATGTCACTGGGCGTCAAGAGATTGATGGTATACGGAGATTCTCTGGTAGTCATCAGCCAGATAAACAAGGAATGGGATTGTTCAAGTGATTCAATGGGAAAATACTGTGCTGCCGTCCGAAAGCTGGAAGATAAATTCGAGGGTCTGGAATTTCATCATATAGAAAGAGATCGGAACACGGCGGCCGATGTACTGTCCAAGCTCGGATCCGGTCGAACTCAGGTCCCACCCGGAGTCTTCGTGCAAGAAATTCTGCAGCCGAGTATCTCAATGGATCAAACAGAAGAGTGCAACATCATAAATCAACTCGAGTCAGATTCTGACGACTGGAGAAGACCGATTATTAAGTTTATAAAGCATGAAGAAGAACCAGACGACAAGAACTCGGCAGAGCGCATTGCCAGGCAGTCGGCTCGCTATACACTCATTGGGGGGGGGGACGCCCAGGAATTATCAGTATATTTTTCAAAACGGTCACATCCGTGCAGGGCACGCGGTAAATACCTCAAGACAAAAATGAGATATCAGTAAGGATCAGAGGAAAGCCAAATATAGCCAGCAAAGTACAAGATGTGGCCGACAGAAGCGACGTGAGGACTAGACAGAGAACGTCCATCAAACGTCCAATCAAGTCGCAGAAGCAAATAAATTGCATTACCTAGCAAGATATGGATGGATTGCAAACTCGGCTGCTAAAGACAAAATATATGCTGACCTCTGCAGCAAAATATTGATGACATAATGCTGACCTCCAAAGCATAATGCAAATAGCTTCATGCCAATTTTTACAAGCAAAAGGAAGACCTTCGAATGGATTATCCTTAAAAAATCCATTTGAAGGTCGGGGGCTACACCCATTGGGTGCACCTCCGGTGCACCCCATGGATTATCATTCCAAACTGAGATAGTGCCGACTTCTAAGGCGTGGGACAAGATTAAAAAGACCAATCCTCAACCGAGATGCAGGAGCGCAAATGGAGATAATTTCTGGTGAAGACCTTCGAGTAGATTATCTTCTAAAAATCTACTCAAAGGTCGGGGAAAACACCCATTGGGTGCACCTCCGGCGCACCCAATGAAGTTCAGAATCCTACAAATCAAAATGCCGACCTCTAAGGCACAAGCACAAAACTAAACTTCGGTCGAACGAGTGATCGGAGCAAAAGAAGACAGCAGGAAGTCATTTTTTGGACCTTGGATCTTTGGGTTGATTACCTCTAAATCAACCCAAAGATCGGGGGCTTGTGGGGGATGGATATCCCCCGGGTCCACTAAAGAAGTAAAAGACCTCACGAAAGGCCCAAGGGCCCAATAAATCGTAAGGTCATTCCTTCGTGGGCCTGAGGAGAAACAACCAACAAAGCAGAGAAGACGTAAGACCGGATTGATGCAAACCCGGACGGCCCACAATGTCGAGCGAGTAAATCGCAACAGAGACCCGACTTTCCCGCGCTAAAGCCCCCATGCAACAGAGCCATGCGAGGATAAGTCGGCGAGGGTTACGTAGGGATAAATTCAAGAGGTTCACTACCTTTTAGCTACTTGTTGTTATCATATCCACGTGTACTGCCCCACGGTCGAGTATATAAAGCCTAGGGGGCACCCCTTCAGATCGATCGACCCTATTTTTACTTAGCCACCCTCATTAACTCTCTGTGCCTTCAATCCAGAGAGCCCTCTTGTAACCACACTCATATACTCACCAGGACGTAGGGTGTTACGCATCTCAAAGCGGCCCGAACCTGCAAATCTTGTCCACTGTCCCTCGTGCGATCGGCACGAACCATTTTGCTACAGTTGTTGACACCGTCCTACTCCTAAAAACACCTTGAGGGGCAACCCCGGGTGTGCGGTCGGACCCCAAAACACCGACAGTGTTGGATAGTGGATGTACTCAACACATGACCGGGGATATGAGAATGTTTACCCAAATGAGTGAGGAAGATTGCTCAAATTATGATAGTATCACATTTGGAGATAATCGTAAAGGAAAGGTTAAAGGTTTGGGTAAAATTGCTATCTCAAATGATCATTCTATATCAAATGTGCTATTGGTTGAGTCTTTGAATTTTAATTTACTTTCCGTAGCTCAATTATGTGATTTAGGATTTTGTTGCATTTTCACGGTTGAAGATGTTGTTATCTCTAGTGTTGATGGTAGCAATCTTAAATTTAAAGGTTTTAGACATGAAAATCTTTATCTTGTTGATTTCTCATCTAATGAGGCAAAGCTCACAACTTGCCTATTTTCAAAAGCTTCACTAGGTTGGTTATGGCATAGAAGACTTGGTCATGTTGGGATGAAGCAACTCAATCGGTTAACCAAGCATGACTTAGTTCGAGGCTTAAAAGATGTGAAGTTTGAAAAGAACAAATTGTGTAGCTCTTGTCAAGCCGGTAAGCAAGTGGCAAACACTCATCCAAATAAAAGTCAAATGTCCACTCATCGACCTTTGGAATTGCTTCACATGGATTTATTTGGGCCCACATCTTTTGTAAGTATTGGTGGTAATTCTTATTGTCTAGTGATTGTGGATGATTATTCAAGATTTACTTGGGTTTATTTTCTACGAGACAAATCCAATGTGTTTGAAACATTCAAGTCATTTGCTATATTGGCTCAAAATCAATTTGATTTCGACATCAAAAAGGTTAGAAGTGATAATGGGTCGGAATTCAAAAATGCAAGAATTGATCAATATTGTGATGACAAGGGTATCAAACATGAATTCTCTTCCAAATATACCCCGGAACAAAACGGTATTGTTGAATGAAAGAATAGAACTCTTATTGATATGGCTAGGTCTATGTTAGCGGAATATAGTATATCGGATTCTTATTGGGCCGAGGCAATAAATACCGCTTGTCATTCATCAAATAGACTATATTGTCACAAGCTCTTGAAGAAAACTCCATATGAATTGCTCATCGGTAGAAAGCCAAATATCTCATATTTTAGGGTATTCGGTTGCAAATGTTATATTTTGAGAAAGGGAAGCCGGCTTTCTAAATTTGAGAAGAAATGTGATGAGGGTTTTCTTCTTGGATATTCATCAAATAGTAAGGCTTATAGAGTCTTCAACAAAACTCATGGTATTATTGAGGAAGCATATGATGTTGAATTCGATGAAACAAATGGGTCTCAAGATGAGAGTGATAATCACGATGATGTTGGGGGAACTCAATTGATAAATGCAATGAAAACAATGGCCATTGGTGAAATAAAACCAAAGGAAGATGATGATGAAAATAGTGTGGTTGTCATTCCTTCATCCTCAACTCTAAATGAGGAAGATCACCAAAGCCAACAACTCAATGAAACCATGGATACTCATGATCAAGGTACTTCAAGACCTTCGGTTTCTCCTAATGCTTCAACAAGCAATTATCAAACGGTATCAAGAATTCATCATTCCATTGTGAAGGATCACCCGGTTGATCAAATTGTGGGTGATATTAGTAAGGGTGTTCAAACTCGCTCTCGCATAGCTTCGTTTTGTGAACATTTCTCTTTTGTATCTTGTATGGAACCTAACCGTGTAGATGAAGCTCTACTTGATGTTGATTGGGTGAATGCAATGCATGAAGAATTAAATAACTTCGCTCGAAATGAAGTTTGGGAGCTTGTTGAGAGACCAAAGAACCACAATGTTATTGGTACAAAATGGGTGTTTCGCAACAAGCACAATGAAGATGGTATGGTAGTAAGAAACAAGGCAAGATTAGTTGCACAAGGATTAGAAGCAATCCGGATTCTACTTGCTTATGCTTGTGCACATAATATCAAGCTCTACCAAATGGATGTAAAGAGTGCCTTCCTAAATGGTAGACCTAACCATGTGTTCAAGCTTTCTAAAGCTCTCTATGGGCTTAAGCAAGCTCCACGCGCTTGGTATGAAAGGCTTAGGGATTTCTTGCTTTCCAAAGACTTCAAAATTGGGAAGGTTGACACTACTCTATTCACTAAAAGAATTGGCAAAGACTTATTTGTTTGTCAAATCTACGTTGATGATATTATTTTTGGATCTACTAATGAATTATTTTGTGAGGAGTTCGGAAAAATGATGTCAAAAGAATTTGAAATGTCTATGATAGGAGAATTGAGCTTCTTTCTTGGCCTTCAAATCAAACAATTGAAAGATGGAATTTTTATAAGTCAATCAAAATATTTGAAGGACATGCTCAAGAAGTTTGGTTTAGAAAATGCTAAGCCTATCAAGACTCCAATGGCAACAAATGGTCATCTAGACTTAGATGAAGGAGGTACTATGGTTGATCAAAAACTTTATCGTTCAATAATTGGTAGTTTACTATTACCGCATCTAGGCCCGATGTTATGTTTAGTGTATGCATGTGTGCTCGATTTCAAGCTTCACCTAGAGAGATTCACTTGAAGGCCGCTAAAAGAATTCTAAGATATTTGAAGTATACTCCCAATATTGGTCTATGGTATCCCAAAGGTGCTCACTTTGAATTAATGGATATTCGGACTCGGACTATGCGGGGTGCAAAGTTGATAGAAAAAGCACCTCCGGTTGTTGTCAATTTCTTGGTAGATCTCTTGTTTCATGGTCTTCTAAGAAACAAAATTCGGTTGCTCTATCTACCGCCGAGGCGGAATATATATCGGCCGGAAATTGTTGTGCTCAACTATTATGGATGAAACAAACCTTATTGGATTATGGAATTATTTTCAAGAATGTGCCTCTTATGTGTAATAATGAGAGTGCGGTAAAATTGGCTACCAATCCGGTCCAACACTCAAGAACTAAGCATATTGATATACGGCATCACTTCTTAAGGGATCATGTTGGCAAGGGAGATATCTCTATTTATTCCATTGGCACGGATGATCAATTAGCAGACATTTTTACAAAGCCTCTGGATGAAACAAGATTTTGTTCTCTAAGAAGTGAAATGAATGTGATCGATCTCTCAAATGTGGCTTGAAGTTGATCACACATGCGTCGTATTGCATCTCGGGTCTAAATATGCTCTTTATGCTATTTATTTGGTATTATTGGTACATTTTTCATTTCAAATTGCTCTAGATCGTTTAATTCAAATTTTTTTGCATTACTCAATTACATAATATGTATATGCATGCATACTAACTCTTGAATTGGTCGAAATGTCCATATATAAGCACCAATTCGGATTTGAAATTCAAAATCAGAAAGTGGACAGCAATTGGAAAACTGAGTATCAGGCCGCGGACCGTCCGCCCATGGACCGCGGACCGTCCGCAGCATCAGGAACTGGACCGTCCGATCAGCCACGCAGACCGTCTGAACCCATCAGGACGCGAACCGTCCGCCGCCCAAGCACGGACCGTCCGCGACAGGGCAGTAAAACTGGACAGAGGCCGCAGACTTGTCTTTTGTGCTCATTCGCTCTTCCTCTCTTGCTCTCCACTCGCCAAATACTCTCCAGTGTCAAGTGTGCGTGGACGGAGCAGTGACGTTGCATACGGACAGTCCGACAGCTTGTGGCAACGTTCGATTAACATGTCTTCATCACGGTATTTCATAAATCTTGTGGATTTCATCAAACTTCTTCCAGTTTTGAGATTATCTGGGTTTCTTCTCTGATCTGAAATTAAACAGTGGTTTTTCATATCTAATTGGTGGGATTGATAGTATTACTCACTATGAATGCTGTGCAAAATCTTGACCTCAGTTGAATGGGTATTCTCTGCACAATCCACACTTCAACATTTGTGGCGGCTAGGGTTCTTTGGTCGCCACTGGTCGGTCGCGGACCGTCCGCCTAGTTGGCGCGGACAGTCCGGGCCTCTGGCGCGGACCGTCCGGGCCCCTGGCGCGGACCGTCCGGACCCTGGCAGAACATTGCAAGTTCTAATCCTTTCTATTGTGATGGTTTGTGTCGGCGTTTCGAGACAGGGGGGTCCCTAAGCCGACGAGTGAGTGTGCTGCGTGCCCCAGCCCAGATGGGTCGAGCGCGTGGGCGAGCGCGAAGGGGGGAGAGGCGAGGTGGCCGGAGCCGAGCGTGAGAGAGGTGGAAGTCCCGCGGCCTTCGTGTTCGTCCCGCGCCCAGGTCAGGTGCGCTTGCAGTAGGGGGGTTACAAGCGTCCACGCGGGTGAGGGAAGCGAGCGGCCCCAAGAGAGCGTCTGTCCCATCCTCGGTCCCGCGCGGCCAACCTTCTCTGAGAAGGCCCTGGTCCTTCCTTTTATAGTCATAAGGAGAGGATCCAGGTGTACAATGGGGTGGTGTAGCAGAGTGCTACGTGTCTAGCGGAGGGAGAGCTAGCGCCCTAGGTACATGCCAATGTGGCAGCCGGAGAGATCTGGGCACCCTGCTGGCGTGATGTCGTGGCTGTCGGAGGTGCGGCGGAGCCTGATGGAGGGACAGCTGTTGGAGCGGTCGAGTCCCTGCTGACGTCGTCCGGCTTCCGTAAGAGAGCTGGGGGCCGCCGTCGTCATGGAGCTTGTGGAGCACCATCATTGCCCCTCTGGCGGAGCTGGCCGGATGAGACGCCGGTCTTGTTCTCCGTGACCCGAGTCGATTCGGGGTAGGATGATGATGGCGCCTCCTGTTGACGTGGCGGTCTGTGCCCTAGGCAGGGCGACGTGGGGTTTCCTCCGAAGCCGAGGTTGAGTCTGCCTTCTGTTGCCGTGGCCGAGCCCGAGCCAAGGGGTCGGGCGAGGCGGAAGTCGTTCGGTCGAGGCCAGGGCGGAGTCCGAGCCCTGGGGTCGGGCGAGGCGGAGTTTCGTCGTCTTCCGGGTCTTAGCCCGAGTCCGAGCCCTGGGGTCGGGCGGAGCGGAGTTCGCCGTCTTCCGGGTCTTAGCCCGAGTCCGAGCCCTGGGGTCGGGCGGAGCGGAGTTCGCCGTCTTCCGGGTCTTAGCCCGAGTCCGAGCCCTGGGGTCGGGCGGAGCGGAGTTCGCCGTCTTCCGGGTCTTAGCCCGAGTCCGAGCCCTGGGGTCGGGCGGAGCGGAGTTCGCCGTCTTCCGGGTCTTAGCCCGAGTCCGAGCCCTGGGGTCGGGCGGAGCGGAGTTCGCCGTGGCGCCTTTGGCAAGGCCTGATTGCCTGTCAGACTCACTCTGTCGAGTGGCACTGCAGTCGGAGTGGCGCAGGCGGCGCTGTCCTTCTGTCAGACTGGCCAGTGGAGCGGTGGAGTGACGGCGGTCACCTCGGCTCTGCCGGGGGCGCGTGTCAGGATAGAGGTGTCAGGCCACCTTTGCGTTAAATGCCCCTGCAATTTGGTCAGTTGGTGTGGTGATTTAGTCAAGGTTGCTTCTGAGCGAAGCCAAGGCCTTGGGCGAGCCGGTGATGTGTCCGCCATAAAAAGGGGGCCTCGGGCGAGACGAAAGTCTCTCGAGGTCGGCTGCCTTTGGCCGAGGCTAGGCTCGGGTGAAGCGTGATCGAGTCACTCGTGTGGACTGATCCCTGACTTAATCGTGCCCATCAGGCCTTTGCAGCTTTATGCTGATGGGGGTTACCAGCTGAGAATTAGGCGCCTTGAGGGTACCCCTAATTATGGTCCCCGACAGTAGCCCTCGAGCCTCGAAGGGAGTGGTAGCACTCGCTTGGAGGCTTTTGTCGCACTTTTTTGCAAGGGGACCAGCCTTTCTCGGTTGCATTTCGTTCCGGTGGGTGCGCGCGAGCGCACCCGCCGGGTGTAGCCCCCGAGGCCTCGGAGGAGTGGTTACACTCCTTCGAGGTCTTAATACTTCGCTTAGCGCTTCGGCTGGTCTGGTCGTTCCCTCATGCGAACTGGCCGTAGCCCGGGTGCACGGTCGGGGCCCAAGCTCTCGGGCTGGTATGTTGACACTGTCAACGATTTGGCCGGAGCCAGTTTTTGCGAGAGCAGCCCCCGAGCCTCTGCACAGGGCGAGAGGACGATCAGGGACAGACTCGGCTTTTTACATACGCCCCTACGTCGCCTTTCCGCAAGGAGGAGGGGGGGAGTGCGCCATGTTACCCTCGATGGGCACCGAACATGGTGTCTCCGGTGAGCTGCAAGCGGGTAATCCGAGTGGACGTCCGTGCCCCGTTCGTTGGGGGTCGGCTAGGGGCCCAGAGGCACGCCCAAAAGTACCTGCGGGTGATTTGCCGGACCCGGTCCCCTGGCGACGGGGTCCGAGGGCTCGATGCCTCCCTCCGATGGGATTTCGTTACAAGATCGTTCCCGCTGGTCTCGGAAATGTCCTAGGGTACCTCGGGAGCGCAGCCCGAGCCTCGGTTATGTATCGAACGTACCCCTGGTCATCCCTCGCTCGGTGTCTTAGGCGACTGTGAACCCTTCGGGGGCCAGCCTTCGAACCCCTGATCAGTAATGGGCGCGGAGCCCGAGTAGCCTGAGGCGGCCATGGAGCCCTTCGGGGGGCTGGCCTTCGAACCCCTGACCAGTAGTGGGTGTCGGGCCCACGCGATCTGAGGCGACTATTGAACCCTCGGGGGGCCAGCCTTCGAACCCCTGATCAGTAATGGGGGGCTCGGAGCCCGGTTCCTTCGCGGAGAAGGATCCCTTTCGGGGTATCCCCCTTTCCCGGTCCCTGTTGCAAGAGATAGAGAAAGAGGAAAACGGAAAAGGATACGAAATCGGACGATGTGGCGTACCTTTTCTGACGCGGTTATTGCGGCGAAGGTGAAGTGTCGCGCGCTTCTCCTACCAGAGGCGCCGCGTGTCCCGCCGCGGAGTTAATGCGACGGGGCGAGTGGTTGGCGGGGCGGCCGTTGCGCGCGTGCGATCCGTTCGAGGAACGGGTCACGAGTGCACCGTCTTCACGCCGTGAGAGGAGGCTCTCTTGCTGTCTCAGGATGGGACGTGAGCCTGGCTGACGACGTGACCGCTGCGCCCGCCCGCCTGCCACCGCTATTACTGCCGGCCCACTTTCGGTCGCTTTGACCGATGCGCCAGTCTGGCGCTGTTGGGTCGCCTCGAGTCGTGGCATAGGCTTCGCAACCGAAGAGGCGCGATGGTGGCACAAGTGGCGGTGCGGTTGCTTGCATGCAGCAACTGGCGCGCCGGTTGCTCGACGCGTGGGCCTGGGTTCCAAGCTGGCGTGTCAGAAGTCGGAGAAGCGCGTCCATCTGGCGCGGTTGCATGCCGCCTGCATGGCTGCCCGCTCCTTCTGCCCGTTGGTCTGGGCGAAAATGGGGGGTCGCCTGTAACCGCTGGACGGTCGTGCGCACCATGCGCGGCGGTTTGGCTTCTTCTGCCCTGAGCCGGCTTGCATGACATGCGGGACCCAGCCCCCGAGTCGCAGGGGAGGGCCTTGGAGCGTGTTGGAGAAGACTCGGCCCGCGGCGCCTGGGGGCGCACGTAGGGGGAGTTGCCTTTAAAAGGAGGGGGGCTCCTTTCGTAAGGCAACCATGTCTTCTTCCTCCCTTAAGCGTCGGGTCTTCCCGTCTTCCAAGCCCCCGGATGGGGGGTATCCGCCGCCTTTCCGCCTCCTCGTTGGAGGAACGCAACTCCATGGGAGTTGGTACCTCTCGGCCATCGTTCGGCTTCAAGGATTTTCATCACGCAGCCCGGTCGCACCCCTTCACCAGCGGTCACCCGAGATGGCGACCTCCAGCTTGATGGTGGGGGAAAGCGAGCCGGGCTGCGGCCTCTGCCCCTTCCTCAGCCTCAAGGATTTTCATCACCAAGGCTGGGGAGGGGAGAGTGCCGAGTTGGGGTCGGCCCCTGCGTGGGCGGTGGCCCGCTCCTTCACTCAGTGATGGGGGAAGAAGTGGGCATTGCCCGTGGCGTCCGGCAGCTGCAGCGTGCCTGGTCTTCAGCCGCGAGTGGCTTCGGGGCCACTTGCGGCGTCGGCGTCTGCCACGGCAGCCGGAAGAGGTTCTTCCGCCGGCGCGGCGGCCGGGACCGGCCACGGGCTGACCTCCAACTTCTACGGCCTTCTGCCCGTCCTTGCCTCACGAGTTTTGGCATGGGCGGGGGCCTCCTGGCAGCGGCATCCACCCTGAGGTCAGCGTTGCCGCTGTTCGGCCCCCCGGAGCAGAAGTCGCCGTCGTCGCCACTGCTGGAGCAGGTGACGGCGCGCCGTTCGTCGGCCTTCCGTCGCTCCGCAGGCCTTCCCCCTCGGAGTGGGGTTGTTCGTACCTGCGGAGGGGGAACCGGAGTTCCGTTTGTAATGGCACTTCGAATGCCAGTGAGTTCGTTCATTGTGGCTGTCGAGGCCTGAACGTGTATGTAATTTTGGCACGGAGCCGTGTTTTTTCCTCATTTTCGAGCACTAAGTCTCGCCTGTTTGATTATCTGAACCGCTTTACCAAGCATGAGTTGCCCCGTGCCAAGGTGACGGGTGAGGTATCCGTATCCCGGAGGCGTAGGAATCCCTCGGCCCGTTCGGCCTTGTTATGTGAGGCTCCTCTAGCTTAGTTGAAGAGACCCCTCGGCCGCCCTTCGGTGGATCGAGGCCGGGGGTAGCGATATCAGTATGAACAGAGGCGGAGTTGGCTCGAGAATGGGGAACCTGGTTGGCCGGAGCCTAGCCGTGTTGTCCGTCAGCGGAGCCGACGCCAAAGTCGGTCAGTCGAGGCCTCGGATCGGGCTGGCGCCCTTGGAAGCCGTTTGACCGAGGCCCCAGGGGTAACCGGTTGAGCCGCCTGCTCGGGCCGGATTCCCGGAGGAGCCCCTGGACCGCGGCGCCGCCCGAGGCTGGGTCGGGCTTTGCTGAAGACGTCGTCGATGCCGAGGCTGCTACGGCTCCCTTCGGCGTGAAGACCCGAGCCTGCAGGATCAGATCATCTTGTAGCGTGTGCTTTCTGCGGCCGCCGAGGCCAGAAGAACACGCCCTCGTCGCGCTCGCGAAGCTGCGTCTTTTTTCCTCCTGTTCCGAGCATCTGGACTCTGTCGGTAACAGGGATGTTTGTGTGAGCGAGAGTTGCTTTTCGCGGAAGGGACGAGTGAGGTATCCGTATCCCAGAGGCGTGGGAATCCCTCGGCTCGGTCGGCCTTGCCGCTTACGCGTACTTTCACCCGTCCATGAGGCCCTGTCCCCGACTTAGTCGAGAAAGCTTGAAGGACTGCTTCGGCAGGAGAGCTTCCGAACGTGATGACTCATTCGGTCCACGGAGTCGCTTTACCCGAGCGCAAGTTACTTGTCGCAGAAAGGGACGAGTGAGGTATCCGTATCCCGGAGGCGTAGGAGTCCCTCGGCTCGGTCAGCCTTGGCTGCTTACGTGTACCTCGTCGTCTCCAGGATCCGCTTTCCGAAGTAGTCAAGAAGCACGAAAGAGATCCTGCTAAAAAGAGATCCTTTTTCGAGGAAAAATTCGACGCAGAGGGGGTCTCCCCCCTTTTAGCCCCCGAGGGAGGGTCGGGCTTTGCCGAGGCTAGGCCGACCCTTCCTTGACAACTAAACTTTGCGTAGGTACGAGGTATATGAACAACTTGAAAACATCTTAAGGGTAGAAGCGACGTAGCTGTTTGATGTTCCAAGCGTTGCCGTAGATCTCGCCTTGATTGCTGGCCAGCTTGTATGTTCCGGGCTTCAGAACTTTGGCGATGACGAATGGCCCTTCCCAGGGGGGCGTGAGCTTGTGCCTCCCTCGGGCGTCTTGTCGCAGCCGAAGCACCAGGTCGCCCACCTGGAGTTCTCGGGACCGGACCCCTCGGGCGTGGTAGCGTCGCAGGGACTGTTGGTACCGCGCCGAGTGTAGCAAGGCCCTGTCCCGAGCTTCCTCCAGCTGGTCCAGCGATTCCTCTCGGCTGGCTTGGTTGCTTTGTTATGTGTAGGCCCTCGCCCTCGGGGAGTCGTATTCCAGGTCAGTGGGAAAGATAGCTTCAGCCCCGTAGACCAGGAAAAACGGCGTGAAGCCCGTGGCACGACTCGGCGTCGTCCTTAGGCTCCAGACCACCGAGGGGAGTTCCTTCATCCATCGCCTGCCGAACTTGTTGAGGTCGTTGTAGATCCGAGGCTTGAGCCCTTGTAGAATCATGTCGTTGGCACGCTCTACCTGCCCATTCGACATGGGATGAGCCACGGCGGCCCAGTCCACCCGGATATGGTGATCTTCGCAAAAATCCAAGAATTTTTTGCCGGTGAACTGGGTGCCGTTGTCGGTGATGATGGAGTTCGGGACCCCGAAGCGATGGATGATGTTGGTGAAGAATGCCACCGCCTGCTCGGACCTGATGCTGTTCAGAGGTCGGACCTCGATCCACTTGGAGAATTTGTCGATGGCGACCAGCAGGTGCGTGTAGCCCCCGGGCGCCTTCTGCAAGGGACCGACGAGGTCCAGACCCCATACAGCGAAGGGCCAGGTGATGGGTATTGTCTGCAGAGCCTGAGCGGGCAGGTGTGTCCGCTTCGCATAGTATTGGCACCCTTCGCAGGTGCGGACAATTCTAGTGGCGTCAGCCACCGCCGTTGGCCAGTAGAAGCCTTGCCGGAAAGCATTTCCAACAAGGGCTCGGTGTGCTGCGTGGTGGCTGCAAGCCCCCGAGTGTACTTCTTGCAGCAGTTCCCGACCTTCGGCGATGGAGATGCATCGCTGGAGGATGCCCGAGGGGCTACGATGGTAGAGCTCCTCTTCGTCGCCCAGCAAGACGAATGACTTGGCGCGTCGCGCTACCCGCCGAGCCTCGACTTGGTCGAGGGGTAGCTCTCCTCGACGGAGATATTGCAGGTACGGGGCCTGCCAATCTTGGTCTGGCGTGGCCCCGCTCTGCCCTTCCTCGACGTTCAATGCCCCGCCCTCGGGGGCCGAGGGTACCTCGGGCTGGGCCGAGGGTGCCTCGGGCTGAGCCGAGGGTACTTCGGGCTGAGCCGAGGGTACCTCGGGCTCGGGCGCGTCGTCGAGCTTGACGGAGGGTTGATGCAGATCCCGGGAGAAGACGTCCGGGGGGACTGTCGTTCGCCCCGAGGCTATCTTAGCCAGCTCGTCTGCGGTTTCGTTGTAGCGCCGAGCGATGTGGTTGAGCTCGAGCCCGAAGAACTTGTCTTCCAGGCTCCGAACCTCGTTGCAGTAGGCCTCCATCTTCGGGTCGCGGCAGTGGGAGTTCTTCATGACTTGGTCGATGACGAGCTACGAATCACCGCGGGCGTCGAGGCGTCTGACCCCTAGCTCGATGGCGATCCGCAACCCGTTGACCAGAGCTTCGTACTCGGCCACATTGTTGGACGCCGGGAAGTGGAGGCGCAGCACGTAGCGCAAGTGCTTACCGAGGGGCGAGATGAAGAGCAGGCCCGCGCCGGCCCCCGTCTTCATCAGCGACCCGTCGAAAAACATGGTCCAGAGCTCCGGTTGGATCGGAGTCGTTGGCAGTTGGGTGTCGACCCATTCGGCCACGAAATCCGCCAACACTTGGGACTTGATGGCCTTCCGAGGGGCGAACGAGACCGTTTCGCCCATGATCTCCACCGCCCACTTTGCGATCCTGCCCGAGGCCTCTCGGCACTGGATGATCTCCCCCAGGGGGAAGGATGACAGCACAGTCACCGGATGGGACTCGAAGTAGTGTCGTAGCTTCCGCCTTGTCAGGATCACAGCATACAGCAGCTTTTGAACTTGTGGGTAGCGGATCTTAGTCTCGGACAGCACTTCGCTGATGAAGTAGACCGGCCTCTGAACGGGCAATGTATGCCCTTCCTCCTGCCTTTCGACCACAATCGCGGCGCTAACCACCTGAGTGGTCGCGGCGACGTAGACCAAGAGGGTTTCCCCGTCCGTCGGCGGCACCAAGACTGGCGCCTTTGTAAGGAGCGCCTTCAGGTTGCCGAGGGCTTCCTCGGCCTCAGGGGTCCAAGCGAAACATTCGGCCTTCCTTAAGAGGCGGTACAGAGGCAGACCTCTTTCGCCGAGGCGTGAGATGAAGCGGCTCAGGGCCGCGAGGCATCCCATGACCCTCTGTACCCCTTTTAAGCCCTTGATGGGTCCCATGCTGGTGATGGCCGCAATCTTCTCCGGGTTGGCTTCGATGCCTCGCTCAGAGACGATGAACCCTAGGAGCATGCCTCGGGGTACCCCGAAGACACACTTCTCAGGATTAAGCTTGACTCCTTTCGCCTTGAGACACCGGAATGTCACTTCAAGGTCGGAGAGGAGGTCGGAAGCCTTCCGTGTCTTGACTACGATGTCATCGACGTAGGCCTCGACTGTGCGCCCGATGTGTTCGCCGAACACATGGTTCATACACCGCTGGTACGTCGCGCCTGCATTCCTCAAGCCGAACGGCATAGTGACATAGCAGTACATGCCGAACGGCGTGATGAAAGAAGTCGCGAGCTGGTCGGACTCTTTCATCCGGATCTGGTGATACCCCGAGTAGGCATCGAGGAAGGACAGGGTTTCGCACCCAGCAGTGGAATCCACGATTTGGTCGATGCGAGGCAGAGGGTAGGGAACCTTCGGACATGCTTTGTTGAGACCAGTGTAGTCTACACACATCCGCCATTTCCCCCCTTTCTTCCTCACAAGCACAGGGTTGGCAAGCCATTCGGGATGGAATACCTCTTTGATGAACCCTGCCGCCATTAGCTTGTGGATCTCTTCGCCAATCGCTCTGCGCTTCTCCTCGTCGAATCGGCGCAGAGGCTGCCTGACGGGTCGGGCTCCGGCCCGAATATCCAGCGAGTGCTCGGCGACATCCCTCGGTATGCCGGGCATGTCCGAGGGACTCCACGCAAAGACGTCGGCGTTTGCGCGGAGAAAGTCGACGAGCACTGTTTCCTATTTGGGGTCGAGCCCGGAACCGATCCGGATCTGCTTGGTGGTGTCGCCACTGGGGTCGAGGGGGACGGCCTTGACCGTCTCCGCTGGCTCGAAGTTGCCGGCATGGCGCTTCACGTCTGGGACCTCCTTGGAGAGGTTCTCCAGGTCGGCGATGAGGGCCTCGGACTCGGCGAGGGCCTCGGCGTACTCCACGCTCTCCACGTCGCATTCGAACGCGTGTTTGTACGTGGGGCCGACGGTGATGACCCCGTTGGGGCCCGGCATCTTGAGCTTCAGGTAGGTGTAGTTGGGGACGGCCATGAACTTCGCGTAGCATGGCCTCCCTAGCACGGCGTGGTAGGTTCCTCGGAACCCGACCACTTCGAACGTCAGGGTCTCCCTTCGGAAGTTGGAGGGTGTTCCGAAGCAGACTGGGAGGTCGAGTCGCCCGAGGGGCTGGACGCGCTTCCCAGGGATGATCCCGTGGAAGGGCGCAGCGCCTGCTCGGACGGAGGACAGATCGACGCGCAGAAGCTTGAGGGTCTTGGCGTAGATGATGTTGAGGCAGCTGCCCCCGTCCATCAGGACCTTGGTGAGCCTGACGTCGCCGACAACGGGGTCGACGACGAGCGGGTATTTCCCCGGGCTCGGCACATGGTCGGGGTGGTCGGCCCGGTCGAAAGTGATGGGCTTGTCGGACCAGTCTAGGTAGACTGGCGCCGCCACCTTCACCGAGCAGACCTCCCGGCGCTCTTGCTTGCGGTGCCGAGCCGAGGTATTCGCCGCATGCCCTCCATAGATCATGAAGCAGTCGCGGACCTCGGGGAACCCCCCTGCTGGGTGATCTTCGTTCTTGTCGTCGTCGTGGGCCCTGCCACCCTCGGCGGGTGGCCCGGCCCTGTGGAAATGACGCCGAAGCATAACACACTCCTCGAGGGTGTGCTTGACGGGCCCCTGATGGTAGGGGCACGGCTCCTTGAGCATCTTGTCGAAGAGGTTCGCACCTCCGGGGGGCTTCCGAGGGTTCTTATACTCGGCGGCGGCGACAAGGTCCGCGTCGGCGGCGTCGCGTTTCGATTGCGACTTCTTCTTGCCTTTCTTCTTGGCGCTGCGCGGAGCAGACGCCTCGGGAGCTTCTTCCGATGGGCGGCCCTGGGGCTGCTTGTCCTTTCGGAAGATAGCCTCGACCGCCTCCTGGCCGGAGGCGAACTTGGTGGCGATGTCCATCAGCTCGCTCGCCCTGGTGGGGGTTTTGCGACCCAGCTTGCTCACCAGGTCGCGGCAAGTGGTGCCGGCGAGGAACGCGCCGATGACATCCGAGTCGGTGATGTTGGGCAGCTCGGTGCGCTGCTTCGAGAATCGCCGGATGTAGTCCCGGAGCGACTCCCCTGGCTGTTGCCGGCAGCTTCGAAGGTTCCAGGAGTTCCCGGGGCGCACGTATGTGCCCTGGAAATTGCCAGCGAAGGCTTGGACCAAGTCGTCCCAGTTGGAAATCTGCCCCGGAGGCAGGTGCTCCAACCAGGCGCGAGCAGTGTCGGAGAGGAACAGGGGGAGGTTACGGATGATGAGGTTGTCGTCGTCCGTTCCACCCAGTTGGCAGGCAAGGCGGTAGTCCGCGAGCCACAGTTCCGGTCTCGTTTCCCCCGAGTACTTTGTGATAGTAGTCGGGGGTCGGAACCGGGTCGGGAATGGCGCCCGTCGGATGGCCCGACTGAAGGCCTGCGGGCCGGGTGGTTCGGGCGAGGGACTCCGATCCTCCCCGCTGTCGTAGCGCCCCCCACGCCTGGGGTGGTAGCCTCGGCGCACCCTTTCGTCGAGGTGAGCCCGACGGTCGCGTCGATGGTGCTCGTTGCCGAGGTGGCCCGGGGCCGCAGGCGCGGTGTTGCGCGTGCGCCCGGTGTAGACCGAGGCTTCCCGCATGAATCGGGAAGTCGCGGCATGAGGTTCCGAGGGATATCCTTGCCTCCGGGATGCAGTGCTCTCGGCCCGCCGGGCCGCAGCGCCTTCCAGGAGATTCTTGAGTTCTCCCTGGATTCGCCGACCCTCGGTGGTTGACGGCTCCGGCATCGCGCGGATGAGCATCGCTGCGGTTGCCAGGTTCTGACCGACCCCGCTGGATGCGGGCGGCGGCCTGATCCTGACATCGTTGGCGACGCGGTGCTGGAGACCTTGGGGCAGATGACGTATTCCTCCGGCCAGGGGTTGGCCCACCCATGCCTGTCCGACGTCCCGACGGATCGGCTCAAGCGCTCCTGTTCCCTCGTTGAGCCTGGCCTGCGCCTCGCGGACTTGCTCGAGTTGTGGGTCGTAACCCCCCGCCGGAGCGGGGACCACAGCTAGCTCCCGTGGGATGTCGGCGCGAGGCACCGGCCTGGGGAGGTCACCATCCTCCGGCATGCCAAGATGGTTGCCTTCGGTGGGATCCCCTAGCTCGATGTGGAAACATTCGCGGCTTGGGCCGCAGCTCTCGTCGCCAAGGCTGCGGCTTCCATCGGAACAGTCGGATAGACAGTAGTCACATGCGGTCATGAAGTCCCGCACGGCACTGGGGTTGCCAAGTCCGGAGAAATCCCAACCGATGCTGGGATCGTCATCTTCCTCGGACCCAGAGGGCCCGCAGGTCGAGACGTCCGTCAGTCGGTCCCAAGGCGACCGCATACAGAACCTCAGTGGGGTTGCACTCGCCTCAATGAGAGCGCCCGCCAAAACGAGGTCGTTTGGCGGGTTGAGGCCGAGTCGAAATGACGCAAGATGGGAGTTAGTCGTTACCTTTTGGTCGACGAGAAGCGACGTAGTCACACCGGGGACTGGTTGCGCCGTCATCCCTGGTTCGAGGGCGACGTCCTGCAGGCTTTCCGCGAGCGCGCCGGCGTCGTCTTCTTGCTCAAGGTCAGCGTGCCGCGGGGGGACGGCGCTCTCCTCCGTCTCGAACGCGAGGTCGACGTCCGGCGTGCCTTCCGTCGGGGCGTCGGGGGCGTCGATTCGCTCGACGGCCGACGAAGCGCGGCCTCCCGTCTGGCCTTGACGGCTCCGCCTCCTCCTCCGTTGGCGGGGGAGAGAACGGAGCGAGCCCGAATATTGCTCTTCCATCACGCGGGGAAGACGTCGTCGATTCCGCCGCCGGCGGGCGGGTTGTCGGCCGCCATTGTCGTAGTCGCGCGGCGGTGGAAGAAGTGTCATGTCGTAGCTGCCGTCGAAGGACATGAACTCGAGAGTCCCGAAACGAAGCACCGTCCCGGGCCGGAGAGGTTGCTGGAGACTGCCCATCTGGAGCTTGACGGGGAGCTGTTCGTCAGCACGCAGCAGGCCCCTACCCTGGCGCGCCAACTGTCGGCGTTTCGAGACAGGGGGGTCCCTAAGCCGACGAGTGAGTGTGCTGCGTGCCCCAGCCCAGATGGGTCGAGCGCGTGGGCGAGCACGAAGGGGGGAGAGGCGAGGTGGCCGGAGCCGAGCGTGAGAGAGGTGGAAGTCCCGCGGCCTTCGTGTTCGTCCCGCGCCCAGGTCAGGTGCGCTTGCAGTAGGGGGGTTACAAGCGTCCACGCGGGTGAGGGAAGCGAGCGGCCCCAAGAGAGCGCCTGTCCCGTCCTCGGTCCCGCGCGGCCAACCTTCTCTGAGAAGGCCCTGGTCCTTCCTTTTATAGTCGTAAGGAGAGGATCCAGGTGTACAATGGGGTGGTGTAGCAGAGTGCTACGTGTCTAGCGGAGGGAGAGCTAGCGCCCTAGGTACATGCCAATGTGGCAGCCGGAGAGATCTGGGCACCCTGCTGGCGTGATGTCATGGCTGTCGGAGGTGCGGCGGAGCCTGATGGAGGGACAGCTGTTGGAGCGGTCGAGTCCCTGCTGACATCGTCCGGCTTCCGTAAGAGAGCTGGGGGCCGTCGTCGTCATGGAGCTTGTGGAGCACCATCATTGCCCCTCTGGCGGAGCTGGCCGGATGAGACGCCGGTCTTGTTCTCCGTGACCCGAGTCGATTCGGGGTAGGATGATGATGGCGCCTCCTGTTGACGTGGCGGTCTGTGCCCTAGGCAGGGCGACGTGGGGTTTCCTCCGAAGCCGAGGTTGAGTCTGCCTTCTGTTGTCGTGGCCGAGCCCGAGCCAAGGGGTCGGGCGAGGCGGAAGTCGTTCGGCCGAGGCCAGGGCGGAGTCCGAGCCCTAGGGTCGGGCGAGGCGGAGTTTCGTCGTCTTCCGGGTCTTAGCCCGAGTCCGAGCCCTAGGGTCGGGCGGAGCGGAGTTCGCCGTCTTCTGGGTCTTAGCCCGAGTCCGAGCCCTGGGGTCGGGCGGAGCGGAGTTTGCCGTCTTCCGGGTCTTAGCCCGAGTCCGAGCCCTAGGGTCGGGCGGAGCGGAGTTCGCTGTCTTCTGGGTCTTAGCCCGAGTCCGAGCCCTGGGGTCGGGCGGAGCGGAGTTCGCCGTCTTCCGGGTCTTAGCCCGAGTCCGAGCCCTGGGGTCGGGCGGAGCGGAGTTCGCCGTGGCGCCTTTGGCAAGGCCTGATTGCCTGTCAGACTCACTCTGTCGAGTGGCACTGCAGTCGGAGTGGCGCAGGCGGCGCTGTCCTTCTGTCAGACTGGCCAGTGGAGCGGTGGAGTGACGGCGGTCACCTCGGCTCTGCCGGGGGCGCGTGTCAGGATAGAGGTGTCAGGCCACCTTTGCGTTAAATGCCCCTGCAATTTGGTCAGTTGGTGTGGTGATTTAGTCAAGGTTGCTTCTGAGCGAAGCCAAGGCCTTGGGCGAGCCGGTGATGTGTCCGCCATAAAAAGGGGGCCTCGGGCGAGACGGAAGTCTCTCGAGGTCGGCTGCCTTTGGCCGAGGCTAGGCTCGGGTGAAGCGTGATCGAGTCACTCGTGTGGACTGATCCCTGACTTAATCGTGCCCATCAGGCCTTTGCAGCTTTATGCTGATGGGGGTTACCAGCTGAGAATTAGGCGCCTTGAGGGTACCCCTAATTATGGTCCCCGACAGTTTGTATCAACTATTTATCCATGGATGTCTGTCACATTATTGCAGTGGTTTTGGTGGTCTCCGCAAGAAACTTGCAGGCCGCTTTAAATCAAAGCGTCCTCGTGGAGGTGATGATGACTATACACCGACCACTGATTCAGAGGCCCAATCCTCAGCTGGGGGCACTGACTCTATGGATACTGAGGATTTTCCCCATGTCCATCCTGATTATCCCATTGACACCTCTGGATGGACCTTTCCAAAGCGCAGGTTTTCTATGGCTGAGTACTGCTCTAGGCGGACTGTGAACCAGTACACTCTGCCATCTGATACAAATATCCAGTTTTTCCACACTCAGCTACAGTTTGATGTCTTTTGGGGCACCTTGGTGGATACAAATTTTCATAAGCATCAGGTGATTGATTGGTCTTTCTTGCTAAGTCAATCAGTCATGGAGGGTCTGATCCCTAAGTTTGAAACATGTGGACTATATCAGTTTATGGGGCAACGCACAGATTTCAATGAAATGGCTGTTAAGCAATTCCTGGCTACCTCGGAGATTGATATTGAAGAAGAATCTATCACCTGGATGACTGGCTTCAAGCGCTATTCTGCTTCTTTTGCTGACTTTGCCACTGCCAACAGTCTGGACTATGACACCATTTCTGCTGGGCTGGATCTTTACACTGAGGACAATTTTGAGGATTTTGTGCAATTCTATGAGCCAGCCAGGCTAGGAATACCCAGGAGGTTTGGAGAGACAGCGGGACTCAGACATCATCCTGCTGTAATCAACAAGATTGCCAGAGTCACCATTCTTCCCAAAAGTGGTGATAAGAGTAAAATACGGGATAAGTTCTGGAACATCATCCAGCACATCATGAATGGTGAAGTCATGAATATTGTTCTTTTCATGATGAGACAGCTTAATGATTTGAAAATGGACAAGAATCAAAATTTAGCTTATGCTCCTTACATTATGGCTCTCATCAAATCCAAGACAAGAGTTGAGGGCCCATGTGAGATTGTTCACACACCATTCAGGTCGTTTAAGAATGAGATAGGGTTTCTCACCAGACCACTCACTCCTTTCCCAGATGATGAGGAAGACCCTGGCTATGAGGGTGGAGCAGCTCCTAATGTTGAGGGCGAGCAGATGCCTCCTCCTCCACCTCCTCCTCAGCCTCAGCAATATTGGGAGCCTGGTCCCGGGTACTTTGATCCTTATTTTCACCATATGCAGCAGGGGCTTGAGACTCATATTGATACTCGCTTCGAGGGCCTGATGACACATGTGGATCACCGTCTTGATGACATGCAGTCTCGCTTTGACAGTAACTGGGATGCGCTCAACTCTGAGTTTTCTGATTTTCGTGATCAAATTCACACTAATGTCACTGATCCTATTATGACCAGGCTGAATAATATGCAATAGAGTTTTCAAGATAACATGGGTGCTCTCTCCAGTCAATTTGACAATCTTTCTACAAATGACAACATGCATGATATACGTCAGAGGCAGCAGCAGCTCTAGTAGGATTTTGGCCAGTTCTCCTCCCTGTTTGACACTTTCAGCACTCATTACTACAACATGCATCCTCCGCCTAGTGATCAGTGAGGCCTCTCCTTTATGGCAATTGATGCCAAAGGGGGAGAGAAGTGGAGAGAAGTTGTCTGGTGTCTCCTTCAGGGGGAGTTGGTGGTTCTATGTGGACATTAAGACCATGCATATGCATTTTACCTTTTCATGCCGCTTGCATTAGTTTATGTCTTACGCATTTGGAACTGGTTTGAACTGTTAACTCTATGTCGTATGTCTGTGGACTATTATCTGTAATATTCTGTGGGATGAACTATGTTTCAGTTCAAATTACTCTGTGTGTGGTTAATCGAGGAGTTATTATAATTGCTGCGCTCACTCTACGGATCATCGCTTGTATGCCTCGATAACCATGATTGTAGGAAAGTCTCCATCAAACTCCAATATATTATGTATGTTATATCTTCAGCTTCAAATAATCCTGCACACACTTAGGGGGAGCCTTTCTTACATACTGAGTTTTTGTT
The DNA here is from genome assembly GCF_902167145.1 of Zea mays. Taxonomy (NCBI): domain Eukaryota; kingdom Viridiplantae; phylum Streptophyta; class Magnoliopsida; order Poales; family Poaceae; genus Zea; species Zea mays. Next base: position 56,362,174 of record NC_050096.1, on the reverse strand, counting down.
GGGATTTATCTATCTCTCGGACAGAACTTCAAATCAAGATAAGTCCTATGAAACTCATCTCCAAGATCTATCTTATACCTTTGGTATGAGGGAGATTTAAAAAAACTAAACTTCTCTTTAATATACTATGTGGTGTTGTCATCAATTACCAAAAAGGGGGAGATTGTGAATCATCTAGGCCCCTTTGGTAATGTTTTGGTAATTAATGACAACTGCTTGTGGACTAACGATTCTTGGAGAAATAAGAATGCAGGGTTGGACCACATAGAACAGGAAATGTTGAAGAATCATACGCATTGGTTGTGGATCAGATGAAGGCAAAGGTATAATATAGGTTTCATTTTTGCCGGTCTTGAGGAGTTTAGAGAAGATACCTGACCGGATTAGTAGGCTAGATAGCCGTACTATTAAGAGGGGTCAATGACTTAGATCTGTGTAAGACTTAGTGCCTCATAGAGCATCAAGTAGTTGCATTTGCATGAGGACTAACAACGCTTCACATTCCGTGAGTTAAAAGTTCTTCCAAAAGCATGTTAGAAAATTGCGGTGTCATGGACGCGCGGACTGTCCGGGCCTTGGGGGCGGACCGTCCGCGATCATGACCAGAGAAGGGTGGCTTCGGGCCAGTCCCTGAATTATAGGCGGACGGTCCGGCTGTAATGGGCGGACGGTCCGCAGGTGTAAAACTCGTTTTTGGACAGGGACTGTGTGTTTTTGTAGTTTTGTACTACAGACTGTCCGGGGGACCAGTCCGGACAGTACTACCTCAGGTCTCGGACCGTCCGGGATTTATAGCCGGACGGTCCGCGTGTGTTAACTTCTTTTGATCCGAGGCTCGGGTGTTTCAAGCTGCCAGGTCGCGGACGGTCCGACCTTGAAGGGCGGACTGTCCGGACCCACCTTTTGAGTCAGCTCTGACATGTTTTCAAACGGTCATTATAGCCGTTATATGTACGGCGGACCGTCTGGCCCTAGGGCGCGGACGGTCCGCGTGTGCGCAGAACTGCCACCTTTTGCACATAACGGTTGGATTTTGTTGGAGGGGTATAAATAGAAGGGTAGCTCGTGTGAGAGAGCTCTCTTGGCCATTCCTTGCACACATTGAGCTCATTTGTGATCCTCCAACTCACTCTCTCACACTCTTTGCTTGAGATTGCATTCTAGTGAGAGATTGAGGGTTCCTAGTGCATTTGCATCATTTGGTGATTCTTGAGGCACTAGGTGGTACACCGAGCAAGCGTCTTTGGCTTGTTACTCTTGGAGGTTGCCGCCTCCTAGACGGCTCGGGTGATTGTCTCCGTCGAGCTCTCCAAGAAGATTGTGGAGAAGCCGCGGTGTTGATTGTGAGGGGTTCGCGCCTACCTCGCCGGAGCGGCAAAGGTGACATTAGTGGAACCGAGGTATTGAGTGATTTCTTGTCCACTTGGCTCAAAGATCAAGTCGTGTCTTGATAGAGGAGCAAGTGAGAGCTTGAAGTCCACCTCAACGTGGATTAGGGGTGATCGGCAAATCACCGATACCACGGGATAAATTTCGGTGTCTATACCTTCTCGCATTACTTATTGCCTTGCAATTGATTAGTGATTCGCTTATTGTTCCTCAAGTATTCAATCTCCGTAGTTGTTTTTCATACATTGTTTACCTATTGTCACTAGAGAAGTTATTCCTCTTGTTGTATTGATTAAATTTATTTAGTGTTTTTGCTTGTAAGTCAAAACCGTCTATTCACCCCCCCTCTAGCCGGTGTCCTAGATCCTACAGTATCTGGACTTTTTTGTTGGTAACAGGGATGTTTGTGTGAATGGGAGTTGCTTCTCGCGGAAGGTGACGAGTGAGGTATCCGTATCCCGGAGGCGTGGGAGTCCCTCGGCTCGGTCGGCCTTGCCGCTTACGCGTACTTTCACCCGTCCATGAGGCCCTGCCACCGACTCAGTCGAGAAGGCTCGAAGGATTGCTTCGGCAGAAGAACTTCCGAACATGAAGACTTGTTCGGTCCGCAGAATCACTTTATCCGAACGCGAGTTACTTATCGCAGAAGGTGATGAGTGAGGTATCTGTATCCCGGAGGCGTAGGAGTCCCTCGGCTCGGTCCGCCTTGGCTGCTTACGTGTACTCCGTCGTTTTCAGGATCCACTTTTCGAAGTAGTCAAAAAGCACGAAAGATATTCTGGCAGAAGAGACCTTTTTTCGAGGAAAATTTCGACGCAGAGGGGGTTCCCCCCCTTTTAGCCCCCGAGGGAGGGTCGGGCTTTGCCGAGGCTAGGCCGACCCTTCCTTGATGACTAAACTTAGCGTGGGTGTGAGGTATATGAACGACTTGAAAACATCTTAAGGGTAGAAGCGACGTAGCTGTTGGATGTTCCAAGCGTTGCCGTAGACCTCGCCTTGACTGTTGGCCAGCTTGTACGTTCCGGGCTTCAGCACTTTGGCGATGACGAATGGCCCCTCCCAGGGGGGCGTGAGCTTGTGCCTCCCCCGGGCGTCTTGCCGCAGCCGAAGCACCAAGTCGCCCACCTGGAGGTCTCGGGGTCGGACCCCTCGGGCGTGGTAGCGCCGCAGGGACTGCTGATACCGCGCCGAGTGTAGTAAGGCCTTGTCCCGAGCCTCTTCCAGCTGGTCCAGCGAGTCTTCTCGGCTAGCTTGGTTGCTTTGATCGTCGTAGGCCCTCGTCCTCGGAGAGCCGTATTCCAGGTCAGTGGGCAAGACGGCCTCGGCCCCGTAGACCAGGAAGAACGGCGTGAAACCCGTGGCCCGGCTCGGCGTCGTCCTCAGGCTCCAGACCACCGAGGGGAGTTCCTTCATCCATCGCTTGCCGAACTTGTTGAGGTCGTTGTAAATCCGAGGCTTGAGCCCTTGTAGAATCATGTCGTTGGCACGCTCTACTTGCCCATTCGACATGGGATGAGCTACGGCGGCCCAGTCCACCCGGATGTGGTGATCCTCGCAGAAGTCCAAGAATTTTCTGCCGGTGAACTGGGTGCCGTTGTCGGTGATGATGGAGTTCGGGACCCCGAAGCGATGGATGATGTTGGTGAAGAACGTCACCGCCTGCTCGGACCTGATGCTGTTCAGAGGTCGGACCTCGACCCACTTGGAGAATTTGTCGATGGCGACCAGCAGGTGCGTGTAGCCCCCGGGCGCTTTCTGCAAAGGGCCGACGAGGTCCAGACCCCACACAGCGAAGGGCCAGGTGATGGGTATTGTCTGTAGAGCCTGAGCGGGCAGGTGGGTCTGCTTCGCATAGAATTGACACCCTTCGCAGGTGCGGACAATTCTAGTGGCGTTAGCCACCGCCGTTGGCCAGTAGAAGCCTTGCCGGAAAGCATTCCCGACGAGGGCTCGAGGCGCTGCGTGATGGCCGCAAGCCCCTGAGTGTATCTCTTGCAGGAGTTCCTGACCTTCGGCGATGGAGATGCATCGCTGGAGGATGCCCGAGGGACTACGGTGGTAGAGCTCCTGCTCATCGCCCAGCAAGACGAACGACTTGGCGCGTCGCGCTATCCGCCGAGCCTCGGCTCGGTCGAGGGGTAGCTCTCCTTGGCGGAGATATTGCAGGTACGGGGTCTGCCAATTTCAATCAGGCGTGGCCCCGCTTTGCTCCTCCTCGATGCGCAATGCCTCGCCCTCGGAGACCGAGGGTACCTCGGGTTGAGCTGAGGGTGCCTCGGGCCGTGCCGAGGGTACCTCGGGCCGGACCGAGGGCGCCTCGGGCTCGGGAGGGTCGTCGATCTTGACGGAGGGCTGATGCAGATCCCGGGAGAAGACGTCCGGGGGAACCGTTGTTCGCCCCGAGGCTATTTTTGCCAGCTCGTCCGCAGTCTCGTTGTAGCGCCGAGCGATGTGGTTAAGCTCGAGCCCGTAGAACTTGTCTTCCAGGCGCCGAACCTCATCGTAGTAGGCCTCCATCTTCGAGTCGCGGCAGTGGGAGTTCTTCATGACTTGGTCGATGACGAGCTGCGAGTCGCCGCGAGCGTCGAGGCATCGGACCCCTAGCTCGATGGCGATTCGCAATCCGTTGATCAGAGCTTCGTACTCAGCCACATTGTTGGACGCCGGGAAATGGAGGCGTAGCACATAGCGTAGGTGTTTCCCGAGGGGTGAGACGAAGAGTAGGCCCACGCCGGCTCCCGTCTTCATCAACGACCCGTCAAAAAACATGGTCCAGAGCTCCGGTTGGATCGGAGCCATCGGTAGCTGGGTGTCGACCCATTCGGCTACGAAGTCCGCCAAGACCTGGGACTTGATGGCCTTCCGAGGCGCGAACGAGATGGTCTCGCCCATGATTTCCACCTCCCACTTCGCAATCCTGCCCGAGGCCTCTCGGCACTGGATGATCTCCCCCAGGGGGAAGGATGACACCAAAGTTACCGGGTGAGACTCGAAGTAGTGTCGCAACTTCCGCCTCGTCAGGATCACTGCATACAGCAGCTTCTGAACTTGTGGGTAGCGGATCTTGGTTTCGGACAGTACCTCGCTGACGAAGTAAACTGGCCTCTGAACGGGCAATGCATGCCCCTCTTCTTGCCTCTCGACCACAATCGCGGCGCTAACCACCTGAGTGGTCGCGGCGACGTAGACCAAGAGGGCTTCTCCATCAGCTGGGGGCACCAAGATAGGTGCCTTGGTGAGGAGCGCCTTCAGGTCCCCGAGAGCTTCCTCGGCCTTAGGGGTCCAAGTGAAGCACTCGGCCTTCCTTAAGAGGCGGTACAGAGGCAGGCCTCTTTCGCCGAGGCGTGAGATGAAGCGGCTCAGGGCCGCGAGACATCCCATGACCCTCTGTACACCTTTTAAGTCCTTGATGGGCCCCATGCTGGTGATGGCTGCGATCTTCTCCGGGTTGGCTTCGATGCCCCGCTCGGAGACGATGAACCCCAAGAGCATGCCCCGGGGCACCCCGAAGACACACTTCTCGGGATTGAGCTTGACGCCTTTTGCCTTGAGACACCGGAATGTCACTTCAAGGTCGGAGAGGAGGTCGGAAGCTTTCCTTGTCTTGACTACGATGTCATCGACGTAGGCCTCGACCGTGCGACCGATGTGTTCGCCGAACACATGGATCATGCACCGCTGGTACGTCGCACCCGCATTCCTCAAACCGAACGGCATGGTGACATAGCAGTACATGCCGAAGGGCGTGATGAAAGAAGTCGCGAGCTGGTCGGACTCTTTCATCCTGATTTGATGATACCCTGAGTAGGCATCGAGGAAAGACAGGGTTTCGCACCCAGCAGTGGAATCCACGATTTGATCGATGCGAGGCAGAGGGTAAGGAACCTTCGGACATGCTTTGTTGAGACCAGTGTAGTCTACACACATCCGCCATTTCCCCCCTTTCTTTCTCACAAGCACAGGGTTGGCGAGCCATTCGAGATGGAATACCTCTTTGATGAACCCGGCTGCCATTAGCTTGTGGATCTCCTCGCCTATCGCTCTGCGCTTCTCCTCGTCGAATCGGCGCAGAGGCTGCTTGACCAGTCGGGCTCCGGCCCGAATATCCAGCGAGTGCTCGGCGACATCCCTCGGTATGCCGGGCATGTCCGAGGGACTCCACGCGAAGACGTCGGCGTTCGCGCGGAGAAAGTCGACGAGCACTGCTTCCTATTTGGGCTCGAGCCCGGAACCGATCCGGATCTGCTTGGAGGCGTCGCCACTGGGGTCGAGGGGGACGGCCTTAGCCGTCTCCACTGGCTCGAAGTTGCCGGCATGACGCTTCACGTCTGGCACCTCTTTGGAGAGGCTCTCCAGGTCGGCGATGAGGGCCTCGGCGTACTCCACGCACTCCACGTCGCATTCGAACGCGTGTTTGTACGTGGGGCCGACGGTGATGACCCCGTTGGGGCCCGGCATCTTGAGCTTCAGGTAGGTGTAGTTGGGGACGGCCATGAACTTCGCGTAGCATGGCCTCCCCAACACCGCGTGGTAGGTTCCTCGGAACCCGACCACCTCGAACGTCAGAGTCTCCCTTCGGAAGTTGGAGGGTGTTCCAAAACAGACAGGGAGGTCGAGTCGTCCGAGGGGCTGGACGCGCTTCCCGGGAATGATCCCGTGGAAGGGCGCAGCGCCTGCTCGGACGAAGGACAGATCGACGCGCAGGAGCCCGAAGGTTTCGGCGTAGATGATGTTGTGGCTGCTGCCCCCGTCCATAAGGACCTTGGTGAGCCTGACGTCACCGACGACAGGGTCGACGACGAGCGGGTATTTCCCCGGGCTCGGCACGTGGTCGGGGTGAACAGCTTGGTCAAAGGTGATGGGCTTGTCGGACCAGTCTAGGTAGGCTGGCGCCGCCACCTTCACCGAGCAGACCTCCCGGCGCTCTTGCTTGCGATGCCGAGCCGAGGCATTCGCCGCGTGCCCGCCGTAGATCATGAAGCAGTCGTGGACCTCGGGGAACTCTCCTACTTGGTGATCTTCCTTCTTGTCGTCGTCGCGGGCCCTGCCACCCTCCGCGGGTGCCCCGGCCCTGTGGAAGTGGCGCGCGAAGCATGACGCACTCCTCAAGGGTGTGCTTGACGGGCCCCTGATGATAGGGGCACAGCTCCTTGAGCATCTTGTCAAAGAGGTTGGCACCTCCGGGGGGCTTCTGAGGGTTCTTGTACTCGGCGGCGGCGACAAGGTCCGCGTCGGCGGCGTCGCGTTTCGCTTGCGACTTCTTCTTGCCTTTCTTCTTGGCGCCGCACGGAGTAGACGCCTCGGGAGCATCTTCCGACGGGCGACCCTGAGGCTGCTTGTCCTTTCGGAAGATAGCCTCGACCGCCTCCTGGCCAGAGGCGAACTTGGTGGCGATGTCCATCAGCTCGCTCGCCCTGGTGGGGGTCTTGCGACCCAGCTTGCTCACCAGGTCGCGGCAGGTGGTGCCGGCAAGGAACGCGTCGATGACATCTGAGTCGGTGATGTTGGGCAGCTCGGTGCGCTGCTTCGAGAATCGCCGGATGTAGTCCTGAAGAGACTCTCCCGGCTGCTGTCGGCAGCTTCGGAGGTCCCAGGAATTCCCAGGGCGCACATACGTGCCCTGGAAATTTCCGGCGAAGGCTTGGACCAGGTCATCCCAGTTGGAGATCTGCCCCGGAGGCAGGTGCTCCAACCAGGCGCGAGCGGTGTCGGAGAGGAAGAGGGGGAGGTTGCGGATGATGAGGTTGTCGTCGTCTGTTCCACCCAGTTGGCAGGCCAGGCGGTAGTCCGCGAGCCACAATTCCGGCCTCGTTTCCCCCGAGTACTTTGTGATAGTAGTCGGGGGTCGGAACCGGGTCGGGAACGGTGCCCGCCGGATGGCCCGGCTGAAGGCCTGCAGACCGGGTGGTTCGAGCGAGGGACTCCGATCCTCCCCGCTGTCGTAGCGTCCCCCACGCCTGGGGTGATAGCCTCGACGCACCCTCTCATCGAGGTGGGCTCGACGGTCGCGGTGATGGCGCTCGTTGCCGAGGTGGCCCGGGGCCGCAGGCGCGGTGTTGCGCGTGCGCCCGGTGTAGACCGAGGCTTCCCGCATGAATCGGGAAGTCGCGGCATGAGGTTCCGAGGGGTATCCTTGCCTTCGGGAGGCAGTGCTCTCGGCCCGTCGGACCGCGGCGCCTTCCAGGAGATTTTTGAGCTCTCCCTGGATTCGCCAACCCTCGGTGGTGGATGGCTCCGGCATCGCGCGGAGGAGCATCGCTGCTGCGGCCAGGTTCTGACCGACCCCACTGGATGCAGGTGGTGGCCTGACCCTGACGACATCGGCGACGCGGTGCTGGAGACCCTGGGGCAGGTGACGTATTTCTCCGGCCGGGGGTTGGCCCGCCCATGCCTGCCCGACGTCCCGGCGGATCGGCTCAAGCGCTCCTGCTCCCTCGTCGATCCTGGCCTGCGCCCCGCGGACTTGCTTGAGCTGTGGGTCGTAACCCCCCGCCGGAACGGGGACCACAGCTAGCTCCCGCGGGATGTCAGCGCGAGGCACCGGCCCAGGGGGAGCACCGTCCTCCGGCATGCCGAGATGATTGACTTCGGAGGGACCCCCTAGATCGACGTGGAAACATTCGCGGCTTGGGCCGCAGTCCTCATCGTCGAGGCTGCGGCTACCGTCGGAACAGTCAGAGAGGCAGTAGTCACATGCGATTATGAGGTTCCGCATGGCACTAGGTTTGCCAAATCCAGAGAAATCCCAACAGATGTTGGGGTCGTCATCTTCCTCGGACCCAGGGCCCGTAGGTCGAGACGTCCGTCAGCCGGTCCCAAGGCGACCGCAAGCGAAACCCCAGAGGTTTTGTACTCGCCTCTACAAGGGCGCCCGCCAAAGCAAGATTGCTAGGCGGGTTGAGGCTGAGTACAAATGACGTAGGATGGGAATCGGTTGGTACCTTTTGGTCGTCGAGCGGCGATGAAGTCACGTCGAGGACTGACCGCATCGTCGCCTCAGGTACGAGGGCGACGTCCTGCAAGCTTTTCGCAAGCGCGCTGGCGCCGTCCACTTGCTCGAGATTGGCGTGTCGCGGGGAGACGGCGCTCGCTTTCGTCTCAAACGCGAGGTCGACGCCCAACGCGCCCCCCGTTGGGGTGCTAGGGACGTCGACTCGCTCGACAGCCGACGAGGCGCGGCCTCCTGCTTGGCCTTGGTTGCCCCGCCTCCTCCTCCGTTGGCGGGGGAGAGGACGGGGCGAGCTCGAATGTTGTTCTTCCGCCACGCGGGGAAGACGTCGTCGATTCCGCCGCCGGCGGGCGGGCTGTCGGCCGCCATCGTCGTTGTCGCGCGGCGGTGGAAGGAGTATCATGTCGTAGCTGCCGTCGAGGGACATGAACTCAAGACTCCCGAAACGGAGCACCGTCCCGGGTTGGAGAGGTTGTTGGAGACTGCCCATCTGGAGCTCGACGGGAAGCTGTTCGTCAACACGCAGCAGGCCCCTACCTGGCGCGCCAACTGTCGGCGTTTCGAGACCGGGGGGTCCCTCAGGCCGACGAGTGAGTGCCGCGTGCCCCAGCCCAGATGGGTCGAGCGCGTGGGCGAGCGCGAAGGGGGGAAGGAGCGAGGCGGCCGGAGACCGACGTGAGAGAGGTGGGAATCCTGCGACCTTCATGTTCGTCCCGCGCCCAGGTCGGGTGCGCTTGCAGTAGGGGGTTACAAGCGTCCACGCGGGTGAGGGAAGCGAGCGGCCCCAAGAGAGCGCCTGTCCCGTCCTCGTCCCGCGCGGCCAACCCTCTCTAGGAGGGCCCTGGTCCTTCCTTTTATAGGCGTAAGGAGAGGATCCAGGTGTACAATGGGGGTGTAGCAGAGTGCTACGTGTCTAGCGGGGGAGAGCTGACGCCCTAAGTACATGCCAATGTGGCAGCCGGAGAGATCTTGGCACCCTGCTGGTGTGATGTCGTGGCCGTCGGAGGAGCGACGGTGCCTGGCGGAGGGACAGCTGTTGGAGCGGTCGAGTCCTTGCTGACGTCCACCTGCTTCCGTAAGAGAGCTGGGAGCCGCCGTCGTCACAGAGCGTGCGGGGCGCCATCATTGCCTGTCTGGCGGAGCTGGCCAGATGGGACACCGGTCTTGTTCCCTGCGGCCCGAGTCAGCTTGGGGTAGGGTGATGATGGCGCTTCCCGTTGACGTGGCTGGCCTGCGCCCTAGGCTGGGCGATGTGGAGGCTCCTCCGAAGCCGAGGTCGAGTCTGTCTCCCATGGCCGAGGCCGAGGCCGAGCCCCTGGGTCGGGCGAGGCGGAGGTCGTCGGCAGAGGCCAGGGCGGAGTCCGAGCCCTGGGGTCGGGCGGAGCGAAGTTCGTCGTCTTCTGGGGCTGAGCCCGAGTCCGAGCCCTGGGTCGGGCGGAGCAGAGTTCGCCGTCTTCCAGGCCTTAGCCCGAGTCCGAGCCCTGGGTCGGGCGGAGCGGAGTTCGCCGTCTTCCGGGGCTGAGCCCGAGTCCGAGCCCTGGGTCGGGCGGAGCGGAGTTCGCCATCTTCCAGGTCTTAGCCCAAGTCCGAGCCCTGGGTCGGGCGGAGCTTCCTATGGCGCCTTTGGCAGGGCCTGGCTTCCTGTCAGTATCACTCTGTCAAGTGGCACTGCAGTCGAAGTGGCACAGGCGGCGCTGTCCTTCTGTCAGACCGGTCAGTGGAGCGGCGAAGTGACGGCGGTCACTTCGGCTCTGCCGGAGGGCGCGTGTCAGGATAAAGGTGTCAGGCCACCTTTGCGTTAAATGCTCCTGCGACTTGGTCGGTCGGTGCGGCGATTTAGTCAGGGTTGCTTCTTAGCGAAGGCAGGGCCTCGGGCGAGCCGAAGATGTGTCCGCCGTTGGAGGGGGGCCTCGGGCGAGACGGAAATTCTCCGGGGTCGGCTGCCCTTGTCCGAGGCTAGGCTCGGGCGAGGCGTGATCGAGTCGCTCGAATGGACTGATCCCTGACTTAATCGCACCCATCAGGCCTTTGCAGCTTTATGCTGATGGGGGTTACCAGCTGAGAATTAGGAGTCTTGAGGGTACCCCTAATTATGGTCCCCGACAAAATTCAAAAGACATTTTAAATTAATTTGTTTTTTAATTACTAAAGCACTTAAATCAAGTCATATATATACCACTGTATAATCCACCCGTTTAAACTTTATAAAACATATTCAACCAAATCACATCCATACACATAACCTTTGCTAAACCTACCAAACAAATTGCATCTTGATTTAACACACCATCAAACTCAACATTTTATATAGTTGGATAATCAACTATTCCTTACTCATAATATTATTTGGATCATCCACCATCACTCTCCCTCTCCCGTGGCCCCACCCCCAAGCCTCCCCCACCGCGTCCCTTCCCCCTCACTATTACCATTTGTCACCGTTGCCATCGTCGACCTCTCCTCTCCGATCTTCAGGCCTGTAGCGTTAGTACGAGTTATGTGTTATTTTATTTTTAAAAACGATTCAGACCAAAGTATTTCTAAAAGAAGACATGAGCTTTTTGTTGAGGTCTAGGACCTTGTTTGGCATAACGGCTGCATGTTGGAAAAGCATTTTATCTGAGAAGATGATGAAAACCAGCTTATCTGAGAAGCTGATGAAAAGCAGCTTCTGCTTACTGGTTGTTCTAGTTCATTCTGAGAAATAAACGAACTGAAGCTACCTATTTAGGGCGTGTTTGGTATGGCTCTGCTCCACCCCAGAGCAGCTATACTCCAAAACTCTGGGTGGAGTAGCTCTGCTTCAGAGTTTAGATCGTTTCTCGTAACCGGTGGTAGTGACGGGTAAATAATTTTAAACTTCATGACTAGGTTGTTTTTTTTCGAGTTTTTGGAGCAGTAAAAGAAGTACTCTAAAAAATTGTAGTGCAACTCAAAAAGCTCCATATAGTTTACAACTCTTAAGTTAGGGTGTTTGGCATGCTCTGGCCAGCTCATTCTTCGAGTTTTGCTCTGGAGACATGGCCAAACAAGCCCTTAGTACAAATTTATTTAAATATATGAAGAAGCTAAAATATAAGCTGCCCAAACAGGCCTAGTTGCTATTAACGACAAGTTTGTGTGTCACAAAACCGGTGTGGATTGAAGGGGCTGAAATCTTCTTCTTATTCAATTTTAAATAAAAAGAAGATTTTAGTATCTCTAATCCACTCTAATTTTTGACTTCTAAACTAGCCTTAGGTTAGGTAGGATGGTATCCTGGGAGTGGGACGGGGCCTGGTGATGCGCTGTCGGAATGTCGTCGTGGCAAGATTGCTTTGCTTGCGGGGCCGGCCATAGCCCGTGATCCCCGCGCTGCGGCTACGGCGAACAGCTGCGGAGTGCGGACGACTGAGATGTGCTGGACTGCGTGCGGTGGGGGTGGGGGTGGGGCCGGCCGGGATGACGTGCCGCCACTCGAGGCCCGTGACACTCGGACTACGGTTCCGTTACAAGCGCACGTGGGATCGGATCAGATCGGTGCTGCACGGTTACAACTTACAACCATCAACCAAACAGCAACCCAGCTCGGCAACACCTAGTACTCCGTACCTGCAAAGCCCACTATCCCAGTCCCAGCTCTGACTGGGTGGCCTGGCCAGGTTGGTCCTGTTCTGTGATCCTGTCCGACCCTTTGTCTAAACTCCAAAGTTACCACTACCAAGGAGCAACAGCAACGGCGCCGACATACACTGCGCGCGGGTGCTCTCCAGTGCCCCCACCCCCAATGCAGTGCGAGTGCGAGGTCGTGCCTGTTTGGTTCAGCTTTTTTCTGACCAGCTTTTTTGAAAATCTGGCTGTGGAGAGAATCTGGCTGTGAGGAGAATCTGAGTATCATTACGATTACGTGTGGAGGAAGATAAAGTTATTCATAAGGCTCAAGATCTAGAAAGTGACGGATTATTACTATTACAATGACTCAACCGATTATGTGTTTATGTTGATTTTGGATGGTTTTTGCCCCAACAAATTTTATAGAAACTGGCTGAAAAGCTGAGCGTTTGATAGTCTACAGCAGCTTTTGGTGGCTAGAAGCTGCCAGAAGCCGAAACAAACATGCACGTCGTCCACGCAGCCGGCATTGGGTCTTCTTCAACGGCGGTGGTAAGGTGCGGGATCCACTACCGTGCGGCCTGTGGAACATTTGCCGAGTGAGTGAGGGAGGGTGGCAACCGGACGAAGAAGCCCGCAGGCCGCGCGCGGTGGAAGTCCCGTGCCACGGCTGGCCATCGCCGACGAACAACGTGTCTGTGTCTTCGACTTGTCCCGCACGTACATCATTTCTTCTCGTTTCGCTCAACACAGGCCGTCGCGGTGGCGGCTACACCCTGCGTTCCATTCCAGGCACGGCCGAGGACGCCGCCAGCCACTCGGGGCCGGGAGGTGGAGGTGGAGGGCCCCCACGCTGGCGCCGCCGGGCTGGAGAGGGAAGTGCGCGCGGCCACGGGATCGGAAGGTGGGGTCCAGCTAGGAAACAGTCAAGAAAGAAAGGCGCTGCCAGGTCCCGTCGAACAAACCGGCCAAAAGCGCGGCGTGGACCGTGCACCCTTGCCACTTGCAGACGATGCGTGCGCTGCCCTTCAGTGCTGCCGTCCCACGAAGCCGATGAGGCGAGACCGCGAGAGGCGTGGGCGCCTAGTGCATTCCGTTGGAGCACTAACTGCCGAACGGCCCGTCCTTACCACCTCATCCGTAGTCGGGAAAACCAACAAGTGAGACAAATTAAAGCAGCCGCAAAAAAACACTCGTGTCTCGCCGAAGGTGCCGGGTTTTTTTTCTCTTTTTTTTTCTCTCTGAGTGCAAATTTGTTCTTATGATGTAAACACTATTTTTAGTCAGATTTTTCGATAACTAACAGACCCACTAGTCGAGAGGTCACCTTACGAAACCTAACGTTCTTCCTTCGTCCTGAATATTATGACTTTTAAACTTTGTGCTGAGATATAGCAATGGCTGGATTTTATAAAGTTTATTTAAGACATGATTTAAGAATGAATACCTTAATTGAGTTTAATCTCTATTGATATATAAGTTACTTGAGGATTCCCTTAAGCTATCTCTCTCTCTCTTTTGGAATACACAATACTCACATCTCAGAATACATTTCAATAGAGAAGCGGTCCGGACTTCGACCCAGCAGAACTTGTGCCGACCCAACAGGTATTCTAATTTCCATGTACATCCTCCAGCACGGAGTCCACGGACCCGGCCCAGCATCACCATTCACCTCCGCTCGCTGGCCGTGATTTGTGGACTAAAATGAAGGGGACTAAAAATGAGTACCTAGAAACCAAACACTGTCTTATACACGCAACAGATCTGTCATAAAACCAATGCTAATGACGACATCACGGCCATCTTCTGGATTAGTTAACCATGCCCATATCCCGACCCCTCAGGATAAAGAAGCGATCGCGCAGCAACATCCAAGGTTGCGAAACCTGAAGGAGTCTCAAGCAACATCATCCTAAACATTACAATGGGTGTGCATGACAGGAACCGTTGGACTGGTCACAGTACCTGCATTGCACAACAAATACCGGAGGCATGCTGATAGGTAGTATTGCAACTGCTCGGTATCGCCAAACTTTACTCATTCAGCATTATACCACAGGTGCAATACACGGTTTCATCAAGATTTAAACGTTGTCTGATACACCCATTTTTATTACACCAGGCAAACTGCCTATGGCGCTCACATCTCAACACTAGACAACGACTGCTGGGCAACTGCTAGTGCTAGCAAACTGCCTATGGACCATTCATTTCTCAAACTGTGATAGCAACTGCTGGGCAGTCTCGCGCCATATATTGTAAAGGTCGTCCGAGAACAGAACAAAATGCACCTGCACAAATAATCCATACCAAGTGATCTATATACTTAATCAAGATAGTTGCCAAACACTTTATAAAAACGAGCATGATCATTATTGTTTGTCCAGTTCTCCAGAACTAAAGGTCCGTATTAGTCCTAGTAATGCATATCCGGATTGTTTGTTTATTGGACAATCGTTCCTATATTTTTTTCCTCTAACAATGGTGTTTTGAGAATGAACTCCAAAGAACTTCAGAAGTATCCTACTTGACCGTGAAAATTTTAGGGGCGGAGTGGAACTACAGCTAACCTCTTTGATATCCTCTGAAAATTTTTGTGCGGTAGAAACAGCTATTTTTGATGCTTCCTTGGGAGGATAACTGTACAAGATCCAAGTCAAGTTACACTACAAATTAAACCCCGAAATGGGAAAAAAAAAGAGCTGAGTGCACCAAAGGTACGTGAGCAAAAACTAAAACTTGGAACATACCGATAAACACCACAAGATATAGCAGGGAATGCGATGTACTGAATGCCATTATCCTTAGCAAGCTTCAAGCTATTTCTGCAATTAGCACATGCAGTTCAGGATAGTTTTTCACTGGTTCAGCAACCAGCACAGATATTTTTTTTAAAAAAAATGAAGAGAGCTTACTCATAGGCCTTCTTTAATGACACCTCAGGATGCTTGTCCAAATCATATATAGGGCCAACAGTGTGAATCACCCGAGAGGCAGGAAGCTCAAAAGCACTGCTCACATCGAATATTGGGCAAAGGGATGTGTAAAGGATACATAAATTTTAGGTTTGAACATTCCGACTTATGAAACAATCAAAGTGAATAGATAGGTACGAAGTACTAACGGAGTAATCCTAGCTTCTCCAGTAGGACAACGGACTCCTGGTTTGACCTCTGGAACTTTCCGGCATGCTTGCACTAGCTCTGGTCCAGCAGCTTGATGTATAGCTGAGATAGAGGTTTCAAGTTCATATGGGATGCTCCATAAACAATGGGTTGAATCATAACAATTCTCGAAAGTATTTATTACTCGTTACCTCCATCAACACCTCCGCCACCTAACATTCGCTCATTAGCAGCATTAACCTGCCAAAACAAACGCCAGTTACATCCCTCAGTTTTTTATCACATACAGAGATTTTGAGCAATATTCATTAACAAGGGACGAATTAGAGACAAATACAAATAAGCACCCTAATTTATAACAGAAGTAAGAGCTTGATTCATCGTAGAAATTTAGAATTGTTTGGGAGGAATATGATTGCACATTACAAGTAAGAGCTTGATATATCATAGGAATTGAAAGTTATCAACCATTCTGTACTCCTCTAAATAGCTGCCAACAGAGGTGGATTTACATTATACCATCGAGGTCTACGCACCCTGATGGGTTTTTAGCTAATCCTCTATATATTAATCTCTTGCTTAGTTCACAACTCAAATAGAACCCCGGTGTCTCGTTTTGCTCCTAACTTCGTAAAAAGGAGAACCTAGCATTGGCACCGTGCCCCTTTGCCTTTGTTCTCAATAAACTTATTTTTAAGACATTACCCTGCTCCCCAACATAGATCGTGCCCCTTACTATTAAGAACTCCTTCCATTCACTGCAATCCCCACAAAGAAAAATAAACGATTCACTCACACCTTAAATTAACCCCTGGCTAAGAACATATTGAAACAGGTGAGAGCAAACACAAACGATAGAGCGGGGAACCAGATTGGAGGCGTAGAAGAGCGTACGATGGCGTCGGTGGCGCAGTCGACGGACCAGAGGGTGATGTCGCCCTTGTGCAGCTTCAGTAAGCCGGCCCCCGGCGCGGCCGAGAGCCGGAACGCCTCGCCGCCGCCGAACCCCGAAGCCGCCATTGCAAAAGCCCTCGTAGCACAAATGCTACCCCGCCGCCGCTGCCGCCACCTGGGGGAGAGGAGGGGAAGTGGGAGCAGACACCGCGTCAGGAAAAATCTAGTGGCCGCACGCGACATTGGGTGGAACGCACAGCACGGGTCCGCGTTTTGCCCTGGCATGTTTAGGTCATGTTTGGTTTGTTTAGTCTAGTGACTAAAGTTTAGTTAGGGGATTAAAGTTTAGTCTCTAAGAGCAACTCCAATAGTTATATAAATTTTAGCTCTCTAAATCACACATTTAAGAAGTTGCTAAATGGCTTTTGGAGTAAAAAAATGTGAGTTATCCAGTAGTTCTCTAAATATAGGTTATAATTTTGTTTTGTATCTATCCACATAAAAATAAGTCACAAAAACTATATAATACAGTCAACATTTTTGTTTAGGGAGTTGTTAAATGGTTACCAAATGTAGAGAGAAAATGAGGTTAGATAACAAGTTGTTAAATTTAGAAAGTTCATTTAGATAACTGTTGGAGAATAGTTTTTATGTTAACTACCTAAATTATTGATTTAGGAAGTCTTTTAGAGAAATACTGGAGTTACTCTAACATGTTTGGTTTTATAGACTAAAATTAGTAAGAATATACTAAATAACTTGTAAGAAGACATTCTCTCGCTATTAGTACAATTGAACTAAATGAGGGGCACATGTGGAATTAATATGATTTAGTCCCTTTTAGCCACATCTTGAGAGACTAGGGACTAAAGCAATTTAGTTTCTGTTTTAGTTCTACCGTTTAATAATTTAGAAACTAAATGAGACTAAAATGAAGGGACTAATCTTTAGTCCCTCAAACCAAACATGGCCTTACCTGTTTGGTTGGTGGTAATTGAAAGGAGAAAATGGCAAAGGGAAATTCGAAGGTAGGCTTTTGAAATCTTTTATTTGTTTTGTGGGAGTGGGACTAGGGTGTTTGGTCTACCAACAAAAGTTTATGGAGTATTTGGTTTCTAGAAACTTATTTTAGTGTCTATATTTTATTTTATTTTAGTCTCTATATTTCTAAATTACTAAATGTGTAAAATAAAATTCAATTTAGGGACTAAAATAGAGGATTAAAAGTTGGTCCCTAAAAACCAAACACCCTCCATATCACATAGAATGTTTGAATATTAATTATAAGTATCAAATATAGTTTAATTATAAAACTATTTATATAGATGAAGACTAAACTGTGAGACAAATTTATTCAGTCTAATTAATCCAAAACTAACAAATGTTTTGTAGTGTAATATGGGCAAATCATGGACTTAATAATATTGATAGTTTTGTCTTGTTGTTAGTCATTATATGTGTAATTAGCTTTAAAATTATACTAAATTTAGGCTATGTTTGGATCCTCACGCCTAATTGTTTGCCAGTGGTGAAGAAGACCTCCAACAATACCTTCCGCGGAGAAGAAGACCTTCAACAGTATCCAACCTGTAAATTATTGTGGGTCAAAAATTATGGCATGTACCCTCCTGTTGCATTGATCGGGCCGGGACGAACTGAGTTCTGTTGGGTGGGTTGGGTCGGATTGATCGTGTCGAGTGGCCCCATGATCAGGTCTAGCTCAGCGTTATCCATTTTTCTTGGTAAGCTTTACATTTTACATGGAACCCCACCGTAAGTGAGCTCATACACATTATTCTCCACACTTGCTGAACCATGAACGTATGTGAGCCCACTCTTGCTCTGAAAGAACATGAACGGTGATGCGATGAGTTCGAAGAGATCTAGGTCGTCGTCTCTCAGTCAACTATAACGGTTGAGATACCGCTGAAGGAACATGAACATATGTCGCCATATGATGTATTTATTTAGCTATTTTATACATAACTTTTATTATATAATAAAGATGTGACATTAATTTATTTACCACGAGTCATCATATGTGTGACTTGATCCTAACACAAATTTAAGACACACATGTGTTTGACCTTAAATCTGGGTGCTTGACCTTAAATCTGGGTGTGACAGAGACCAAGGTGATAAGATTAGTCGGTAAACTGTTTGTCACACGGATCCAAACAGGGTCTTAATACTTCTAACTACCATCAAACATCTCGGACTTACTACAGCTATGAAATAACAATGTCCTGCACCCAGATTACTGTCAAATGCAAAAGAGTCATGAGTGTAAAGCCAGACACGAACGCATCAAAGTTTGCTCTTACTTGCACGCCAATGGTGACACAACATCCGCTTGCGCTCTGATGGGTGATTAAAATCCCTCAATGCGATAACATTTCATAAATTAGGGTGTACGCATAGCTTGCCAGCACACAATGTACAGGGCCTCAACAAATTGCACGAGAATACATATGTGTGTTCCAAAGAGAGGATCCATGAAGCAACATAGCTAAAACAACAACAAAGTACCACCAGAGAATTTCACTCCAAAACCCAAATGCCCTGATGATACCAGTCACAGAAACAGGAAACGAACCCAAAACAAACAGAATTGAAGGGTTCATGGACCATTCTACAACATGATTGATCAGCCAGTGCGACAGCGTATAATTTCAACTAATTGAATGAATTAAATAACAAATGGGCTTACAGAGCAGGAAGCAGCACAAGGATGTCAGGCTACTATGAACAATGGAACCTACTGAAACGGTGGGTTTTCACTTGTAGGCCTCGTTAGAAGGTGCTGCTGCTTTCACTTGCAGAGATCGAGCTGCTCTCTAACTTCACAACCAGTGGCCCCTTCCCAATGTCCAAACCCTGCAGCCGTCCGAGAGACTCTTGCTGCATTATGTCCGGGAGAGTGTTTCGGTGGGACACCATCTGGTGGTTTGGCACGTTGGGATGGGGTGGGTGGAACGGCAGTGGCAGCTGGGTGCTACCAAGGTGTGGGGATGCATTTTGCTGGGAAAGCGGGAAGAAGGAAGAGTTGTATGGAACATGTTGGAATCTCATGTTATATGCCTCGCTGGAATTGGTCATCTCACCAGTAGCATGTTTAAGCCTCTCCAACTCCTGCTTTAGTGCATCATTCAGAGCTGCAAGATAAATGAGCTTGTTTAGAATGTACATGTAGAATAAAGAAATTGTTTTTCTCTCAAATATGCAGAAGAGCTGTGTATCATTGTATTAAGAAGGGAAAATGGGGAGAGACCCCAGTACAACACACACCCCACACACCCACACTGAAAAACTCGAGATCACCGATCGTCGTAATACAATTTCCAGTCATTAATTTGTTCTATTTAAGTAAAATGTAATTAGCGTTGTGTTCTACAGTACGTTGCTGTATCTCATGGCAAGATATATAAGCTATGGCAAATACAGAAAAACTACATGCATCCTACTAAAATTAGTGAAAGGGTTTCATGTCAAAAGACACTTGACTTCAAAATATTGTGGCACTTGAACATTTAGAATAACTTGTAATTTAAAAGCCAGGAGTTCTAATTTTAGTTAGAGAAAGGAACTAGAACTAGGAAAAAATAGAAGTTTTTTTTATTGTATAAGGCCAAAAACTATTGCGCGAACTTTTTGTTACTTAATGTTCCAGGGTCTGAGAAAAAAACACTAAGGTCCCGTTTGTTTCGTTGGAATTGAATTCCATTTTAATAATTATAATTTAGATAAAACTAATTAAGTTCATATATTTATATATGTAATATATTTGTATATTATCCTAAATCATATGAGAGAGATAGTTATATACTACATTTATGTTATAGCGAAGCAAGTAGAAGAGTGTGCTATAAGTTGTACATCGGAAAAATAGCATGTAAATCTATAGAATCAATTTTCATCTCTCAACCCATGAATTTGAGATATGCTTATATGATAACTTTGGAAAGTGGTGGAATGTCACATTCTAAAAAAAATAGTCTATTCTATTAGTAAGATTACAATTCCTCAAAATGAAAGGAAACAAACGGGACCTAAAAGAACAAAGTAGACAAATAAATTATGTTATCTTCAATAAGCGGACAATGCTCACCATCACGGAGTTGAGCTTGTTGCTCCATGGCCTGTAACCTTATCTTAAGCTCTGCATTTTCTGTAGAAAGTCCGGTCGTGTCCCTCTGCAAGAGATTGTAAAGCAACATATAAGGGTCATCCAACTAATTAATACAACAGGATTGTGAACCAGTAAAGTGTACAATAGTTCAAAAAAACGAACACATAAAACATAACAATAACCAGAAGCCGATAGTCAAAGTTAACAATCAACATATATTAAACTGACATACAAATCACTGGCATTCAGTTCTTCAAATTGTTCATAATACATGATGTTCAATGTGAAGGATGTTTAGGTTGGTCACACCATGCACAACTGTCCTACTCCTAGTCCATAAAGCTACACAAGTTCTCACAGACTATTCCCTATCTTCCAAATTATAAGATGTTTTGACATTTCTAGAGACATAGTTTTTACTTTGTATCTAGACATAACCTATATATAGATGTATGTAGAAACTATCAATCTAAAAAACCAAAACGTCTTATAATTTGGAACAGAGTATTAAGCTAGATGCAATTTGTAAAGAAGCTATAGTTTGATAGACGCCTCACTATTAGGAGATAGGTCCATGTTTATTATGATGACAGCAAAGGAAAAATAATTATTTTGTTCCTAAAATATCACTTCCAGAAATAGCATGAACTTAGACTTGACCTGATAGCAATGAAACAACAGATCGATAGAAAGGCACCTGAAATAGTGTAAGTTGAGCTGACAGGGTGGTGGCTTCAGTCTGAAGAGTTTGGACCTTCCGCTCAAGGTCTGTCATATAACGAGCCTTTCTTTCTTTTGATCTAGCTGCTGATTGTCTGTTAGCTAGAATTCTGCATGAAAAATTTAACACAAAAAATTAATGTAAACCAAGATGATATTTGAAAAAACGATTCTAGTGACAATAGATCTTGACCCTACCCAGATGGACCATTAGCCACAACCTGACTAGTTTGTTTGTACATTGAAATAAAGGAACAATCGATCTAAACAGGTGGATCATACTACAACAACCAACACATATACATTTGTACAAAGATTTTAAGCAAAGAAGGGGCTTCGTTGAAGGAAGATACCAGACGAATCCAATTCATGAGTAAGTTTTCTACATACCTGCCAATAAACAATTTATTAAAAATTGACAAAACACTGCGTTGTAACATGTATTCCCTTCGTTTCAACTTACAGTTCGCTTTGGGATTGTACTCAGTCTAATTTCTCTAACTTTGACCAAGCTTATAGAAAAAAAAGCACTAACATATGTAACATCAAATTCAATGAGATGTGTTTTGAAAGTGCATTTATTTTAAACTATAGGTGTTACCACATTTTTATAAAAACTTGGTCAAAGTTAGATGAGATCGACTTAGAACAAAGTCAAAGTGAACCATAATTTGGAACGAAGGAGGTATCTGTTATTTCTAATTTTCTTTTACTACTACAAGGAAAACGGTAGGCACGGTGTCTAAGAACAGAAGAGATAAAAAACTGGTGACGATGGAGCATAATTTCGAAGCATTAGAATTGAACTATAAACAGTAGGTTTCATGTTGTCAGCTACTCAGTTTGGATAGCATTATTGTTACTAATGAGATCTCTGTCGTGCTAAAGATGATTAGATGAAAGCATCTGGTTTTGGTGATAGGATTACGTCAGTCACGTACTCACGTGGCTATTAGAAATGTGAAATCCAATTCCTTCCAACATTATTCACATTTCTCTATTAAAATTTCAACCAATGACCGCCACTCCGCCAGGAATCGTTCATAGTTTCAATAGAGACGCAATAGGTAAAATGGTTAGAACTTGTTATTTTCACTGATTTGATTGGATAGTTTTCAGTGGTTGTTCCTTCCTACTGCATTACACTAACCATATAACCAGTTTTTTCCTAATCATTTGCAATGACCCACTAGTCCAATGTGCTTCATTTTCTTATCGTCTCGCCCAACAAAAAGCATTCGTCTGACATCACTCTGAAGTGTCAGAACTAAGATATATAATCCTCAAAACCAGCCATCTAGGTCATACCTCAGCACTTCATCTGTAAACCAACAACCGGGAAATACAACTTCGCACATAAGAAAATGATGTGTCCTTTTTCGCTGATCTCCCTTTTCCAACCATGGTCAACGGGCTCAACCTCCCAACACCGAGCAAAAGGGAGTAGTAAAGCCAAGTATCACCCTCATGGAAACAAATGAGGTGTTTGATACGAGGAATAAGGTAGTCCATCATCTTCTCACTCACTTTTTTGTTTAGTTTATAGAATGGAATGAGTTGATCCATCATCACCTCATTCCTCATAGTTAGTTAATATGAGAAATAAGGTTATCTCACCAAATGTGCTCATGATGAGCCACCTCATGTTAGATAGAGTGATTCATCAAACCAAACACTTTCATAATCCCACCAACAAAGCGCTAACGCACCACCACCTTAGCTCCCAACCAACCAACCAACAAACACCAAAACCCCATATCCATACACAGTGCCCGCAGAGGAAAAAGTAAGAGTAAATGACCGTCTTTCCTTTACGACGTGTTTGGTTTGTGGAGTCCCCTATGCTTAATAAGATGATGCATCATGAGTTTATCCTTTAAATTTTGGTGAAATCAACATATTCTTCATGTATATACTAATTATTAGCTTAAGAAGAATGAAGTGGTGATGGATCAACCCATTTTATTCCACGAACCAAATAAAAAAGTGAGAAGTGAGAAGAAATAGACCACCTCATTCCTAAACCAAACACCTTAAGGATGTGTTCACTCCATCCAAGATGGGTTGGTGCGTCATAAGTCCATTCCTCAAATTTAATTTGGTGGGACGACATTATTTTTCATGTTAATGCTAACTGACTAATAAAGTGATGATGGATCAACTTATTCTAGATAGCTTATTCCTCAAACCAAACACCTTATTAATCTCCAGCCATTCCCATCATAAAGCATGAGCACATGATTGTCCTCGACGCCTTAGTCAATTCCTCGCCACCTCCGTAACTAAAGAAGTGGATGGATTGCCGCGATCGAGGAGGCGGTACCTCTTGGCGCGCTTGGGGTCGATGGCGGCGAGCTCGGCCAGTTGCTCGGGAGTCATGGACTTCTTGGCCTCCAAGACCTCAGCCAGCGACGCGGCGGCATCCTTCCCCGCGCCACCGCCGGCGCCGGGTGAGAAGAAGAAGCCCGAGCCATCGACGGAGCTGCTGTGGCGGTGCTTGGGGCGCGGCGGAGACGAGTTCTCGGCGGCGCGGTCGGAGGGCCCGGAGGTGGAGATCTTCTCGATGTCCATGAAGGTGGAGAAGAGGTCGTCCTCCGAGCCGATCTCGTCGAAGGCGTCGCCATCGGGGCCGGCGCCGCCGCCGAGGCCGAGGTCGTCCGGCAGGCGGAAGGCAACCTCAGATCTGGCCCGGCGGTGGTGCGCCCCGCGCGCGGCGGCAGGCGCCGGTCCCGCCCGTGGCGGGAAGGCCCAGCCCGGCAGATCGGCAGGCCCCGGCTGCTGCATTGCGAGGCCGGCGCAGCCCCGCCTCCCTCGGCTCTGCCGCTCACGGCTTTGTCCGCGCGAGGGCGCGCGCGGGTGTCGGAGGCGGAGGCTGGAGGATGGGGTGGATAGGCAGGCAGGCACGCAGGCTGCTGCCGCCGTGTTTCGTGGTGCTTTCGGATTTGCTTTGGATTTAGGAGTGGAGTGGGATCTGACGATCCGGAGAGAGTCTATATACTAGCGTAGATATGCTATTCTACAGTCTTCCCACTCCGTAGCAAGCACATCACATGTGAGCCAGCCACCACGGGGACGATCGCCTTCTTTCGGTGCGGCAGCGAATCGGGTCCGTGCCATTGCGCTGCTGCGCGCCGGTGCTGGGCTGGATGGATGGAAGTATGGAACCGTGCCGCATCAACACTGTGCAAAACCGTATTCTTCCTCTAAGACCACATGCATTCCGGATGCGTGCACAGCAGGAATACCAAACCAGGTGCCAGGAGGGCATGCGCTAACTTACGGTCCTTTTATTTGAGATTATAATCTACTTATATTATATAATCTAACTTACTTTTAAATTAATCTGAGTAGTCTATAATTACAAACAAATAATCCCTTATACTACGGTGTCATTTATTAAGGGCTTGTTTAAGAACTAGAGACATCTTGATTTCTCTTGCTCTCAAACACCCTAAGGCTATTTTCAGTGATAATTTCGTAGCATTTTTTCCAACACTACCATATTATCAAAAGTGATATAAAATTAAGAATGAAACAATATATTTTAATGTAAAATTTCACTTTAGTGTTTAAATATTGCAACTCAATGATCAATAGAAATCTATACTACCTATTAAGGCTCTAAGGGGTAGGCTGCCTCCCCTGGTTCTGCCTTCAGCCAATCTAGATCGTCCGTATCTCCTGCTCACGCCCGATGCATCCGGGTCGTCCAACTATTGCGAGCAACCCTAACTAGCTGTCGCTACTCCCTTCACATCAACCGCCTCCCACTCCCCTCGTCTTCGCGAGCCGCAACCGGCCCCCTCCTCTCTCGCCCGACTCCCTCGCACAGAATAGGAAATGGCAGGAGGCAGAGGAGGGGAGAAGCCACCTTGCAGAAGAGCCTGCCGGACTCCACGGCGACGAGCGGCCTGACGCCAAATGGCGACATGGTCGAGGAGACGGTTGTGGGGGATGGCGAGGCGAGCACGAGCGCCGCTTCGGCCCACGCCAGCATCGCGGCGCGGGCGGGTGACGGCGGGACGCGGAGCCTTGGGGCAGCGAAGAGCGAAGGCCTGGGGCCGGCGACGGCGAGCAGAGCAGGTGAAATTCCATCGGCTGTTTGGGTTCCTGAGATTTTCTACGCGACGGCGTGCGTACTGGTGAGCACTAGCAGAATGGGCTGATCATGGTCTCCTTTTCCTTTTACCGGGAGCTCGTGCTTCCCTGGTTCCTGTTGTGCGCTGTTGCTGTGTTGTATACTGGCAGTCGCGACTGCGATGCCGATGCGGTACTTGTGAGCAGACAGCCGTTTTGGCGTAAGCGTACGGAGCAGTGGCGCACTGCAGAAAAAGTTGCCACGACGACACGAGGTTGGGCTGGTGCAATCAAGCCACATAATTAGCATGATCAGTTGAGCTGAGAAGATAAAAAATTCCTGCGTATAGAGACATAAACATCTCGTGCTTGAGCTGAGAATATAACTTTACTGGTTCACTGATAAATAGTGTTAACATGATGTGTGCTATTCAATCTTTCTATCTAATGTCATGTATACCATTGCCCTTGTTTTTTTTCTTTTGCAGGTATGCTCCTCTTGATAGTTGTCTTTTCACAACTGCCATTACCACTTCAGATGAAAGATATAATTGGCCTGTTCCATGGCCTGAAAGACTTGATGTTAGCTATGCAAGTTTACCTGATGATTCTGCTTCTAACAAAGAGAAGTTTGAAGCTGATACAAAGTATTGGAAACAGCTCATTTCAGAAGTATATTTCAGTGACTTCCCATTTAATTGGTCAAGCATCGCAATGTAATGGACATGAATGCTAGGTTTGGAGGGTAAGTTAAGGCAAATTTCTAATGCTTCTTCTCGTATATAGTTAAAGTCAATTTGTATGACATGAATATTAATGCTTGTAGCGCACCTCGCCATATCTTTCAATTGTTTCTGATACATCTGGAGCACAAGGGGTTATAAACGGATGATTTAACATGGATTTTTTGTACTCCAGTCTCCTTTTTTTAATGGTTGGTAGCTCTGCCGAGCATATGTTGATAAAGCAGGGTGCTGCCTTTCAATCTGATTTTTTTTCTTAGTGAAATTAGGATAACTTATACTGAATCATAGCCTGAAGCCTTGAATATAATTATAGTTGTTTCAGCAATGCCCTAAATGGTTACTCCATTTTTTGATCATATTACTTTCTGGCTTACTGCAAAGTCAGTAAGGCAGAGACCCCAGAAACTCACTGTTACACTTGTACCAAAGACCTCACTGATTTTTGTTTATGCCAATCTGGTTAACAATCACTTCTGGCGTCCTGGCAAACCAGCTTCCACATCAGGGTGGCATATAGATCGTACTTTCAGGGGAGTCTTCAACAACCAACGATTCTATTAATTCTTTGAGACCTGATCAAACTAACTCTTGGGCCACAGGTTTGTGATTTCACTGGTGATGCTTTTCAAAGGGAAGAACGGGAACGATGGCTGCCATTGGTGCCACTACCTGAACTGCGTGCCAACATCCAAGTGGAAGTGTAACACCTAGACACCTCAGTTTTCTGTTACACTCGGGGGCAAAAATGTAGTATCCAGATTTACAAGACCATTCTCTATGTTTGTTTGTCTGTAGATATGAACAAGTTCTTTGTCGTTTACTGGTTTTGAGTTTCCTTGCCTATGTAAACTGCTTCGTTGAGCGTTATATGTTTACAATTGGAGCTTGATAGCTGTTTTAAATTGCTCAATGGAAAACCAGTAGTTTTGATGCGTAGTTAATTGTGGCGTTTAAAGAAATAAAAAGAAGATAATTTTTTATCAAACACGTAACGCCGTCCTAGCTCAGTGGTAGAGCGTGTGGCTTTTAACCACGTGGTCGTGGGTTTGTTCGATCCCCACGGACGACGGCACCAGTTACTTTTTTGCAATTTTTTTGCAGTTAGTTTATTCGCCTTTGGCTCATTCTTCATCTAATCCCTTCTTTTCTTCACTGTTCTCCCGCTTCATTAGATAATATTGTTTAAATTGAATAGTTGTTCAAATATGTTGCAAACTTTTACAATAATTTGTGCTTTATTTGAACTGATTATTGTGTTCGCTCTTAATACATCTACCATGTAACCTGCAAAATCTATACTACTTCTCTATCTCTACTAACTATTAAGAGTAGAGTGTAGACTGCCCCCGCCCCTATTTCCTCCCGTCCGCGGATCACGCGCACGCCTGCCACCCCCGACCGCGATTCCGCTCCACGCCCGCGGACCACGCGCACGCCCGCCACCCCCGCCGCGATTCCGCTCCACATGCACGACCCGATATGGAGAAAGCATGGGGCGGCGACAAGTTTGCATAGCGCGCACGCAAGGACCAGGAAGGCAGTGCGTCTCCTCCCCGGTAAGCAACGCTCCTTCTCCCACGAGAAAATCGCGCAGCAGGGGCACATAGCTAGACCTAGCCTCGCCTCGCACACTGCAGATCTACGGACGGTCAAACGAGGGAACCAGTGAACCACCAAGCACGATGCTGGGGCCGGAGCAGAGAGATCCAGTAGGCCTGCGCGACCGCTCCGGGACGCCGGAGCCACACGCCAGCGACGGAAAAGGGGGGAAACCCGCTCACCTTGGCGTCCGCGGGGCCGTGTGCGGCCGCAGCGGGGAGCGGCTTGTCCACCTGCATCTGGTCCGATGGATGGGCTGGAGGCGCTAGCTGACAGCTTGTGTGTGCTATATAGTCGTCTGTTAGCTCCTTATATATATATATATATATATACAACACTAGCAACTCAACTTAAATTTGCTGGAAGATTGTATTTATATGTGCAACTATTAAAACGGTGTATGCTAATGTCCAATTCTGTTGTATTCTATTTTTTTATAAACTTGCAAGCTATTATTTGTATCATGGCCATTGTACACATGTATGCTTTTTTGTACGGTGCACTTGTATCTGTCTCTATTTCACTCTCTCACTGCTTTTTTATGCTTCTCTTTCGGATATACTATTGAACACATAGATAACCAGACATTTTGTCCAATATTTTGTATTGCATTGCAACGCACGGACACCTAACTAGATAGGCTTCCGAGCAAACTTTCTCCAGACCCACAAGGAAATATAAGATCCGATCAGATATGTATCGTGCTCATCCCAGCGTACTCCCGTTGCAACGCACGGGCACGCACTTAGTTAGTAAAATATGTGAAGATAAAATAAATCACTTTTTATAAAAGTTTCACACGCTTTCGAAGACCTTGTAAACGAGCTGACATGATTTTATCCCCATGAACTAATTTCATCCTATAAAATCCAATTCTCTTAAATGCTATGTCATATTATTGAAAAGTTGATGTAACACACTATTAAATGTACATAAAATCATTATAAAATAACTATTGTGAATAACCTAAGTTCTTGTTTCAACACCGTGAGGCCATGTGACGCGCTTTCCAAATGGTGTCATTTAAGTACCTTGTTTTCTAACCTAGGTTTGATTAGGGAGATCATATGAGACGGAACGAAATGGACCCAGTTAAGTCAAACCATAGTAGTGTATCTGGAGTGGTAATGGATTACTATTCAAATCTTTCTTCAGTTTAGGGACTTTAATTAATTTTAGTTAAAATAAGTATAAATAGAGCGTGCCGATTTTTAAATTTTAGATGTGTGAAATTTAGAGATCATTATCACCCATAAGTAAATCCTGCTAAATATTTGTTTGTTTTGATCTTAATTTATGTAAATTAGAGAGGGTTGACTCAGTTTAAATCTCTAACAAGTAAAAAATAAACCCCTTTAATTATTCTCAACCTTCTCTAGCTCATATAAGATGAGAATAATCGAACAAAGCCTAAGTAGTATATCTTTGGATACATGATGACTCTGTTTTCAGATATGGATAGGGACATGCCCAGTGTAATTCGTGAGTATTCAAATGAATACCCAATTTTTTTTATAAAAATGTATATGTAGTATATACACTAATACATATATGTAAAAATAAAAGGCAAAACAATATTCATGCTAAAAAAAGAAGGCCTGGACGCCACGCAGACTGGCGGCCCAATTTCATCCGACGCGATTACGCGAATGTGAAAGAGAAATGTGCCCTTGGACAATTTCTATTATGTTTTGGTGATTAAGTGATCAACATATTTAAATAAGTTCTTATGTGCTAAATAAAGAGAAAAGTGCAAATAAAAAAAGATATGTTTCTATACTTAGTACATAGTTTTTAAGTACTAATATGTTTTATCTAAGTGCTAGAAACGGTGAGAAAAAAGAAGAAAAGAATTGCAAATGACTTGGCTTGGTACAGCCAAAGTCCAGCTCGGTCTGGCACACCGGACTGTCCGGTGGTGCACCGGACTGTCCGGTGGTGCATCGGACAGTGTCCGGTGTGCCAGGCTGAACTCCGGTGAACAGGCCGCTCTCGGGAGAATTTGGCGGCGTACGACTATAATTCATCGGACTGTCCGGTGGTGCACCGGACTGTCCGGTGAGCCAACGGCCGCCAGCGCAACGGTCGGTCGTGCAATCCACGGGCGACGCGTGGCCCGCGCCAACAGTCGGCAGGGGGCACCGGACTGTCTGGTGTGCACCGGACAGTGTCCGGTGCGCCAACTGCCACGAATCTGCAATGGTCGTTTGCGCAAGAATAGGAAGGAGATCGCACACCGGACATGAACAGTGGTTGTTCGGTGGTGCACCGGACTGTCCGGTGCGCCACCCGACAGAAGGCAAGGATAGTCTTCCTTGTTGGCCTCCAATAGCTCCTAGCTGCCTTGGGGCTATAAAAGGGACCCCTAGGCTAATGGAGGAGTTACCCCAAGCATTCACTAAGCATTCTAAGTCTTACACACTCCATCTCCGCGCACTTGATCGATCGTGTTAGTGATTTGAGCTCCGTTCTAGTTGTGAACTCTTTGTGCGTCATTTTGAGCTCAAGTCTTGGCTTGTGTGCGTGTGTGAGCTGCGGATTTGTGTGTGTTGCTCCCCAACCTTACTCTTGTGTTTTCATTGTGATCTTTGTTGTAAGGGCGAGAGACTCCAACTTGTGGAGATTCCTCACAAATGGGAAAAAAGAGAAAATCAAGAAAAGTCGTGGTATTCAAGTTGATCATTAGATCACTTGAAAGGGTTGAGTGCAACCCTCGTCCATTGGGACGCCACAACGTGGAAGTAGGCAAGTGTTACTTGGCCGAACCATGGGATAAAATCGTGTGTCTCTTGTGATTGTTTTCTCTTTGATTGTCTGTGTTCACAAGAGCTCATTTCAAGCCACTTAATCGTTCTAATCTTCATAACCAAAGTTTTGTGGCTATTAGTGTTGAATTTTACAGGATCACCTATTCACCGCCCCCTCTAGGTGCTCTCAATTGGTATCAGAGCCATTCTCTTTATGTAAGGGACTAATCGCCCGAAGAGATGGATCCTAAGGGAAATGGGGTGGTGGTCAACGACAAGGAGAAGGAGTCTTTCCTCAACGAGCCTAGAGATGACAAGCCAACCAACTCAGGCTCGAGTCATAAGAAAAGAGATGGAAAGAAGAAGAGGCGCATCAAGAAGATCATCTATTACGACAGTTGTCGGCGTTTCGACCCGGGGGGGGTCCCTGGACCGACGAGTAAAATTGTCACTGCGTGTCCCAGCCCAGATGGGTTAGCGCGAGATGGAACACAAGGGGGGAAAATGCGGCTCATGTTATCCTGCGCCAGGGGGGATGCGCTTGCAGTAGGGGTTAAAAGCGTTCGCGAGGGAGAGAGAGTGAGCCTGTTCGTCAGCCCGTCCTCCCGCGCGACCCTCTCGCATGAGGGCCCTGGACCTTCCTTTTATAGATGCAAGGAGAGAGTCCAGGTGTACAATGGGGGTGTAGCTATGCGCTAACGTGTCTGGCAGAGAGGTTCCAGAGCCCTGTGTACATGCCAACACGGCTGTCAGAGAGGTGCTAGAGCCCTGTGTACACAGTATCGTGGCCGTCGGAGGAGCGCTTGAGCCCTGTAGAAGCACAGCTGTCGGGGCTGCTGGGACCTTGCTGACGTCTCCTTGCTTCCGTAGGGGGCTGAGAACCGCCGTCGTCATGGACGCACGCGGGGAGCCATCATTACTTGTTACCGGGGCGAGCCTGGATGGGACGCCGGTCTTGTTCCCCCGCAGCCTGAGCTAGCTAGGGGTAGGGTAATGATGTATCCCCTGTGGCGCGGTCGGTCCGAGCCCAAGGTCGGGCGAGGCGGAGACTCCTCCTGAGGCCGAGGCCAGGGTCGAGCGAGGGCGCGATTCCTCCCGAGGTCGAGGTTGAGGCCGAGCCCTGGGGTCGGGCGAGGCGGAGACCACCTTCCGAGGCCGAGGCGGGGGCCGAGCCCTAGGGTTGGGCGAGGCGGAGACCTCCTCTTGAGGCCGAGGCCCAAGGTCGGGCGAGGCGGAGCTTCCTGTTGCACCTGAGGCTGATCTTAGCTGTTGTCAGCCTCACCCTGGCGGGTGGCACAGCAGTCGGAGAGGGGCGAGCGGCGCTGTTTTCCTGTCAGGTCGGTCAGTGGAAGGGCGAAGTGACTGCGGTCACTTCGACCTTGCCGACTGAGGCACGTGTGCCAGGATAAGGTGTCAGGCGATCCTCGCATTGAATGCGCCTGCGATACGGTCGGTTGGTGAGGCGATTTGGCTAAGGTTGCTTCACTACGAAGCCTGCCCGAGCTGGGCTTCGGGCGAGTCGAGGGTGCGCCCGTTGCTTGAGGAGGCCCTCAGGCGAGGCGTGAATCCGTCTGGAACTACAGTTCCCGCCCGAGGCTAGGCTCGGGCGAGGCGACATCGCGTCCCTTGAGTAGACGAAGCCTTGACCTGAATCATGCCCATCAGTCTCTGCAGCTTGTGCTGATGGTGGTTACCAGCCGTGTTTAGGACTGTTGGGGGTACCCCTAATTACGGTACCCGACAACAGTGATGCCTCGTCTTCTTCACCACACGACGACGATGACGACTCCTCTTCAAAGAAGAAAATGGTTAATCAAAATTATTCATTTGATTATTCTCGTATTCCGTTCAATTCCAATGCTCATTTGCTTTCAATTCCACTTGGTAAACCTCCACACTTTGATGGAGAGGACTACTCTTTTTGGAGTCACAAAATACGTAGTCACTTATTTTCTCTCCATCCTAGTATTTGGGAGATAGTGGAAAATGGAATGCATTTCGATAGTACGGATAACCCTGTGTTTATCAATGAGCAAATTCATAAGAATGCACAATCTACTATTGTTTTGCTAGCCTCCTTGTGCAGGGAGACGCTACCAAGCAAGGTGGCACAAGTGGAGGCCGCTGGCCTCAACGAAGATGAGATGACGCTTATCATCAAGCGCTTCAAGACCGCACTAAAGGGACGCAAGGAGTACCCCAACATGAATAAGACAAGGGGAAAGCGCTCCTGCTTCAAATGCGGTAAGATTGGTCATTTTATTGCTCAATCTCCCGATAATGAAAATGACCAGGGGAAGAAAGACATGGGAAGAAGGAGAAGAAGAAAAGCTACAGGAAGGCGAAAGGCGAGGCTCACCTTGGCAAAGAATGGGATTCGGTCTTGTCGGGGACCATAATTAGGGGTACCATCAAGGCTCCTAATTCTCAGCTGGTAACCCCCATCAGCACAAAGCCGCAAAGGCCTGATGGGTGCGATTAAGTCAGGGATCGTTCCATTCGAGGGACTCGATCACGCCTCACCCGAGCCTAGCCTCGGGCAAGGGCAGCCGACCCCGGAGGATCTCCGTCTCGCCCGAGGCCCCCCTCCAGCGACGAACATACTTCCGGCTTGCCCGAGGCCCTGTCTTCGCCAAGAAGCAACCCTGACCAAATCGTCGCGCCGACCGACCAAATCGCAGGAGCATTTAATGCAAAGGTGGCCTGACACCTTTATCCTGACGCGCGCCCTTCAGTCGACAGAGCCGAAGTGACCGCAGTCACTTCGCCGCTCCACTGACCGACCTGACAGAAGGACAACGCTGCCTGCGCCGCACCGACTGCAGTGCCACTTGACAGAGTGAGGCTGACAGGCAGTCAGGCCCAGCCCCAGGCACCATAGGGAACTCCACTCCGCCCGACCTAGAGCTCGGACTCGGGCTAAGCCCTGGAAGACGATGAACTCCGCTCCGCCCGACCCAGGGCTCGGACTCGGGCTAAGCCCCGGAAGATGGCGAACTCCGCTCCGCCCGACCTAGGGCTCGGACTCGGGCTAAGCCCCGGAAGACGGCGAACTCCGCTCCGTCCGACCCAGGGCTCGGACTCGGGCTAAGCCCCGGAAGACGGCGAACTCCGCTCTGCCCGACCCAGGGCTCGGACTCGGGCTAAGCCCCGGAAGACGGGGAACTCCGCTCCGCCCGACCCAGGGCTCGGACTCAGGCTAAGCCCCGGAAGACGGCGAACTCCGCTCCGCCCGACCCAGGGCTCGGACTCGGGCTAGGCCCCTGAAGACGGCGAACTCCGCTCCGCCCGACCCGGGGCTCGGACTCGGGCTAGGCCCCTGAAGACGGCGAACTCCGCTCCGCCCGACCCAGGGCTCGGACTCAGGCTAAGCCCCGGAAGACGACAAACTCCGCTCCGCCCGACCCAGGGCTCGGACTTGGGCTCAGCCAACGAAGACGACAAACTCCGCTTCGCCCGACCCCAGGGCTCGGACTCGACCACGACCACGGAAGACAGACTCGACCTCGACCTCGGAGGAGCCTCCACATCGCCCAGCCTAGGGCGCGGACCGACCCCATCGACAAGAGGCGCCATCATTACCCTACCCCAAGCTGGCTCAGGCTACTGGGAACAAGACCGGCGTCCCATCTGGCTCGCTCCGCCAGATAGGCAATGATGGCACCCCGCATGCTCCCTGACGACGGCAGCTCTCCGCCCCCTTACGGAAGCAAGAGGACATCAGCAAGGACTCGACGGCCCCGACAGCTGTCCTTCCGCCAGGCTCCAGCGCTCCTCCGACGGCCACGACACCACACGAACCGAGTGCTAAAACCTCTCCGGCTGCCACGACGGCATGTACTTAGGGCGCTAGCTCTCCTCCGCTAGACACGTAGCACTCTGCTACACCCCCCATTGTACACCTGGATCCTCTTCTTACGCCTATAAAAGGAAGGACCAGGGCCCTCTTACAGAAGGTTGGCCGCGCGGGGACGAGGACGAGACAGGCGCTCGCGTGAGGCCGCTCGCTCCCTCTCCCGCGTGGACGCTTGTAACCCCCTACTGCAAGCACACCCGACCTGGGCGCGGGACGAACACGAAGGCCGCGGGATTTCCACCTCTCTCACGCCTGTCTCCGACCACCTCTCTTCCCCCCTTCGCGCTCGGCCTCGCGCCGACCCATCTGGGCTGGGGCACGCAGCGACATTTCACTCGTCGGCCCAGGGACCCCCCAGTCTCGAAACGTCGACAGTTAGCGCGCCAGGTAGGGGCCTGCTGCGTGTTGACGAACAGCTTCCCGTCAAGCTCCAGATGGGCAGTCTCCAGCAACCTCTCCGGCCCGGGACGGTGCTCCGTTTCGGGAGTCTTGAGTTCATGTCCCTCGACGGCAGCTACGACATGATACTCCTTCCACCGCTGTGCGACAGCGACAATGGCGGCCGACAGCCCGCCCGCCGGTGGCGGAATCGACGACGTCTTCCCCGCGTGGTGGAAGAACAACATTCGGGCTCACCCCGTCCTCTCCCCCGCCGACGGAGGAGGAGGCGGGGCAACCAAGGCCAAGCAGGAGGCAGCGCCTCGTCGGCTGTCGAGCGAGTCGACGGCGCCAGCGCCCCAACGGGGGGCGCGTCGGGCATCGACCTCGCATTTGAGATGAAGACGAGCGCCGTCTCCCCGCAACACGCCAATTCCGAGCAAACGGACGACGCCAGCACGCTTGCGAAAGGCTTGCTGGACGTCACCCTCGTACCTGAGACGACGGTGCAGTCAGTCCCCGACGTGACTTCATCACCGCCCGTCGACCAAGAGGTACCGACCGATTCCCATCTCATGCCTTTCGGATTCAGCCTCGACCCGCCAAGCGGCTTCGCTTTGGCGGACGCTCTCGTAGAGGCGAGTCCAAACCCTCTGGGGTTCCGTGTGCGGTCACCCTGGGACCGGCTGACGGACGTCTCGACCTACGGGCCCTCGGGGTCCGAGGAAGATGACGAGCCCGACTCTTGTTGGGATTTCTCTGGACTTGGCGACCCCAGTGCCATGCGGGACTTCATGACCGCATGCGACTACTGCCTTTCCGACTGTTCCGACGGTAGCCGCAGCCTCGGCGACGAGGACTGCGGCCCAAGCCACGAATGTTTCCACGTCGATCTAGGGGGTCCCTCTGAAGGCAACCATCTAGGTATGCCGGAGGACGGTGATCTCCCTAGGCCGGTGCCTCGCGCTGACATCCTGCGGGAGCTAGCTGTGGTCCCCGTTCAGGCGGAGGGCCATGACCCACCGCTCGAGCAAATCCGCGGGGTGCAGGCCAGGCTCGACGAGGGAGCAGGAGCGCTTGAGCCGATCCGCCGGGACATCGGGCAGGAATGGGCGGGCCAACCTCCGGTCGGAGAAATGCGTCATCTACCCCAGGGCTTCCAGCACCGCATCGCCGATGATGTCAGGATGAGGCCGCCACCCGCTTCCAGTGGGGTCGGCCAGAACCTGGCTGCGGCGGCAATGCTTCTCCGCGCGATGCCGGAGCCATCAACCACTGAGGGGCGGCGAATCCAGGGAGAACTCAAGAATCTCCTGGAGGGCGCCGCGGTCCGGCGGGCCGAAAGCTCCGCCTCCCGAAGGCAGGGGCACCTCTCGGAACATCATGCCGCGACTTCCCGATTCATGCGGGAAGCCTCGGTCCACACCGGGCGCACGCGCAACATAGCGCCTGCGGCCCCGGGTCGCCTCGGCAACGAGCACCATCACCGCGACCGTCGGGCCCACCTCGACGAGAGGGTGCGCCGAGGCTACCACCCCAGGCGTGGGGGACACTACGACAGCGGGGAGGATCGGAGTCCCTCGCCCGAACCACCCGGTCCGCAGGCTTTCAGCCGGGCCATACGACGGGCGCCGTTCCCGACCCGGTTCCGACCCCCGACTACTATCACAAAGTACTCGGGGGAGACGAGACCCGAGCTGTGGCTCGCGGACTACCGGCTGACCTGCCAACTGGGTGGAACGGACGATGACAACCTCATCATCCGCAACCTCCCCCTGTTCCTCTCCGACACCGCTCGCGCCTGGTTGGAGCACCTGCCTCCGAGGCAGATCTCCAACTGGGACGACCTGGTCCAAGCCTTCACCGACAATTTCCAGGGCACGTACGTGCGCCCTGGGAATTCCTGGGACCTCCGAAGCTGCCGACAGCAGCCGAGAGAGTCTCTCCGGGACTACATCCGGCGATTCTCGAAGCAGCGCACCGAGCTGCCCAACATCACCGACTCGGATGTCATCGGCGCGTTCCTCGCCGGCACCACCTGCCGCGACCTGGTGAACAAGCTGGGTCGCAAGACCCCCACCAGGGCGAGCGAGCTGATGGACATCGCCACCAAGTTCGCCTCTGGCCAGGAGGTGGTCGAGACTATCTTCCGGAAGGACAAGCAGCCCCAGGGCCGCCCACCGGAAGATGCCCCCGAGGCGTCAACTCAGCGCGGCACCAAGAAGAAGGGCAAGAAGAAGTCGCAAGCGAAACGCGACGCCGCCGACGCGGACCTTGTCGCCGCCGCCGAGTACAAGAACCCTCGGAAACCCCCGGAGGTGCCAACCTCTTCGACAAGATGCTCAAGGAGCCGTGCCCCTATCACCAAGGGCCCGTCAAGCACACCCTTGAGGAGTGTGCCATGCTTCGGCGCCACTTCCACAGGGCCGGGCCACCCGCGGAGGGTGGCAGGGCTCGCGACGACGACAAGAAGGAAGATCACCAGGCAGGAGAGTTCCCCAAGGTCCGCGACTGCTTCATGATCTACGGTGGGCAAGCGGTGAACGCCTCGGCTCGGCACCGTAAGCAAGAGCGTCGGGAGGTCTGTTAGGTGAAGGTGGCGGCGCCAGTCTACCTAGACTGGTCCGACAAGCCCATCACCTTCGACCAAGCCGACCACCCCGACCACGTGCCGAGCCTGGGGAAATACCCACTCGTTGTCGACCCCGTCATCGGCGACGTCAGGCTCACCAAGGTCCTCATGGACGGAGGCAGCAGCCTCAACATCATCTACGCCGAGACCCTCGGGCTCCTGCGTGTCGATCTGTCCTCGGTCCGGGCAGGCGCTGCGCCTTTCCATGGGATCATCCCCGGGAAGCGCGTCCAGCCCCTCGGACAACTCGACCTTCCCGTCTGCTTCGGAACACCCTCCAACTTCCGAAGGGAGACCCTGACGTTCGAGGTGGCCGGGTTCCGAGAAACCTACCACGCGGTACTGGGAAGGCCATGCTACGCGAAGTTCATGGCCGTCCCCAACTACACCTACCTCAAGCTCAAGATGTCGGGCCCCAACGGGGTCATCACCGTCGGCCCCACGTACAAACACGCGTTCGAATGCGACGTGGAGTGCGTGGAGTACGCCGAGGCCCTCGCCGAGTCCGAGGCCCTCATCGCCGACCTGGAGAGCCTCTCTAAGGAGGTGCCGGACGTGAAGCGTCATGCCGGCAACTTCGAGCCAGCGGAGACGGTTAAGTCCGTCCCCCTCGACCCCAGCAGCGACGCCTCCAAGCAAGTCCGGATCGACTCCGAGCTCGATCCCAAATAGGAAGCAGTGCTCGTCGACTTTCTCCGCGCGAACGCCGACGTCTTCGCGTGGAGTCCCTCGGACATGCCCGACATACCGAGGGATGTCGCCGAGCACTCGCTCGACATCCGAGCCGGAGCCCGACCCGTCAAGCAGCCTCTGCGCCGATTCGACGAAGAAAAGCGTAGAGCCATAGGCGAGGAGATCCACAAGCTAATGGCGGCAGGGTTCATCAAAGAGGTATTCCATCCCGAATGGCTTGCCAACCCTGTGCTTGTGAGAAAGAAAGGAGAGAAATGGCGGATGTGTGTAGACTACACTGGTCTAAACAAAGCATGTCCGAAGGTTCCCTACCCTCTGCCTCGCATCGATCAAATCGTGGATTCCACTGCTGGGTGCGAAACCCTGACTTTCCTCGATGCCTACTCCGGGTATCAGCAAATCAGGATGAAGGAGTCCGACCAGCTCGCGACTTCTTTCATCACGCCCTTCAGCATGTACTGCTATGTCACCATGCTGTTCGGCTTGAGGAATGCGGGCGCGACGTACCAGCGGTGCATGAACCATGTGTTCGACCAACACATTGGCCGGACGGTCGAGGCCTACGTCGATGACATCGTAGTCAAGACGAGGAAAGCCTCCGACCTCCTTTCCGACCTTGAAGTGACATTCCGATGTCTCAAGGCGAAAGGCGTGAAGCTCAATCCCGAAAAGTGTGTCTTCGGGGTACCCCGAGGCATGCTCTTGGGGTTTATCGTCTCCGAGCGGGGCATCAAAGCCAACCAGGAGAAGATCGCAGCCATCACCAGCATGGGGCCCATCAAGGACTTGAAAGGCGTACAAAGAGTCATGGGATGTCTTGCGGCCCTGAGCCGTTTCATCTCGCACCTCGGCGAAAGAGGCCTGCCTCTGTACCGCCTCGGGGCGAATAACGGTTCCCCCGGAAGCCTTCTCCCGAGACTTGCATCAACCCTCCATCAAGATCGACGACACGCCCGAGCCCGAGGCACCCTGGGCCCAGCCCGAGGTACCCTTGGCTCAGTCCGAGGTACCCATGGTTCGGCCCGAGGTACCCTCGGCCCCCGAGGGTGAGGCACTGCGCGTCGAGGAGGAGCGAAGCGGGGTCATGCCTAATCGAAACTGGCAGACCCCGTACCTGCAATATCTCCACCAAGGAGAGCTACCCCTCGACCGAGCCAAAGCTCGGCGGTTGGCGCGGCGCGCCAAGTCGTTCGTGTTGCTGGGAGATGGGAAGGAGCTCCACCACCGCAGCCCCTCAGGCTTCCTCCAGTGATGCATTTCCATCGCCAAAGGCCAGGAGCCCCTACGAGAGGTACACTCGGGGGCTTGCGACCATCGCGCAGCACCCCGAGCCCTTGTTGGAGACACCTGGGGGCTACACGCACCCCTGGGAAGGGCCGCTCGTCATCGCCAAAGTTCTGAAGCCCAGAACAAACAAACTAGCCGACAGTCAAGGCGAGGTCTGCACCAACACTTGGAACGTCTAACAGCTACGTCGCCTCTACCCTTAAGATGCTTTCAAGTTGTTCGCATACCTCGCCCCCACGCAAGTTTTAGTCATCAAGGAAGGGTCAGCCTTGCCTCGGCAGAGCCCGACCCTCCCTCGGGGGCTAAAAAGGGGGGAACCCCTCTGCGTCAAAATTTTCAATCGAAAAGGCTTTTGCATTCCTCTGGCTATGTCAGAAGAAGGACCCCAAGGAGCGAACGCGGGTGCATGTAAGTGGCAAGGCTGACTGAGCCGAGGGACTCCTACGCCTCTGGGTTACGGACACCTCACTCGTCACCCACCACGAAAAGTGACTCCTACCTGGGGAAGCCACCCTGCTACTGACGGGCGGGGCCGGACACGCAAGATGAAAGGAAAAGGGGCACGACTTTATGCAACGATAATAAAGTGTTCAGGCCTCAGCGGCCGCAAAAAGACGCACGTGCATCCAACAGAAACTACTCCGACAGAGTTAGGCGTCGCCCGGGGAAGGAGCCACGCCTTCGGCTTCGTCCCCGCCCTCGGCAAAATCCATCCCGGCTTCGGACGACGGCGCAGGCGGGAGGATCTCTGCCTCGAAGGTGGTCGCCAGCACTGCGCTCGGACCCGCGGCAGCCGCGTCGAGCCTCTGAACCTCTGCCAGGGCGGCTTCATCTTCGTCAGGAAGGCAATACCCCTCGCTGACCCGCTCTAGGTCCACGACGTAGTGGGAAGCGAGCACGGCGAAGGCTCGCCTGACACTGTGGTGTAGCGCCTCGCGGAGTCTGTCGCGCACATGATCGCCCAAGGCCTGTAGGCGACTTTGAGGGGAGCTTCCTGAGGGGACGTCGCCGAAGCCAAGGACCCGACAGAAATCCGAGACGGCCTCGAACATGGCCGCATGGTCGGCCTCCCTCTACTCGGCCGCCCCGGCAAGCGCCTCGGCAAGCGCCTTGGCGGACTCATCAAGGGCGGACTCGAGCTCTGCGAACAGCCGGAACGAAAGATCTCAAACACAAGCGGAGGAAACAAGCTGAAACGGAAACCGAAAATGGCCAGGGCGTACCTCCGGCTCGGGCACGCTGCTCCGAGGCTGCGACCTAGGCTACGGCTAGGTCAGCTGCAAGGGCTCCGGCCCGGCTTTCGGCCTCGGCAGCCCGGCCCCGAGATTGGTCTCGCTCATTGACGACCTGGTCGAACTCCGACTGCTGTCGTCGCACCTCTACGCGTGCCGCTGCCGCCTCTGCACGTGCCGCTGCCGCCTCGGCTCTCAGATCGGTGCAGAGCAACCTAAGGTCCGCCGCCTCGGTGCCCTGCTGAGAGAGGCGCGCAGTAGCCCCGGTGAGCGAGGTCCTCAGGGATCGCAGCGAGCCCCAGACGTCGACCTTGTGGCGGATGAACGACGACTTGGCGGTGCTCAGATCCGTCAGATCCTGAGGGAAGGAAGCGGGGCGTCACAAAAGACGCCTTGGTCACAAAAAAAGGTATGCCTGAAACCATTACCTGGAAGATTTTGGGGACGTCCCTGCAGAAAACCTCCAGCGACGACCGGAGCGACCCCACCGTTGCTTCGGCACACTCGCGGAGCTCGTCCCAAGACTGCTCCTCCCGTTCATCGTCAAGAACGAAGAAGGGATCCGAGGCCCCATGGGTCCGAAACCGGAGCAACTGGCGCCGACCCTCGGAGCCCCGCCGCACAACGACAAGGTTGTCGCTGGGCGGGACGGATCGCGTTTCCACTCCCCCCTCCTCTGAGGCACCAAGCGCCGACGCCTCGGCCATCTCAGCGTCGGCAGCAATAGGTCACTCCCCGACTGGGACGGCAGCGGCTTCAGTAGCAACAGGTGCCAGCACCGCCGGCACGTCCGGTGGGGCCAGGGCCACGTCAGCCGCCTCCTCTAGCACGATGGCCGCCTCGGCAGAAGAGCCGGCCTCGGGAACTCGCTCCACGGCGACTGGTGCCGCCTGAGCCCCCTGCTGTGGAGCGCCTTGCGAGAAGGTCAGCTGAACAGCAAGGCCCGGAGCGGCACCGGCTGCGGAAGCCGACGCCGTCTTAAGGACCTTTCGGGGAGCCAGATCGGTCAGGCCATGGCTTCGCTTGCTGAGGAGGAAAGAAAGGTCGCGGTCGGGACATACGAATGAAAAGTCAGGACGAAGACGTTCCAAGATACTTACCCGCTCTGGGCCATGATCAACCGTGCCTGAGGGGAGGTCTCTCGAATCTCGACCCCCGAAGGCGCCGCCGAGGTCCGCCTCGCCGGCAGCTTCGGCACCACCCTTGCTTTGGGCGCCTTGGACGCCCGGGACACGGACTGCCCACGCACTGCCACGGCGACCTAAGGGTCGCTCTCCTGCGCTGCCGGCGTGGGTGACGGCTCTCGGGGAACAGACGCCTCGGCCTGACTCCCTGGGGTCACCTCAACTCCCCGGCCGAGGGGTCAAGTACCCTCTCGGTCTGCCCCCGCTCTTCGGGCCGGGACCTCGGCGTCCCAACTCCGGGGACTGACGGCGCCAGCCCACTCGGGGGCTGGCTTGACGGCTCCTGGCCTAACTTCAAGCCCGGGCTGAAGCCGAGGTGGGCAGCCATGCCGTCATCCTCGTCATCATCTTCATCATCGTCGTCGTCGTCAGGCGTTTCCGGCGACGGCTCCCTCGGGAGCCCCTCCCTCTCCTGCCGACAACGGAGCTTTTCCAAGGCGTCTCGAGCCCGCATCCGCTCGCGGGCCCAGGCCTTCTCCGCGTCCTTCTTTTTCTTCTTCTCCTCCACGGCAACCCGCCGCGCTGCTCGGTCCACCATATCCTCCGGGACTCACGGCAGGGAAGGCTTGTGCCACCCTACCTCCTGGAGACGGATGGAGATCCCGACCGTAAGAACCA
The DNA here is from genome assembly GCF_902167145.1 of Zea mays. Taxonomy (NCBI): domain Eukaryota; kingdom Viridiplantae; phylum Streptophyta; class Magnoliopsida; order Poales; family Poaceae; genus Zea; species Zea mays. The sequence continues at coordinate 56,320,325 of NC_050096.1, read as the reverse complement.
GGGGCAACCCGACGCAAGAAGAAGGAAGGAGCGGACACTCACCAGAGTCACGCACCCTTGGTCAGGGCGCATCAAGGGCTGGGAAAGGGCGCTAGCGTCCGGTTTCCCCAACGCGACGGCCACCCGCCCGTGGAGAACGTCGACGGGAAGAGGATCCGAGGACATCCGCGAGCCCTCCAAGTCAGCCTCCGGCGTCATCTCCCAAAGCGGCAACCGCCGCTCCGCCAAGGGAAGCACCCTACGGCGGTGAATGGCGGCAATCACTCCCGCGGCAGTAAGTCCTCCTTTCCGCAACACCTCCAGGGCCTTGAGAAGGGGCTCGAGGTTTTTCTGCCTGTCGTGCGGGGTCCCGTAGCGCCAGGTATTGGCAGCGGCGGTGACCACTCGTTGGGAAAACGGCGGAAGCATCTCGCCGTCATTCCGGAGGTAGAACCACCGGTGCTGCCACCCTTTGTTCGAGGACGCGAGGATGGAGGGGATGTACAGCGATGCCCGCGACTGCCTCAGCTGGAGAATGCAACGCCGGCCCGCACCACCGCGTGAACCCTTCTCTCTCCCGTCGGTGAAGCAAAAAGCTCCGCGGAGAAGAGATGAGTCCACAAGTCCCAGTGGGGGGCGATCCCCAAGTATCCTTCGCACAACGCTACGAAGATGGCGGCCTGCGAAATGGAGTTGGGACTGAGATTGTGCAACTCCACCTCATAGTTGTACAGGATCGCCCGCATAAAGCGGCTTGCTGGCACGCCGAACCCCCGCTCGTGGAAGGAGACGAAGCTCACGACGTACCCCGGCGGCGGGGACGGGGCGGTTCCGCTCGCGGGAGGAATCCACTCCGGCTGCCTCTCATCAGAGAGAGGGCGAAGTAAACCCTCGGCAACAAGATCCTCCAGGTCCTCCGTTGTGACTGTGGAGAAGGGCCATGGATCGCGCGGCGAGATGATGGTCACCCGGTCGGCCATCGCCGAGCGAAAGGGGTGGCGGCGGAAAAGACTGGGTGGATGGTTCTCCTTTTCTCCGGCTAAACCTCTCAGGTTGCGAAAACCTAAGAAGGAGGCAAGAAGCGGAGCAAAGGACCGTCGCCAGGCCCTCCCCCGAGTATATAAAGACTAAGGCGAGACCCGTTCAACGTTTCGTCCGGACCCGCCGCGGGATTCAAAAACCCAAGGCAAAACGGCCGTTCCTCGAACGGCTCGTGCACGCGCAACGGCCGCCCCGCAAACCGCTCGCCCTGTCGCATTAACTCCGCGGCGGGATAGGCAGCGCCTCTGGCAGGAGAAGCGAGCTACGCTTCACCTTCGCCATGATGACCGCGTCAAAAAAGGTACGCCATGTCATTCGATTTCGTATCCTTTTCCTTTTCCTCTTTCTCTCTCTTACAACAGGGACCGGGAAAGGGGGATACCCCGAAAAGGATCCTTCTCCGTGAAGGAACCAGGCTCTGAGCCTCCCTACTGATCAGAGGTTCGAAGGCTGGCCCCTCGGAGGGGTTCAACAACCGCCTCAGAGCGCGTGGGATCCACACCCACTACTGGTCATAGGTTCGAAGGCCGGCCCCTCGAAGGGTTCAACGACCGCCTCAGGCTACTCGGGCTCCGCGCCCACTACTGATCAGGGGTTCGAAGGCTGGCCCTCGAAGGGTTCACAGCCGCCTCAGACGCAGAGCGAGGGATGACCATGGGTACGTTTGATACATAACCAAGGCTCGGGCTACACTCCCGAGGTACCCTAGGACATTTCCGAGACCAGCGGGAATGATCTTGTAACGGAATCCCATCAGAGGGAGGCATCGAGCCCTCGGACCCCGTCGACAGGGGACCGGGTCCGGCAGATCACCTGCAGGTACTTTTGGGCGCGCCTCTGGGCCTCTAGCCGACCCCTAGCAAATGGGGCACAGACGTCCGCACGGATTACCCGCCAGCAGCTCACCGGAGACACCATGTTCGGCGCCCTCCGAGGGCAACATGGCTCTTTCCCCCCTCCTCCTTGCGGAAAGGCGCCGCAGGGGCGTATGTAAAAAAGTCGAGTCTGCCCCTGACCGTCCTCTCGCCCTGTGCAGAGGCTCGGGGGCTGCTCTCGCAAACTCGGCTTCGGCCAAACCGTTGACAGCGTCAACATACCAGCCCGAGAACTTGGGACCCGACCGTGCACCCGGGCTACGGCCAGCTCGCATGAGGGAACGACCAGACCAGCCAAAGCATTGCGCGAGGCATTAAGACCTCGGAGGAGTCAAACCACTCCTCCGAGGCCTCGGGGGCTACACCCGGCGGGTGCGCTCGCGCGCACCCACCGGAACAAAACGCAATCGAGAAAGGCTGGTCCCCTTGCAAAAAGGTGCGACAAAAGCCTCCAAGCGAGTGTTAACACTCTCTTCGAGGCTCGGGGGCTACTGTCGGGGACCATAATTAGGGGTACCCTCAAGGCTCCTAATTCTCAGCTGGTAACCCCCATCAGCACAAAGCCGCAAAGGCCTGATGGGTGCGATTAAGTCAGGAATCGGTCCATTCGAGGGAATCAATCACGCCTCGCCCGAGCCTAGCCTCGGGCAAGGGCAGCCGACCCCAGAGGATCTCCGTCTCGCCCGAGGCCCCCCTCCAGCGACGAACATACTTCCGGCTTGCCCGAGGCCCTGTCTTCGCCAAGAAGCAACCCTGACCAAATCGCCGCGCCGACCGACCAAATCGCAGGAGCATTTAATGCAAAGGTGGCCTGACACCTTTATCCTGACGCGCGCCCTTAAGTCGACAGAGCCGAAGTGACCGCAGTCACTTCGCCGCTCCACTGACCGACCTGACAGAAGGACAGCGCCGCCTGCGCCGCACCGACTGCAGTGCCACTTGACAGAGTGAGGCTGACAGGCAGTCAGGCCCGGCCCAGGCACCATAGGGAACTCCGCTCCGCCCGACCTAGGGCTCGGACTCGGGCTAAGCCCCGGAAGACGACGAACTCCGCTTCGCCCGACCCAGGGCTCGGACTCGGGCTAAGCCCCGGAAGACGGCGAACTCCGCTCCACCCGACCCAGGGCTCGGACTCGGGCTAAGCCCCGGAAGACGGCGAACTCCGCTCCGCCCGACCCAGGGCTCGGACTCGGGCTAAGCCCCGGAAGACGGCGAACTCCGCTTCGCCCGACCCAGGGCTCGGACTCGGGCTAAGCCCCGGAAGACGGCGAACTCCGCTCCGCCCGACCCAGGGCTCGGACTCAGGCTAAGCCCCGAAAGACGGCGAACTCCGCTCCGCCCGACCCAGGGCTCGGACTCGGGCTAAGCCCCGGAAGACGGCGAACTCCGCTCCGCCCGACCCAGGGCTCGGACTCGGCTAGGCCCCTGAAGACGGCGAACTCCGCTCCGCCCGACCCGGGGCTCGGACTCGGGCTAGGCCCCTGAAGACGGCGAACTCCGCTCCGCCTGACCCAGGGCTCGGACTCGGGCTAAGCCCCGGAAGACGGCGAACTCCGCTCCACCCGACCCAGGGCTCGGACTTGGGCTCAGCCCCAGAAGACGACGAACTCCGCTTCGCCCGACCCCAGGGCTCGGACTCGACCACGGCCACGGTAGACAGACTCGACCTCGACCTCGGAGGAGCCTCCACATCGCCCAGCCTAGTGCGCGGACCGACCACGTCGACAGGAGGCGCCATCATTATCCTACCCCAAGCTGGCTCAGGCTACTGGGAACAAGACCGGCGTCCCCATCTGGCTCGCTCCGCCAGATAGGCAATGATGGCGCCCCGCATGCTCCCTGACGACGGCAGCTCTCTGCCCCCTTACGGAAGCAAGAGGACGTCAGCAAGGACTCGACGGCCCCGACAGCTGTCCTTCCGTCAGGCTCCAGCACTCCTCCGACGGCCACGACACCACACGAACCGGGTGCCAAAACCTCTCCGGCTGCCACGACGGCATGTACTTAGGGTGCTAGCTCTCCTCCGCTAGACACGTAGCACTCTGCTACACCCCCCATTGTACACCTGGATCCTCTCCTTACGCCTATAAAAGGAAGGACCAGGGCCCTCTTACAGAAGGTTGGCCGCGCGGGGACGAGGATGAGACAGGCGCTCGCGTGAGGCCGCTCGCTCCCTCTCCCACGTGGACGCTTGTAACCCCCTACTGCAAGCGCACCCGACCTGGGCGCGGGACGAACACGAAGGCCGCGGGATTTCCACCTCTCTCACGCCTGTCTCCGGCCACCTCTCTTCCCCCCTTCGCGCTCGGCCTCGCGCCGACCCATCTGGGCTGGGGCACACAGCGACATTTCACTCGTCGGCCCAGGGACCCCCTGGTCTCGAAACGCCAACAGGTCTGCTCTTCATCCGACTCCGACAATGAAGGATTGGCAGCCTCGGCCTTCAACAAATCTTCGATCTTCCCCAACGAATGCCACACCTGCCTCATGGCCAAGGAAAAGAAGGTGAGTGTTCGAGATTCCCCCAAGTACTCTACTTCTAGTGATGATGAATTAGATTACACTAGCTTATTCAAAGGATTAGATAGAGCTAAAATAGAAAAGATTAATGAGTTGATTGATGCTTTAAATGAAAAAGATAGACTGCTAGAGAGGCAAGAGGACATTTTGTATGAGGAACATGACAAATTTGTTAGTGTTCAAAAGTCTCTTGCCTTAGAACTTAAGAGAAATGAAGTGCTGTCTTCTGAGATATCTGCTTACCATGAAACTGTATCTAGTTTAAAGAGTTTAAATGATGATTTAAATGCTAAGCTAGAGGGAGCAAATAAACTAGTTCATGTGCAGAGCGTGTTAGTATTTGTAATAGATGTAAAGATTTTGATGTTGATGCTTGCAATGAACACTTTATGTCTATTACTAAATTAAATGATGAGGTGGCAAGTCTTAATGCTCAACTTAAGACTTGCAAGGTTGATTTTGATAAGCTAAAATTTGCTAGTGATGCCTACACTATTGGTAGACACCCCTCTATTAAGGACGGACTTGGTTTTCGAAAGGAAACCAAGAACTTAACAAGTCAAAAGGCGCCCATTCTCAACAAGGAGAAAGGGAAGGCCCCTATGGCTAATAGTGCTCAAAGGAATCATGCTTTCATTTATAGTGATAGAAAATTTTCTAGAAATGCTCATAGGAGTTATGATCATGATGTCCTTAATTCACATGCTATGTTTGCTTCTAGCTCTAATTTTGTGCATGGTAGAAGAAAACCTAGGAAAAATCATGTTGTGCATCATGTGCCTAGGAAAGTATGTAATGAACCTTCTACAATTTACCATGTTTGCAATACTTCTTTTGCAATTTGTTGTAAGAATGAAAAAGTAGTTGCTAGGAAATTGGGATCCAAATGCAAGGGAGATAAGACTTGTATTTGGGTTCCAAAGGCTATTGTAACTAACCTTGTAGGACCCAATAAGAGTTGGGCACCTAAAACCCGAGCGTAAATTATCTTGCAGGTTTATGCATCCGGAGGCTCAAGCTGGATTATCGACAGCGGATGCACAAACCACATGACGGGGGAGAAGAAAATGTTCACCTCCTATGTCAAGAACAAGGATTCCCAGGATACGATTATCTTTGGAGATGGGAACCAAGGCAAGGTCAAAGGCCTAGGCAAGATAGCCATCACCAACGAGCACTCCATTTCAAACGTGTTTCTAGTAGAGTCGCTTGGTTACAACCTCCTGTCTGTAAGTCAATTGTGCCACATGGGCTACAATTGTTTGTTTACAAATATAGATGTTTCTGTCTTTAGGAGTGATGGTTCATTAGCATTCAAGGGTGTATTAGACGACAAACTCTACTTAGTTGATTTTTCGAAAGAGGAGGCCGATCTAGATGCATGCTTAATAGCTAAGACTAGCATGGGCTGGCTGTGGCATCGCCGTCTAGCACATGTTGGGATGAAGAACCTTCATAAACTTCTAAATGGAGAACATGTGTTAGGACTAACCAATGTCTGCTTTGAAAAAGATAGACCTTGTTCAGCTTGTCAAGCAGGGAAACAGGTGGGAAACACTCATCACAGCAAAAATGTGATGACAACATCAAGACCACTGGAGCTTCTTCACATGGACCTCTTCGGACCTGTCGCCTACCTTAGCATCGGGGGAAGTAAGTATGGTCTTGTAATTGTAGATGACTTTTCCCGCTTCACTTGGGTATTCTTTTTGCAGGATAAATCAGAAACCCAAGGGACCCTAAAGCGCTTTCTAAGGAGGGCTCACACTACACCAAAATGCTTAACTTCCTAGGGCCTAAACCGTAGGAAGTTAGAGCTAAACTCTTGGAAGTTATATAAACCGTCAGAAGATAGCTAATTCCGTCGGAAGTTATCCTCTTGTAACATTTTAGTCGGAAGTTACGCTAACTTCCGAGAGCCAAAGCTAACTTTCGAGAGCCACAGTTCCCTCTCGGAAGTTAGGCTAACTTCCGAGAGCCAAAGCTGTCCTCTGGGAAGTTAATGTTTCACGTCGTCCGTTTTGCGCTAACGTTGTGTGAAGGCTAACTTCCGACCGTTTTAATTGTCATCTCAGAAGTTAAAATGACCAGCACAAAAAATGCAATTTAATTTTCATTATTCACCACATTAACAGCCACATATATCAAAATGACAGCCACATATATCACAATATACCAAACTGACAGCCACAATATACCACAATATATTTAACAACCACAATATACCACATGTCACATATAAAGTCACAAAAGTCTGGCCAGAACAGTCCACAAAAAGTCTCACAAGTTACATCCACATAATAGTCTCACAAGACACAAGTTTCAAGTCTCACAAAACACATAGAATGGAAGTCCACTACTGTCGATCAACATCAGGAATTAGCGAAGAGTGATACTCGCTACCTCCACTGGTGAACAACGCATTGACAAAGTCTAAGCCATCATCTTGTTGCTGCACCGGCAAGGTAGCTGGAGGGGTCTCATATACCTGTACAAATGACATTCATGGAGTTACACCATAATATAACAAGTAAATGATGAAAAATTTGCATACCTGATGTTCGGTAGGTGGAGGTGGAGGTGAAGGCCAAGGAAAATGTATGGGAGGTGGAGGTGGGGGGCCATCGGAACCTGTATCCCTTGGGCTTGTGCTAGTTGCTACCAAATTGCCGAACACATTAATGTCAGTGTTTTAAATCAATACATAACTTAAAATGAAAGATCTTTTTGAACTTACTTGTATCAGTGCTTGTTGTTGTTGAAACTGAGTAGCATAGTATTCTTGTTGCGCAGCATGTTGCCTCAAGTATTCCTCCTGAACCCTTTGCCGCTCCTGATGTTGCCTAAGCTCTTCTCGTAGTTGCTCAACTTCTGCAGTATCCTGAGTAGAGCGACGGGAGCTACGAGCAGCAGACCTCGATGAACCTCCCCTCTGAACCGTCACCTGGCTTGAGTCGATGACGTTATCGAACATCGAGTACCTTCAAACAAGTAACATCACAACAGATTCAAAATAAATGTATTGTACTTAAACCGATGAAACAAGATAAGGTATGTAGAGTCCATACCTTCCATGGGGTTTTCCACCACTTGCATACACACCCTGAGGATCAATAGATGCGGTCCTCCAGTCATAGTCCAATCCATGCTGACTAGACATCGCCTCACCATATGCAGCCTGCATACAAAAGAACAATGCCATCTTACATACAAAATTTCATATGAACAAAATCTACCAAGCATTTCAAAACACTCACCAGACGATCTATTGCCTTTTGGCTACACAACACATCTGGGTTTGCAGGTTCTGGTCCTCTATGCCCCCTCAGGTATACTTGAACATCACTGGGCACTACACCACTGCTAGCTTCCTGTACGTACATTTGACAAACATTATAATCAAAAATTACAACAAGTCAACTACAATCAACAAAAAATGAAATAAATTGCACTTACCATTCGTTTTGCCAAACGAAAGTGATCATCACCTCCATACTTGCGATACGACTCGGTTCCACGATTGGAACTTTGTCGCATAGACTTTGCCTTGAAATCATCAGAAGCCCAATAACGGCATAAGGCACGCCAAGCAGCATCATTGGCGGCTATCCATGGAATCGAATGCTACGGAAACACAATTCATTTACAAGTAATTGTATCATATACAAGCAACAAAATTTTTTCTAACACAAGCACAAACATCAATTACCTAAAGAAAATCTTGCTCAGTCATAGAAAGTCCATACTGTGACGCCTCGCTCTTAGTGGCTGCACGTCGTCCTTCACTACTCAACATAGCTTGATTAATCACCTGGATTCGAACATAGTACATCATATCCGCAACAACATCTGTCGCGTTCCTATGGAACACGGAGTGTGCATGCTCGGTATGAGTATCTCCATCAGGCAACTTATAATGTTTCTGAAAAAAGAAACGTAGTCAAGAATCCATAATATAAATCAATCATTGAGCTGATAACTTGTCAAGAAGATAGATAAACATACCCAGAAGTCGTGCCAAACTGCACCTTGCGCATTCCCATGTTGCGCGTTAACAGCAAGGTCATATTGATCCCATCTTGTGACAGGGACCTCAATACCATTCTCAATCACCAATCCAGGTCATCTCATACGACAGATATTTCCCAACACTTTATTTACTTGCCTTACACGATCTTTGCCGGTGAAACTACTATCCACCCAACCCCTAACAACACAAGCACAATTGTCAAAATAAAAAATAATCGTTTATCCTCAATGTGTAAGACATAAGAACAAAGCAAAGATGCTCTTACCCATCTCCAGACGGTATTATCTCAACCTTGTTAACTGGTTCTTTAGGAGGGGGGACCCAACTAGTCTTTCGTGGCTTTCGGACCCGTGAAGACCCTCCAACTCCCCCTCTTCCAAAACCTCCTCCACTAGCTCCCCCAACTCCCGACCCTCCATCTCCTGCCCACCCACTTGCATCTTTGGGCCATTCATCCCACCCTCTCTCCGCCTCCCTACCCTGGACATCCTCAACATCTTCCACTTGTATCCCCTCCTCTGTCTCTACCTCATCTTCAGACTCATCCTACAGAACAAAATTAATAATTTAGTTATTCGAAATCATACAAATATTACATTACAAAACAAATATATTGGTTACCTCATCCCTCAGTACGCCGACTGTCTGGCCATGCAACTCTCGAACATGCTCCAACAAAGCTCTACGCCTGCTTGAGCTTGAACTAGTGCCCTGGAACACTAAGTCCTCCTTTTTCCCAAAACCGGAGGCTCTCCTCGCTAGTCCCTTAGCGAGCTGCTTGACCTTTTAGACATCCTGTTATTAAAACAAAATCAAATTAGTAAATGAGCATAATGTAAATGAACATAAAGTAAATGAGCATAATGTATTGAAATGAACAATAAATAAATAATTACTTTTTAGTCGTATTCAAAATCAGGATCAAATTGTTTTCTTCGATAGATGTTATCTTCTTTGACTTCTGTTCCCGTTTTTTGGGACTTACTACATCTTCAGGATCTCCCACTAATGATTCTGGCAAAACCTCAGTATCTATATTAAAATTGGCCGGAAGTTCATCTTCTTGGTAAATTTCTTCAACTTCTGCCTCAAACCATTCACCCTTGTTGTGTAACTGTTCACGAGGATTAACTTTGTACACTACCCATGTGGCTTCCAGCTTTCTAGATGGATATGGTATGTAGTACACCTGGTCAACTTGGTGAGCAAGAACAAATTTGCTACATGCACTTGTTTTGAGCTCATGTTTGACTTCTACCATGCCAAATTGGTTTTCTACAGTCCCTTGATTGGGATCAAACCAATCACATTTGAAAAACACCACCTTAAGATTTTTGCTCCTAGCGAAGTCGTACTCGAGTATGTCATTAATAACTCCATAATAATTCATCTCTCTTCCACGATCATCGACTGCCCTGCATACAACTCCAGTATTTTTTGTCACCGCAAATGGGCGAGTACATTCAAATTTGGTCGAACGAAAACGAAACCCCTTAATGTCGTAACGACCGTAGCTTCTGACTTTTACGATTGCGTAAGACATCTGAAGCAAGTCCTCGTCTAAATTTGGAATTTTGTCACACTGCCAATCAGATGGTGAAATTAGATTTCTAAAACAAAATATATAAAGTAGAATAAGAGTGTTAGGTTATTTACATAAGCTCACAACCAATTAATGAAATTGGGCTTCCCATGTCTTCCTCGAAGCACGTTTTCATACTGCCTCGAGGACAATTTCTCATTAAGTTGCGATTGGAATTCTCTGTTACAACAAGTAAACAAATGAGGTGCGGAACACGATTACTATATAGATACACAAATGACAAATTAAATTTCATCTTACTTGAAATATGGGGTCATCTCATCCATATTTTCATACAAATAGAGCAAAGCGTCCAACTTTTCTTCGCGCTCAGGATGATATTCCGTGGATGCTCCGACAGTCTTGCCCTCAATCTCAAAAATTTGGGGATTGTTGTGGGTCCCTACTTTGGCATCATGATACCTCAATGTAGGGGCATTGATATTGTGCTCGTCTGCAAAGTATACACTCGTAAAGGCTGCTACCTCTTTATATTTGAATTCTTTAGATATACACCCTTCAACTCTTCCTTTGTTACCAACCATTGAACTAAGCTTCTTTAAAGCCCTTTCAATATGGTACATCCACCTGTATTGCACAGGTCCACCAACCTTAGCTTCATATGGAAGGTGGACAAGTAGATGTTGCATTGGATTGAAGAATCCTGGGGGAATATTTTTTCCAACTTGCATATAAGGACGGGAATTTCTGTCTCCAACTTCTCCATCACCTCTTTATTTTTTTAGCACAAAGTTGCCTATAAAAGTAGCTTAACTCAGCTAACGCATTCCAGATCTGACTTTCAAGTACCCACGGAACATTATAGGGAGGAGCCTTTCCATCATTATATGATAATCATGGCTCTTCAATCCAGTTATTTTCTTTGTCTTCAAGTTCACAGCTCTCCTAAACCCAGCCGCATAACCATCTGGGAAATTTCAAAATTTTCAACCATTCCATTACTTCATTCTTCTGTTTAGGTTTTAGACAAAATTGAGCACGTGGGTTTTTTTCCATTTTCGTCGAGTTCCTGGGTTGGTCGGTTACAAAGTTTTGCTAAGTCCTTCCTGGCCTTTATATTGTCTTTTGTTTTGTCGCCTAGATTCATGCAAATACTTAGAATACTTTCACCAACATTACGTTCCTGATACATGACATCAATGTTATGCATCAGAATCAATGCCTTAACATAAGGGAGTTCCCATAAACCACATTTATGTGTCCAGTTATGCTCGGTTCCAAAACCTATGTATCCATCACCACTTTCATTCTCTTTCAAATTATTAAGCATAGCCTCAATATCTATTCCGCTCACACGTCTGGGCGGTCCCTTTGTCACGATAGTGCCCTTCTTAAAGGTGTTAACCTCGAACCTATATGGGTGTTTTTGGGGCAAGAAGCATCTGTGGCAGTCAAAGTAACAGATCTTCCCTCCAAACTCAAGGCGGAAACAATCTGTATCCTTGCCACATATTGGACATGTCAGAGTTCCATGGCAGCTCCATCCAGCAAATAAACTGTATGCCATGAAATCATGAATGGACCACAAATACGCAACTCGAAGTGTGAATCTCTCGTTTTTGTAGCAATCGTATGCTTCGACTCCTTTCCATAACTTTTTGAGATCATCGATCAAGGGTTGCATCATCACATTCAACCCTTTACCAGGATGGTCTGGACCAGGAATAATTAGGGAAAGAAACATGTAATCATATTTCATGCACAAATGAGGTGGAAGGTTGTATGGAATAACAAATATAGGCCAACAAGAATATGATGCCGCGTTTGTATTGAAAGGTGTGAAACCATCTGTCGCCAACCCTATTCGAATATTTCTCGCTTCACTAGCAAATTCTGGATCAAAGTCATCTAGAGCTGATAGTCGCCTAGAGGGGGGGGTGAATAGGGCGAAACTGAAATTTACAAATATAAACACAACTTCAAGCCGGGTTAGCGTTAGTAATAAAGAAATGAGTCCGCGAGAGAGGGCGCAAAACAAATCCCAAGCCAATAAGCAAGTGAGACACGGAGATTTGTTTTACCGAGGTTCGGTTCTTGCAAACCTACTCCCCGTTGAGGAGGCCACAAAGGCCGGGTCTCTTTCAACCCTTCCCTCTCTCAAACGATCCCTCGGACCGAGTGAGCTTTCTCTTCTTAATCACTTGGAACACAAAGTTCCCACAAGGACCACCACAAGTTTGGTGTCTCTTGCCTCAATTACAAGTGAATTTGATCGCAATGAAAGAATCAAGAAAGCACGATTGAAAAAGCCAAGCGACAAGAGCGACAAACAACACACGGATCCCTTTCTCTCTCAAGCCACTAATCACTAATGATCTCTTTTCTCAATTGTGAAACTTGGAGAGATGGAGGCTTTGAATGTGTCTTGGAATGGATTGCTAGCTCTTGTATTGAATGTTGAAGGTTGGAATGCTTGGATGGAGTGAATGGAGGTGGTTGGGGTTGTATTTATAGCCACCAACCACTTCCTAGCCGTTGGGCCATTCTGCTGAGCGCGGACGGTCCGCCCTCCTGGTGCGGACGGTCCGCCCCTGTAGATCAACGGCTGAAAATGCAACGGTCAGCAGTAACGGCTATATCAACGGCTATATTGCATTTAATGCGTCGTCAGATGTCAGACAGAGCCAGTCGCGGACGGTCCGCCCGCCTGGTCCGGACGGTCCGCGAGGCCGCTATAATTCATTTCTCCGAACCCGTTACCTTCGGGTTTTTAGGTTTCTCGCCTACCGGACGGTCCGCGCCAGAGGCCGGACGGTCCGCGCAAGGGCTCGGACGGTCTTCGCTTTTCCTCCGGACAGTCCATAGCACAGACTTGGATTTTTGCATTGGTTCTGGCCGAGTGATATCCTCGTGTCGCGGACGGTCCGCCGCAAAGGCCCGGACGGTCCGCGCTTGGCCTGTTTTTCCAAAAAGCTTTTCTTGTCCGGAATAATCTACGGTATTCCGGACAGTCGATTTAGTATAGTTATAGATGAACCTTTGGCACCTGTGTAACATATAATCTAGAGCAAACTAGTTAGTCCAATTGTTTGTGTTGGGCGATTCAACCACCAAAATTAATTAGGGACTAGGTGTAAGCCTAATTCCCTTTCAATCTCCCCCTTTTTGGTGATTGATGCCAACACAAACCAAAGCAAATATGGAAGTGCATAATTGAACTAGTTTGCATAATGTACGAGCAAAGGTTGCTTGGAATTGAGCCAATATAAATACTTACAAGATATGCATGGATTGTTTCTTACTTATAGCATTTTGGACCACGCTTGCACCACATGTTTTGTTTTTGCAAACTCTTTTGTAAATACTTTTCAAAATTCTTTTGCAAATAGTCAAAGGCAAATGAATAAGATTTTGAGAAGCATTCTCAAGATTTGAAATTTTCTCCCCCTGTTTCAAATGCTTTTCCTTTAACTAAACAAAACTCCCCCTAAATGAGATCCTCCTCTTAGTGTTCAAGAGGGTTTTGATATATCATTTTGAAATACTCTCCCCCTTTTGAACACAATAGGATACCAATTGAAAATTCAACACTTAAGATTTTGAAATTGGTGGTGGTGCGGTCCTTTTGCTTTGGGCTCTTACTCTCTCCCCCTTTGGCATGAATCGCCAAAAACGGAGTCATTAGAGCCCTTGAAGTGCTATCTTCCTCTTTGGTCATAAATAAATGAGTTAAGATTATACCAAAGAAGAAGTCCTTTTGCTTGGTGCTCATGTTTTCTCCCCCTTAGAACGGAGAGTTGCTTGGAGCGACGGCGAAGGATGAGTTACGTAGTGGAAGCCTTTGTCTTTGCCGAAGACTCCAATTCCCTTTCAATACACCTATGACTTGGTTTGAAATAGACTTGAAAACACATTAGTCATAGCATAGGAAAGAGATATGATCAAAGGTATACAAATGAGCTATGAGTGCAAGTTAACAAAAGAAATTCCTAGAATCAAGAATATTTAGCTCATGCCTAAGTTTGTTAAAAGATTGTTCATCAAGAGGCTTGGTAAAGATATCGGCTAATTGATCTTTAGTGTTAATGTATGAAATCTCGATATCTCCCTTTTGTTGGTGATCCCTAAGAAAATGATACCGAATGGCTATGTGTTTAGTGCGGCTATGTTCGACGGGATTGTCGGCCATTTTGATTGCACTCTCATTATCACATAGCAAAGGGACTTTGGTTAATTTGTAACCGTAGTCCCGCAGGGTTTGCCTCATCCAAAGTAATTGCGCGCAACAATGGCCTGCGGCAATATACTCGGCTTCGGCGGTGGAAAGAGCGACTGAATTTTGCTTCTTTGAAGCCCAAGACACCAAGGATCTTCCCAAGAACTGGCAAGTCCCCGATGTGCTCTTCCTATTAATCTTACACCCTGCCCAATCGGCATCGGAATAACCAATTAAATCAAATGTGGATCCCCTAGGATACCAAAGCCCAAACTTAGGAGTATAAGCCAAATATCTCAAGATTCGCTTTACGGCCGTAAGGTGAGCTTCCTTAGGGTCGGCTTGGAATCTTGCACACATGCATACGGAAAGCATAATATCCGGTCGAGATGCACAAAGATAAAGTAATGAACCTATCATCGACCGGTATACCTTTTGATCCACGGACTTACCTCCCGTTTCGAGGTCGAGATGCCCATTAGTTCCCATGGGTGTCTTGATGGGTTTGGCATCCTTCATCCCAAACTTGGTTAGAATGTCTTGAGTGTACTTCGTTTGGCTGATGAAGGTGCCCTCTTGGAGTTGTTTGACTTGAAATCCTAAGAAATATTTCAACTCCCCCATCATAGACATCTCGAACTTTTGTGTCATGATCCTACTAAATTCCTCACATGTAGATTCGTTAGTAGACCCAAATATAATATCATCAACATAAATTTGGCATACGAACAAATCATTTGCAAGAGTTTTAGTGAACAAAGTAGGATCGGCTTTGCCGACTTTGAAGCCATTTGCAATAAGAAAGTCTCTAAGACATTCATACCATGCTCTTGGGGCTTGCTTAAGCCCATAAAGCGCCTTAGAGAGCTTATAGACATGGTTAGGGTACTCACTGTCTTCAAAGCCGGGAGGTTGCTCAACATAGACCTCTTCCTTGATTGGTCCATTGAGGAAGGCACTCTTCACATCCATTTGATAAAGCTTAAAGCCATGGTAAGTAGCATAGGCTAATAATATGCGAATTGACTCAAGCCTAGCTACGGGTGCATAGGTTTCACCGAAATCCAAACCTTCGACTTGGGAGAATCCCTTGGCCACAAGTCGAGCTTTGTTCTTTGTCACCACACCATGCTCGTCTTGCTTGTTGCGGAAAACCCATTTGGTTCCTACAACATTTTGGTTAGGACGTGGAACTAAATGCCATACCTCATTCCTAGTGAAGTTGTTGAGCTCCTCTTGCATCGCCACCACCCAATCCGAATCTAGGAGTGCTTCCTCTACCCTGTGTGGCTCAATAGAGGAAACAAACGAGTAATGTTCACAAAAATGAGCAACACGAGATCTAGTGGTTACCCCCTTATGAATATCGCCGAGGATGGTGTCGACGGGGTGATCTCGTTGGATTGCTTGGTGGACTCTTGGGTGTGGCGGCCTTTGTTCTTCATCCTCCTTGTCTTGATCATTTGCATCTCCCCCTTGATCATTTCCATTATCTTGAGGCGGCTCATCTTCTTGATTTTGCCCTTCATCAACTTGAGCCTCATCCTCATTTTGAGTTGGTGGAGATGCTTGCATGGAGGAGGATGGTTGATCTTGTGCATTTGGAGGCTCTTCGGATTCCTTAGGACACACATCCCCAATGGACATGTTCCTTAGTGCGATGTATGGAGCCTCTTCTTCACCTATCTCATCAAGATCAACTTGCTCTACTTGAGAGCCATTAGTCTCATCAAACACAACGTTACATGAGACTTCAACTAGTCCAGTGGACTTGTTAAAGACCCTATATGCCCTTGTGTTTGAGTCATAACCAAGTAAAAAGCCTTCTACAGTTTTAGGAGCAAATTTAGATTTTCTACCTCTTTTAATAAGAATGAAGCATTTGCTACCAAAAACTCTAAAATATGAAATGTTGGGCTTTTTACCGGTTAGGAGTTCATATGATGTCTTCTTGAGGATTCGGTGAAGATATAACCGGTTGATGGCGTAGCAAGCGGTGTTGACCGCCTCCGCCCAAAACCGATCCGAAGTCTTGTATTCATCAAGCATGGTTCTCGCCATGTCCAATAGAGTTCTATTCTTCCTCTCCACTACACCATTTTGTTGTGGAGTGTAGGGAGAAGAGAACTCATGCTTGATGCCCTCCTCCTCAAGAAAGCCTTCAATTTGAGAGTTCTTGAACTCCGTCCCGTTGTCGCTTCTTATTTTCTTGATCCTTAAGGCGAACTCATTTTGAGCCCGTCTCAAGAATCCCTTTAAGATCTCTTGGGTTTGAGATTTTTCCTGTAGAAAGAATACCCAAGTGAAGCGAGAATAATCATCCACAATAACTAGACAGTACTTACTCCCGCCGATGCTTATGTAAGCGATCGGGCCAAATAGATCCATGTGTAGGAGCTCCAGTGGCCTGTCGGTCGTCATTATGTTCTTATGTGGATGATGTGTGCCAACTTGCTTTCCTGCTTGGCATGCGCTACAAATCCTGTCTTTCTCAAAATGAACATTTGTTAGTCCTAAAATGTGTTCTCCCTTTAGAAGCTTGTGAAGATTCTTCATCCCAACATGGGCTAGTCGGCGGTGCCAGAGCCAACCCATGTTAGTCTTAGCAATTAAGCATGTGTCGAGTTCAGCTCTATCAAAATCTACTAAGTATAGCTGACCCTCTAACACACCCTTAAATGCTATTGAATCATCACTTCTTCTAAAGACAGTGACACCTATATCAGTAAAAAGACAGTTGTAGCCCATTTGACATAATTGTGAAACGGAAAGCAAATTGTAATCTAAAGAATCTACAAGAAAAACATTGGAAATAGAATGGTCGGGTGATATAGCAATTTTACCAAGTCCTTTGACCAAACCTTGATTTCCATCCCCGAATGTGATAGCTCGTTGGGGATCTTGGTTTTTCTCATATGAGGAGAACATCCTTTTCTCCCCTGTCATGTGGTTTGTGCACCCGCTATCGAGTATCCAACTTGACCCCCCGGATGCATAAACCTACAAAACAATTTTAGTTCTTGACTTTAGGTACCCAAACGGTTTTGGGTCCTTTGGCATTAGAAACAAGAACTTTGGGTACCCAAACACAAGTTTTGGAGCCCTTGTGTTTGCCCCCAACAATCTTGGCAACGACCTTGCCGGATTTGTTAGTCAAAACATATGATGCATCAAAAGTCTTAAATGAAATGTTGTGTTTATTTGATGCATTAGGAATTTTCTTCTTAGGCAACTTGGCACGGGTTGGTTGCCTAGAACTAGATGTCTCACCCTTATACATGAAAGCATGATTGGGGCCAGAGTGAGACTTCCTAGAGTGAATTCTCCTAATTTTGCTCTCAGGATAACCGGCAGGGTACAAAATGTAACCCTCGTTATCCTGAGGCATGGGAGCTTTGCCCTTAACAAAGTTAGACAAATTTTTAGGAGGGGCATTAAGTTTGACATTGTCTCCCCTTTGGAAGCCAATGCCATCCTTGATGCCAGGGCGTCTCCCATTATAGAGCATACTTCTAGCAAATTTAAATTTTTCATTTTCTAAGTTATGCTCGGCAATTTTAGCATCTAGTTTTGCTATATGATCATTTTGTTGTTTAATTAAAGCCATATGATCATGAATAGCATCAATATCAACATTTCTACATCTAGTACAAATAGATACATGCTCAATAATAGATGTAGATGTTTTGCAAGAATTAAGTTCTACAACCTTAGCATGCAACATTTCATTCTTAGTTCTAAGGTCGGAAATGGTAGTATTGCAAACATCAAAATCTTTAGCCTTAGCAATTAAATTTTCATTCTCTAATCTAAGGCTAGCAAGAGATGCATTTAATTCATCAATCTTAGCAAGCAAGTCAATGTTATCATCTCTAAGATTGGGAATTGAAACATTACAAACATGTGAATCAACCTTAGCATTTAAAATAGCATTTTCATTTCTAAGGTTGTCAATCATCTCACGGCATGTGCTTAGCTCACTAGACAATTTTTCACATTTTTCTACTTCTAGAGCATAAGCCTTTTTAACCTTAACATGTTTCTTGTTTTCTTTAATTAGACAATCCTCTTGGGAGTCCAAAAGATCATCCTTTTCATGAATAGCACTAATCAATTCATTTAGTTTTTCTTTTTGCTCCATGTTAAGATTGGCAAAGAGAATACGCAAATTATCCTCCTCATCACTAGCATTATCATCACTGGAAGATTCATATTTAGTGGAGGAGTTGGATTTAACCTTCTTCTTTTTGCCGTCCTTTGCCATGAGGCACTTGTGGCCGACGTTGGGGAAGAGGAGTCCCTTGGTGACGGCGATGTTGGCGGCGTCCTCGTCGTCGGAGGAGTCGCTTGAGCTTTCGTCGGAATTCCATTCTCGACAAACATGGGCATCGCCGCCCTTCTTCTTGTAGTACCTTTTCTTCTCCTTTCTTCTCCCCTTCTTGTCGTCGCCTCGGTCACTGTCACTAGATATAGGACATTTAGCAATAAAATGACCGGGCTTACCACACTTGTAGCAAACCTTCTTGGAGCGGGACTTGTAATCTTTCCCCCTCCTTTGTTTGAGGATTTGGCGGAAGCTCTTGATGACGAGCGCCATTTCCTCATTGTCGAGCTTGGAGGCGTCGATTGGTTGTCGACTTGGTGTAGCCTCCTCCTTCTTCTCCTCCGTTGCCTTGAATGCAACGGGTTGGGCTTCGGATGAGTCGCCAAGCTCGTTGATTTTCCTCGAGCCTTCTATCATGCACTCAAAACTTACAAAATGCCCGATAACTTCCTCGGGGGTCATTTTAGTATATCTAGGATTACCACGAATCAATTGAACTTGAGTGGGATTAAGAAAAATGAGAGATCTTAAGATAACATTTACCACTTCGTGATCGTCCCACTTCTTGCTCCCGAGGTTGCGCACTTGGTTCACCAAAGTCTTGAGCCGGTTGTACATGTGTTGCGGCTCCTCTCCTTTGTGAAGCCGGAACCGACCGAGCTCCCCCTCGATCGTTTCCCGCTTGGTGATCTTAGTGAGCTCGTCTCCCTCGTGCGCGGTTTTGAGTACATCCCAAATCTCCTTGGCCTTCTTCAACCCTTGTACTTTGTTATACTCCTCTTTGCTTAAAGAGGCGAGGAGTATCGTCGTTGCTTGAGAGTTGAAGTGCTCGATTTGTGCTACCTCATCCTCATCATAATTCTCATCCCCTATTGATGGTACCTGTACACCAAACTCAACAACATCCCATATACCTTTGTGGAGCGATATTAGATGAAATTGCATTAAATCGCTCCACCTAGCGTAATCTTCACCATCAAAAGTTGGTGGTTTGCCTAATGGGACGGAAAGTAAAGGTGTATGTTTGGAAATGCGAGGGTAGCGTAGGGGGATCTTACTATACTTCTTGCGCTCTTGGCGCTTAGAAGTGACGGAGGGCGCATCGGAGTCGGAGGTCGATGTTGATGAAGTGTCGGTCTCGTAGTAGACCACCTTCCTCATCCTCTTGTGCTTGTCGCCTTTCCGATGCGGCTTGTGGGAAGAAGATTTTTCCTTCTTCTCTTTGTGGTGAGAGGAAGATTTCTTCTCCTTCCCTTTGTTGGAGGAGCTCTTCTTCTTCTCCCTCCTTTTGGTGCGGGACTCTTCCGATGAAGTGCTCCCGTAGCTTGTAGTGGGCTTTTCGCCGGTCTCCATCTCCTTCTTGGCGTGATCTCCCGACATCACTTCGAGCGATTAGGCTCTAATGAAGCACCGGGCTCTGATACCAATTGATAGTCGCCTAGAGGGGGGGGTGAATAGGGCGAAACTGAAATTTACAAATATAAACACAACTTCAAGCCGGGTTAGCGTTAGTAATAAAGAAATGAGTCCGCGAGAGAGGGCGCAAAACAAATCCCAAGCCAATAAGCAAGTGAGACACGGAGATTTGTTTTACCGAGGTTCGGTTCTTGCAAACCTACTCCCCGTTGAGGAGGCCACAAAGGCCGGGTCTCTTTCAACCCTTCCCTCTCTCAAACGATCCCTCGGACCGAGTGAGCTTTCTCTTCTTAATCACTTGGAACACAAAGTTCCCACAAGGACCACCACAAGTTTGGTGTCTCTTGCCTCAATTACAAGTGAATTTGATCGCAATGAAAGAATCAAGAAAGCACGATTGAAAAAGCCAAGCGACAAGAGCGACAAACAACACACGGATCCCTTTCTCTCTCAAGCCACTAATCACTAATGATCTCTTTTCTCAATTGTGAAACTTGGAGAGATGGAGGCTTTGAATGTGTCTTGGAATGGATTGCTAGCTCTTGTATTGAATGTTGAAGGTTGGAATGCTTGGATGGAGTGAATGGAGGTGGTTGGGGTTGTATTTATAGCCACCAACCACTTCCTAGCCGTTGGGCCATTCTGCTGAGCGCGGACGGTCCGCCCTCCTGGTGCGGACGGTCCGCCCCTGTAGATCAACGGCTGAAAATGCAACGGTCAGCAGTAACGGCTATATCAACGGCTATATTGCATTTAATGCGTCGTCAGATGTCAGACAGAGCCAGTCGCGGACGGTCCGCCCGCCTGGTCCGGACGGTCCGCGAGGCCGCTATAATTCATTTCTCCGAACCCGTTACCTTCGGGTTTTTAGGTTTCTCGCCTACCGGACGGTCCGCGCCAGAGGCCGGACGGTCCGCGCAAGGGCTCGGACGGTCTTCGCTTTTCCTCCGGACAGTCCATAGCACAGACTTGGATTTTTGCATTGGTTCTGGCCGAGTGATATCCTCGTGTCGCGGACGGTCCGCCGCAAAGGCCCGGACGGTCCGCGCTTGGCCTGTTTTTCCAAAAAGCTTTTCTTGTCCGGAATAATCTACGGTATTCCGGACAGTCGATTTAGTATAGTTATAGATGAACCTTTGGCACCTGTGTAACATATAATCTAGAGCAAACTAGTTAGTCCAATTGTTTGTGTTGGGCGATTCAACCACCAAAATTAATTAGGGACTAGGTGTAAGCCTAATTCCCTTTCAAGAGCCTTCCACGCATCACTGTCAGACGGGTGCGTCATCACATGAGTGTCCTCTCGTTCACGTTCTTTATGCCATCTCATGTGCATAGTTGTGTTCCTCGAAAGAAACAAACGCTTAACACGAGGCGCAAGAGGCATGTAACGAAGTTGCTTTTGGGCTACCGTTGATGTGACCATTTCACCATCATCGTTTTTAACCTCTACATATCTCGACTTGCCACACTTTAGACACTTACTATCATTCTCATGATCCTTCCAGAACAACATACAATTATCTGGACATACATCGATTTTCTGATAGTCCATACCTAGACCAGAGAGCAGTTTCCTGCACTGATACACGTCTTTCGGCATCTTGTGATTTGGTGGAAACACTTCGCTGATTAAGTTCAAGATCTCGTTGTAACAATTGTTCGAGAACATGAACTTGGACTTGATAGCCATAAGTCGAGTCACGAAAGCGAGGACTGAAACTGTTGTGTGTTCATGCAAAGGCTCTTCTGCAGCCTTAAGGAGATCGAAGAACTTTTTAATCTCTGGAGGAGGCGGCTCCTCATGATTTGGTGGAAACACCAAATCAGGATCCTCCCTTAAATCTTCAAGCATCTCGTCCATTCTATCATACTCCACGTCGTCATTGCTGTTGGCTTCCGACGAATTTTCACGGGGAAAGTCCTCGCCGTGATACACCCAGATTTCATAGCCAGGCATGTAGCCATATTTGCAAAGGTGCCCTGACAGAGTTCTCTTGTCTTGACATCTACAAATCCAACACATACTACATGGACAACGCACATCTGTGCCGGTTCTTGATATAGCAAAAGCACGATCAATAAAATCCTCTGTCTTTCTTATCCAATCCACCGAGGGATCATTCATACGCCAACCTTCATACATCCATCAACAGTCCTCACCCACCATATTTGATGCTAAAATAGTAGAACACATCATTCATAAATTTATTCCGGTACTAAACGCATATCGATCGTGTCACTACATCTATAGGAAAAGATAGTTCCTAAACTCACCCATGAGTGACCGATAGAGCAACGATTTATGACGAGCAATGAGTCCGAATGAAATTTCAGCAGCATAACCCCGTTGTTCTCCATTTGCATGCCCATAAATGGTGCAATAGAGAACAACATGGTTATGTCACCGAAATATCGTTCGGACCCGTCATCGTCATAAATCCATAGCTCTATCATCCACTAACAGGCTGTCCAAAAAAGGGACAATTCCGAACTAATACGAGTCATATGTGTGTCATGTGACTCGTGCCGATCCGGAATGGGTGACACATATACGACAATTTTGCAAAAATATTACTAACACGCAACAAACAAGAGACTAACATAATTAAAATATATGCACCACCTAGCTTATTAAGTTAATTATCCCTATTAACATAACTTTCTACGGTTTAAAACAGTTAACTCTCGGAAGTTAGTATATTTAATATAAAAAATATAGTACAAACACTCGGAAGTTACCTGTAGCGATGTGGAGCTCGATGGCGAGGATGGTGCTGCGTGGAGGGGAGGCGGCGCTCGGCGTAGGGAGCGATGAGCCACGCGGGGCGGGTAGCGGCCGACGCAGGGAGCAGCGAGCCCCGCGCAGGGAGCGCCCGGCACGGCGGGGCAGGGCGGGGCGGTGCAGGGCGAGGCAGGGCACGGTGGTGCAGGGCCGGCGGGGCAGGGCGGGGCTGGGAGCGGCAGCGCGGGGCGGCCGCCGAGGAAGGGCGGGGCGGGGAGCGGCGGGCGGCGCGGGCGGCCGCCGAGGAACGACGGGCGGCAGCGTGGGGCGAGGAGCAGCGTCAGCGCGAGGCACAGGGTTGGGCAAGAAAGAGACGACGTCGTTACTTTAAAATTTTACTTCCGAGAGCGTCGGGTCAGCCCGTCGGAAGTTAACAGGGCGGGACCCGGTCCGCAGCCGTAAGAAACCCTACGCCTGGTCTGCAGCCTAACTTCCGACAGCCCCAAGTTCAGCCCATCGAAAGTTTATTAACTTCCGAGAGCCCGTCGGAAGTTTAGTAAACTTCCGAGAGGCTACAGTTAAAACCGTCGGAAGTTTAATTACTTCCGAGAGGCAACTAGCGCCTCTAGAAATTTATTAACTTCCTACGGTTCTCGATAGAAACCGTAGGAAGTTATGAAGCCGTAGGAAGTTCAAAGTTTTTGGTGTAGTGTCAAAACGAATTTGAGCTCAAGGTGAAAAAGATAAGGAGCGACAACGGGTCTGAGTTCAAGAACTTACAAGTTGAGGAGTATCTTGAGGAGGAAGGTGTCAAGCATGAGTTCTCCGCTCCCTACACACCACAGCAAAACGGTGTGGTAGAGAGGAAGAACAGGACACTCATCGACATGGCGAGGACGATGCTTGGAGAGTTCAAGACGCCCGAGCGGTTTTGGTCGGAAGCTGTGAACACAGCTTGCCACGCCATAAACCGGCTCTATCTACATCGTCTCCTCAAGAAGACCTCCTACGAACTTCTTACCGGTAACAAACCCAATGTATCTTACTTTCGTGTATTTGGGAGCAAATGCTACATTCTGGTGAAGAAAGGTAGACATTCCAAATTTGCTCCCAAAGTTGTAGAAGGGTTTTTACTAGGGTATGACTCAAATACAAAGGCGTATAGAGTCTTCAACAAATCACCGGGTTTGGTTGAAGTCTCTAGCGACGTTGTATTTGATGAGTCTAATGGCTCTCCAAGAGAGCAAGTTGATCTTGATGATATAGATGAAGATGATGTTCCGACGGCCGCAATACACACCATGGCGATTGGAGATGTGCGACCACAGGAACAACAAGAGCAAGATCAACCTTCTTCCTCAACGATGGTGCATCCCCCAACTCAAGATGATGAACAGGTTCATCAAGAAGAGGTATGTGATCAAGGGGAGCACAAAAAGAACAAGTTGTGGAGGAAGAAGCACCACTGGTCCCTCCAACTCAAGTCCGAGCGACAATTCAAAGGAATCACCCTGTCGATCAGATTCTGGATGAAATAAGCAAGGGAGTAACTACTCGCTCAAGATTAGCTAATTTTTGTGAGCATTACTCGTTTTTCTCTTCTATTGAGCCTTTCAGGGTAGAAGAGGCCCTGCTAGATCCGGACTGGGTGTTGGCCATGCAGGAAGAGCTAAACAACTTCAAGAGGAATGAAGTTTGGAGCCTGGTGCCACGTCCAAAGCAAAACGTTGTGGGAACCAAGTGGGTGTTCCGCAACAAGCAAGACGAGCACGGGGTGGTGACAAGAAACAAGGCTCGACTTGTGGAAAAAGGTTATGCCTAAGTCGTAGGTTTGGATTTCGAGGAGACTTTTGCTCCTGTGGCTAGGCTAGAGTCTATTAAAATATTATTAGCCTATGCCGCTCACCACTCTTTCAGGTTGTTTCAAATGGATGTGAAGAGCGCTTTCCTCAATGGGCCAATAAAGGAGGAGATGTACATGGAACAACCCCCTTGCTTTGAGGATGACAGGTACCCCGACCATGTGTGTAAGCTCTCTAAGGCGCTCTATGGACTTAAGCAAGCCCCAAGAGCATGGTATGAATGCCTTAGAGATTTCCTAATTGCTAATTCTTTCAAGGTTGGGAAAGCCGATCCCACTCTTTTCACTAAGACTTGTGACAGTGATCTTTTTGTGTGCCAAATTTATATCGATGACATAATATTTGGTTCTACTAATCAAAAGTCTTGTGAGGAGTTTAGCAGGGTGATGACTCAAAAGTTTGAGATGTCGATGATGGGCGAGTTGAACTACTTCCTTGGGTTCCAAGTGAAGCAACTCAAGGACGGCACCTTCATCTCCCAAACGAAGTACACTCAAGATCTTCTCAAGTGGTTTGGGATGAAGGACGCCAAGCCCGCGAAGACACCCATGGGAACCGATGGGCATGTCGACCTCAACAAAGGAGGTAAGTCCGTTGATCAAAAGGCATACCGGTCTATGATAGGATCCTTACTGTATTTATGTGCTAGTAGACCGGATATTATGCTTAGCGTATGCATATGTGCTAGATTTCAATCCGACCCAAGGGAATGTCTCCTTGTGGCCGTTAAGCGGATTCTTAGATATTTAGTTGCTACGCCTTGCTTCAGGATCTGATATCCAAAGGGGTCTACCTTTGACTTAATTGGATATTCAGACTCCGATTATGCTGGATGCAAGGTTGATAGGAAGAGTACATCAGGGACATGCCAATTCCTAGGAAGGTCCCTGGTATCTTGGAGTTCAAAGAAACAAACCTCCGTTGCCCTATCCACCGCTGAGGCCGAGTATGTTGCCGCAGGACAGTGTTGCGCGCAATTACTTTGGATGAGGCAAACCCTCCGGGACTTTGGCTACAATCTGAGCAAAGTCCCACTCCTATGTGACAATGAGAGTGCAATCCGCATGGCGGATAATCCTGTTGAACACAGCCGCACTAAGCACATAGACATCCGGCATCACTTTCTGAGAGACCACCAGCAAAAGGGAGATATCGAGGTGTTCCATATTAGCACCGAGAACCAGCTAGACGATATCTTTACCAAGCCGTTAGATGAGAAAACCTTTTGCAGGCTGCGTAGTGAGCTAAATGTCTTAGATTCGCGTAACTTGGATTGATTTATAGCATACATGTGTTTTATGCCTTTGATCATGTTACTTATACATTTATGCAATTTGTTGCTTAATTATAGTGCTCAAGTTGTGCAAGGGATCCCCGGACCTCATAAGTCCATGTGTGAATGATGCACATATTTAGGGGGAGAAGTGCTACAACTTGATCCTTTGAGACTAACCTTTGTGTTTGAGTGTATTTGATGTAGTCTCAAAGGTGAATTGAAAGGGAAAGGTGAACTTGGACCATGCAAAGACTTTCACTGCACTCCGGTATTAGTGTACTCACCTCTAAGTTCATTCTTGTGCTCTTATTGCCTTTTGCTCTTAATTGACAATTTTTGGTGAGGCAATGGGGTTAGAGGGCCAAAAATGATCCTGTTTTGGTGTTGATGCCAAAGGTGGAGAAATTAAGGCCAAAGCAAACGGATCAGCTACCACTTGTGAATTTTGAAAACAATAGAGTTAGAACTTTTGATTTGTCAAAATACTCTTATTGCAAAATTTGGTCTCTTGTGGGGAGGATTTATGATTATGGGAAAAAGGGGGAGTTTTTGGATCTTAATCAATTTCACTCTTGGAATAACTCTCTTAATGCCCAAACAAGTGAGTTTGACTTAGAGATAGGAAAATGAATTTGATTTGCAAAAACAAACCAAGTGGTGGCAAAGAATGATCCAAATATGCCAAATTAGAGTCAAAAACAATTTGGTCCTTATTTGCATCGATGTTGCACTTCTTTCAGTTGCTTTTGGATGTGTTGGCATAAATCACCAAAAAGGGGGAGATTAAAAGGGAAATGTGCCATTGGGCAATTTCTATTATATTTTGGTGATTAAGTGCTCAACACATTTAAATAAGTTCTTATGTGCTAAGTGAAGAGAAAAGTGCAAATCAAAGAAAGGGTATGTTTCTATACTTAGTACATAGTTTTTAAGTACTAATATGTTTTATCTAAGTGCTAGAAACAGTGAGAAGAAAAGAAGAAAAGAATTGCAAATGACTTGGCTTGGTACAACCAAAGTCCAGCTCGGTCTGGCATACCGGACTGTCCGATGGTGCATCGGACAGTGTCCGGTGCGCCAGGCTGAACTCCGGTGAATAGGCCGCTCTCGGGAGAATTTGGCGGCGTACGACTATAATTCACCGGACTGTCCGGTGGTGCACCGGACTGTCCGGTGAGCCAACGGCCGCCAGCGCAATGGTCGGCCGCGCAATCCACGGGCGACGCGTGGCCCACGCCAACAGTCGGCAGGGGGCACCGGACTGTCCGGTGTGCACCGGACAGTGTCTGGTGCGCCAACTGCCACGAATCTGCAACGGTTGTCTGCACCAGAATAGGAAGGAGATCGCGCACCGGACATGAACAGTGGCTGTCCGGTGGTGCACCGGTGTAGCATCCCAAAAATCCCAACCAAGGTTTGAAACCCTAACCTCCTAACCCCCCCCTCTTTAATTTATTTTCTCCTTTAACCCTACCCCTAGATCACCCCATCTTGTGCATACACTTGAAATGACAAGAGCACCTCACCTAGACTATATTTATCACTCAAGATCATTTAGAGAATTTTTGATTCAAAGGAAAAAGAAACAAAAATAGAAAAAGGAAAAGAAAAGAATTAGAAAAAGGAAAGAAAAAAGAGAAACTCTCTCCCCTCCCTCGGCTGGGCCGAATCCGGCCCAACCAGCCTCGCGCGCCCGCGCTCCCCTTCCCCTCTCCCCGGCCCAGGCGGCCCAGCTCCGCGCGCCGCTCTCTCTCGCTGACAGCCTGGCCCCGCCCGTCAGCGACCCGCCTCCCTCCCTCTCGCACCGCTCCCTCTCTCTGGCAACAGGGCCCGCCTGTCAGCTTCGTCTTTCTCGCCCATCCCTCACCGGCGCATCCACCGCTGAGCCCCCCCTCGCCATTAAGGCTTGCCCAACCTCCGCGACAACCCCGCCACTGTACTCGAGCCGTCCCCTCACCCCCCCGCCTGCCCGAGCCATCTCAATCGGCGTTAGCGCCATTCCCGCCATCATGGCGAGCTCACCGGTGCTCGCCGTCTCCTCCATCCCTCTCCCTCCCCCGAGAGTCTATAAAAGCACCCGCCCGGACCCCAGTCCTCACCACACCAGCTCCGGCCATCTCCACTGCTTTCCCCCGAGCCATTCGAGCTAGCGCCGCCGTGCTCCCTTCGTCGCTCCGGTGAGCTCCCTTCCCCCTCTCTAGCGATCATTCTGTCCAAATAAACTATGCTCGAAGCTCCGCCACACTCTGACGGTCACAGGGCGCCACTTTTCCCCCTCTATTGTGGCCGACAACCGCACCGGCGGCATCACCGCCGCGGGCACCCACCACCGTGCCGCGGACCGGCCGCCATAGGCCCCCGCAGGCCAAATTAACCCCACTCCCATGATCCCCTGCACCCACCCGTGCCTCGCCACCACCTCCCCCCCCCCGTAGAACCGGACCAGCGGCGGAGAACCGCCGCGGGATTTCGCCGCCGGCCAGGCTCCGGTCGAACCCCCCTCCTTCCGTTGCCATCAACGTCGTTAACCACCCCCTCTCCCTAGCGTGTGGGCCCCGCGCCACGGCGCCGTCCCCCGCCGTCGCTCCCTCGCGGCTAGGCCAACTGGGCCGCAAGCACGCCCCCGCGCGTGCGCTCACGCCTGGTGGGCCGAAATCCCCCCCGGCCTAGCTAGCTGGAAATCTCTTCTTCTTTTTCTTTTCCCTTTTCTTTTTCCCATTTTCATATATATATTTAGATGCTAATATTTTATGCACCAAAAAAATAGTCTAAATAAATTATAGGGCACAAAAATAATAAGGTATAAGAATTTGCACACCCCACTAAAGTCACTATGTTTGATGTATTGTTATTATCTGTGTTTGATTAGCGGAAGAGGGATCCGATCCTTCGGAACTTATAGCTCCAGAAGAAGGGAAAGAACCCGACCCCTCCGAGATAAACCTCGTGTGCCAGGAAAGCTTTGACGAAGGCAAGTCCATCCTTCCCTTGATGCATTATTTACCTATTTCTCTCTACCACTGCCTAAGCCTGGATTATGGGATGGGAATCGAATTGCATGGTGAGCATGAGAGAGCCCGCATTAACTATTACTTTGATTAAAAGATATGGGGTAAGTAAAAGGGTGCAAGTAACATGTTTTCCAAAAAGTGTGCGATGAAGGGTATTCACCCTCATCACCTGGTGAGTAGGATGATCAGGGACTCCCTGGTTTAGGGGAGGGCCTAAGGTGATGGCTCAGCTGGTTTAGGCGTGAGCAGAAGGATCGTCCTCTCGTATAAGGACCGGTTTGTCATCTTTCATTGCCGGTACTCATAAAAAGTACAACCACTCGAGGCTGTGTGGGCAGCCACTCGATCTGAACTCGTACGATCCAACCCCAGGGTTATGAAGGCTGGGGAGCACCAGGAGGATAAGGAGGGGGAATGATTTGTCCGGTTTGGACATGGCGGTGGCCTGACTCCTTCCGGTATAACCGTTAAGGTCAGGACGTGCGAGGAAAGAAAGAGATTCGGATTCGGGTCTCACTGGCTATGAGATCGCAGAGCCGGACTAGTGGGTAAAGTGTACACCTCTACGCAGAGTTTGAAAACCTATTCGAATAGTCCGTGTCCACTGGTATGGACGAGTCTGGTATGGTATGGCAATTAGTGTTTCTACTACAACCGGGAACAGGGAAAGGTGTGTGTATGTTCTGGAAAGAAAGTCGTGCCACGGGAGCGGGAAGCTCAGTGGTGGTCGAGCAAGTGTTATTTCTATTGTCTTGGGAAAACCTTAAACAACGAGTTATGTCTTTCTCTGAAAAAGTATGAGTGACTTCAACTCCACCATATGAAACATGTACATTATAGGTCACTTTCTCTTTACAGGAGCCGAGTGGGCTTGCGGAATACCTAGTGTATTCACCCAGATTTATTTATGTTTTTCAGCAGCTGAAGACTTCTTTTCTGCTATGCTTGATTGATGGGGCTGTGTCTTCACCCAGTTCTGCCTGTGGTCTGGGCTATTTTACCTTCCACTGCGCTTTATGATTTTCGGCTCACTCCCGAGCTTGTATTCCCCGGTATTGTAATAACATTATTCAGACTCTGTAACTATTTGAAGTAATGAATGTGGTTACTAGCCTCCTGGGAGTAGTAATTGTATCACATTTGAGTCCCAAAGGATCGGGACGCTTCAACCGGATTGTCCGGTGCGCCACCCGACAGAAGGCAAGGATAGCCTTCCTTGTTGGCCTCCAACGGCTCCTAGCTGCCTTGGGGCTATAAAAGGGACCCTAGGCGCATGGAGGAGTTACCCCAAGCATTCACTAAGCATTTTAAGTCTTACACACTCCGTCTCCGCGCACTTGATCGATCGTGTTAGTGATTTGAGCTCTGTTCTAGTTGTGAACTCTTTGTGCGTCATTTTGAGCTCAAGTCTTGGCCTGTGTGCGTGTGTGAGCTGTGGATTTGTGTGTGTTGCTCCCCGACCTTACTCTTGTGTTTTCATTGTGATCTTTGTTGTAAGGGCGAGAGACTCCAACTTGTGGAGATTCCTCGCAAACGGGAAAAAAGAGAAAAGCAAGAAAAGTCGTGGTATTCAAGTTGATCATTAGATCACTTGAAAGGGGTTGAGTGCAACCCTCGTCCATTGGGACGCCACAACGTGGAAGTAGGAAAGTCTTACTTGGCCGAACCACGGGGTAAAATCGCTTGTCTCTTGTGATTGTTTTCTCTTTGATTGTCTGTGTTCACAAGAGCTCGTTTCAAGCCCCTTAATCGTTCTAATCTTCATAACCAAAGTTTTGTGGCTATTAGTGTTGAATTTTACAGGATCACCTATTCACCTCCTCTAGGTGCTCTCAGAATGACCCAGTAGCTCCCATGTTATCCCACTCGTACACCCTAATGCAACGAATTGCTTGTGCAGGCCACGCTGCCACGTCACACCGCAGGCGCGCACTACCGTAGGCCGCAATAGAGATTCTTTTATGATTTTGATGCTCCCGCCGCATGGCTTCACTGTTTTGGTACCCCGCAGCGTGACATTGCCAGGTTGAGATTGCCGTCTTCCACCACTCTCCAGATTGGTACCATTGCTGGCAAAGCCTCCACTAATAGTGTAGACCGAAGGTAAAAGACATTGTTGTCCTCTTCTTCGTTCCTCAACTCTCCCCCACGATGTCCGCGTGAACCGCACCCATGGGCACGTCACATCCCTGCAGCTCTCCTCCCTCGGCCTCGCCAAGACGATCTCCCTAGCCATCGGTAGCCTCACGTACCTCGAGCTTCTCAACATCAATCGGAACCAGCTCTCTGAGACCATACTGTCCAACATCGACCGATTGTTGCGCCTCATGTACCTCGACCTCTACGACAACGACGACATCGGTTGGAAGGTACCGAACAACCTCACTGCGACAACAGTGGCGTCGGGTGGAAGATACCGGACAACCACAACTGCACCGGCGCGCTAGCGATTGCTCCTGCTTGAGCAAAAGCAAAAGGATGTAGACGAGGGGGGTGGCAATGCGTCTTCATCCATGGCTGCACGCCGACCGGTGAGGCTATTCCCTCCTTCATTCCTCAATGTTGGGCGAACGGTGAGGACAAAACTAGAGTGTGGTGCACAGTCACGAGCGAAGAGGACGAATACATGGATAAATTAGCCATGCAGAGCAAATTTCAAACCTGTAGGCGTTGTTACAAGAGGATTACATGAAAATAGTACTAATATGGTGAGTGGTAGAAGACAACAATCCTAATATAGCGATATCGCGCTGCGGGATACCAAAATGATGAAGCTGTGCGGCAACCGGAGCATCAAAATCGCAAAAATCCGCAACAAGCCGACGGCGCCCGCCGTCGTGGCGCCTCTTGTTGCCCCCTCCTTTGGCGGCCTCTTGTCTCCGACGTCCGAACAACACTTAAAGTGTGTTTGGTTGGAATGACAGAATATGATGATAGGATGATCCCTTAAACAAGGTTATTTGCAGGGTCATGGATGGAACAAGACTATCCTAGTGTTATCCCTAGTTGTCCCTCAAAATTGGAGAGACGAGAGAGGACGTAAGGGGACGTCTCTATCCTACATGTCCCCAGTTGTCCCACAACCAAATACATCCTTAGAGGTCGCTCATCGGTGTTGCTGACGCAGCGCCCGTGGATTGGACTTAGGCTTGATAATGCAACACCTTAAAAGAAGAACTAAAATACTCTTAGATGATTCACAAATACTCAACAAAAGTACAAGATATAAGACCAAACGAGCCTTAAAAAAAGATAGAAGATACAGGGCGCGTTTGGTTCTCTTCTCAGGAGATGCAGCTGCATCTGTGCGTGCAAAAAACAGCGTTCGTTTGGTTGGCCGTATACATCGAGACAGGCCAGCACGAGACTTAAAGGGCCTGATTGGTTGCCCGCATATAGGCCAACCAGGCTCACGGTATGCGGCCGTAGTGTGTTTGGTTGTAGGTTGCATCCACGTAACCAGGCGCGTGGTACTTTGCCGCTTGTTTGGTTTGCCGCATATGCATCAGCGCCTGTGTCTCGCGATGCAAAAAAGGAGCTCGGGCCAGGCTCTGGAGATGCGACCAAAATCTGCGCATCTGTGGAGCCAGGCTCACGCGATGCACAGCCAGGCTGCCGCGGGCCTGGCTCGCTCGGCCATGCTGCCTAGATACGGCAACCAATCAGGCCCAAAACAGTTCGGGCCTGGCTCGCATGAAACGCCTCGCGCGGGCGTTCGCGCGCGTGCAGGGCTGAGCGCGCAGGCGCTTAAGCGGCTGTTAATTCGTGCACGCAAATCGAGACACTTTTTTGTTTGTTTTCCGATTATATCTTTCAATTAAAAGATTTAATTACCGAACCGTTTTCAGATCTGTGTTCTACACATTTTTGCGAACAAAACAAGACCAGTCATGCTATATATATTTCAAACAAAAAAATACATAATTAAGATTAACATATAATTAGTGTCTATTAACATATAATTAGTGTCTATTAATACATTTTTTATTTATTTAATAATTTTTTAACTCAAGCAACAAGTATTCATGCAACCAACCAAACAACATCTCTCGTGAACCAGACTAAACGCATGCAGACAACCAAACACACTCTACCGTATGCACTCAGTCAGGCCAGTTGTAGCCTGGCTGAGCTAGTGCGAGCCAGGCTCGCCTGGGAAGCGAACCAAACGCCCCCACAAAGAATGAGATGTCATAGGCGTGACTACGTGAACAGATCTGGATGGAGCGACGACGATGGCCAAGTGCCGGAACGGCGAAGGCGGTTCTGAGACCAACTCCAGCAGCACTCCGCATGCGGCTCCGGATCCGTATTTTGCGGAGTCTAGCACACTATTCATCAGTCCAGCAGGCTCCGTATCCGGCTCCGTAAAACGCACGGCGTGTACCCAGACTCCCCATTTCCACGCTTTCTCTCTCCTCTCCGCAGCTCTCTCGCGGGCGCGCGTGCCTGCTGGCGGGCCCCAGGTGTCATAGACTGCATGCGGAGTGGGATGGGGAGTGTTGCTGGAAACGGAGCCGGATACGGAGAGGAGAGAGAATGTGTCGGCCGCGCGTTTTAGGGATACGGAGTCGCACACTGCTGGAGTTGGTCTGAGGGAGACGACACTAGACTGTTTTAGACATGAGGGGTTAACAGATATAAACGGTACCCAAATCTATTAAAAACTAATTAAATTAACATTACCTAGATCGATTGCATGTTGGTACCTTGAAAATAGTAGTATCGTATGTGACATAATGTAAAAAATTTAATTCCTCAGTAAATGAAAACGTATATTACCAAGGAGTGACGGATCCGGGATCTATGGTAGAGAGGGCTAGAAGCTAACTACTCCATTCGTTTCATTTTAGTTATCGCTGGATAATGCAAAATTAAAATATCTAGCAACAACTAAAAAGAAACGATTTTTTCTTTTTTTTCTCTTTACCTTCTTGTTCCTTCCTCTCCCTTTCCCCTCTTCTTCCTTCATCTTCCTTCATCTTTCCTCCTTCCTCTCTCTTTCTCCTCTTCTTCCTTCTTCTCCTTTACTCTCTTCTACTTTAAAGAGCCGGCGCAGGGGTCTCGAGGCCACCCAGTCCTCCTCGTGGATTCACCACTGGTACTCAGTATTTTAATTTTATGAAATACGTAATTCAAATTTTAAATAGTCGAAATAGGATTAAACAAATTAGATTACGAATTCCGGTAATGTTGAACGTATAGAAAACTTGAATGTTAGTAGAGATAAAGAAGATATAATAAAAATCTTTTAGGGCTAATTTGAAAACTCTATTTTTCTATGGGATTTCTATTTTTTTAAGGGAAAATGAACTAATTTCTCTTACGGGGCGTTTAGATCTTTTTATTTTAGAAGAATTAGAATTCCCTTAATAAAGTAACTTATTTAGTTTGGAATTTAATATACCACTTTCCAAAGTTCAGATATAAGTCTATCTCAAATTCATGGGGTAGAGGATGAGAAATGATTTTATGTATTAGGAGAATTTGTTTCTACTGTGTAACTTATATGCTATTCTTCGTCTTACTCGTCTATTAGTAAAAATATAGCACATAAATATCCCCGACATCTTGCTAATAATAATATTAATATATATTTTGCATAAAATCGAATTAGCTTAATTGATATATGACTAAATTACTAAATTATTATTATTAGAATGAAATTCAATTCCAATGATTCAAATGGGGCGTTAGAAAAATGGAAATCCCTTGAAAAAAATATAGTTTCCAAACTAATCCTTAAAAGATACTTAAATAAGTATTATTTCTTATTTTTACGGGATGCTATGCGGAGGGGTCTACCTACACATATTTACTGTCTCATCTTCTATTTTATTCTATATTATATATATATAATTATATATATATTTGCAAACATTGTTATACATCGGTGATGCAGATCTTCGCTTCGCATGGGTGGCAATTTAGTAACAGAATTGCTCTATGAGTTATTGCTTTTAGTTTCTGTCTTTCCCCAACTGCGTTTGAGTTTGCATTGTCACATGTGGCCTTTTTTGGTTGTAAGACTTGTTTGATCGGTTGTGGTGGGCTGTCATCCTTTGGATGTAGGCCGGAACCTCTTTTCCCATTATCTAAAAAAATACATCGTCATTTCCAGTGAGACCCAGCGGTCGTGTCATCAGAAAAGCGGACACGCGTCGCGTCGCGAGGCCAGGTGGGTTATGCACGGACCTGCTATGCTAGCCATGCTCCAGGCTCCAGCTCCACCCGTCCACCGACTTTTCTTCTCAACCAGGCTGCCTCCTCACCATGCACGACGACACGTGCGATGCCATCACACATCCACACTCACCTGTTGCCTCTATATCCACCGCCCCACCGCCGTAGCACCAGAAAGAAATGTACAGTCTACACAGCTGACCAGAGAGCTAGTGCAAGCGATCTAGCAAGTTTTAATCTTGGAAGAAGCCAGCTAGGCGCGTGAATATGGATCGCCTCACTGTGATGGCGCCGCCGCTGCTCGTCCTCCTCCTGCTGCTCCTCTCGCGGTGCTCGGCGGCGGCGTCACGGCGCGGCGGGGGCTGGTGGGAGGAGGGCGAGGGGGAGTGGAGGCCGAGCGAGGAGGAAGAGAAGGGCAAAGGCAAAGGGAGGGGGCTGTTCCTGCTGCACCGGGTGGAGAAGGTGGTGGAGTCGGAGGGCGGGCAGGTGCGCGTGGTGCGCGGCCAGCCGTGGCCGCCGGCGTCCTTCGCCTGCCGCGAGGGGCTCATGCACATCGGCTTCATCACCATGGAGCCCAAGACGCTGTTCGTGCCGCAGTACCTCGACTCCAGCATCACTCTCTTCGTGCAGCGGGGTACATGCTGTTATTATTTCTATCTATGCGCGTGGCGGAGGCTCGTGTCGTTCCCGGTCGATATGAGATTGCAATCGCGTGGTATTGTGATGATGAGCAGGGGAAGCGAAGGTTGGGTATATTCACAAGGACGAGCTCGTGGAGAGGAAGCTCAAGATGGGCGACGTCCTCCACATCGACGCCGGCTCCACCTTCTACATGGTCAACCCCGGCAAAGGCCAGAGGCTGCAGATCATATGCAGCGTGGACGCCTCCGATAGCCTTGGCTTTGGACCTCCTTATCAGGTCTCGCCCCCTCCTCTTCCTTTTTGCACTCTCGTCGTCTTCCTGTTCTTGTTGCTTGCAGGCAAGAGAACATATAGTATAGTACATGCAATCCGCGATTCCCAGCACTGATGAACCATGATCCAACAAATCCAATACAGGCCTTCTTCCTCGGCGGCGCAGGGGACCCGGCGTCGGTCATTGCCGGTTTTGGGCCGAAGACGCTTACCCGTGCCTTCAACGTGAGATACATATACTAATCTAATATGAACATTTCGCATGGATCGTCGTGCTCTAATTGACACAGGTAGGCGGTAGCAGCTAGCAGTACCCATAACTTGCATGTCTTCTGCTAGGCCACCTACGACGAGTTGGCGCGTATCCTGTTGCCACGAACCGGCGGCCCCATCGTGTACTACACCGCGGACGCGGAGCCAGAGAGCGGTGCCGCCGAAGAGGAGCGCGGGCAGGTCGACGGGCACGACGGTGTGCTGGACAGGGGAGCGCGACGCGAGGGCGCCGGCGCGTGGGTGCCGGGTGGCAGGGGAGACGGAGGCGACGAGTGCGGCGGCAGCGATGACGCGCGTGAGGCGACGTGGTGGTGGACGAAGCTGGTTAACAGGGTCGTCGGAGGGGCGGCTGGCGGCGGCGGCGCTGCGGAGGCGAACAGGAAGGGCAAGAAGAAGAAGGGCGGCGCGCCGGAGCCGTACAACCTCTACGACAGCGAGCCCGGGTTCCGGAACGCGTACGGCTGGACCGTCTCCGTCGACAAGCACCAGTACGAGCCCCTCAAGCACCCGGACATCGGCGTCTACCTCGTGAACCTCACCGCGGTGCGCGCCCTGCCTGAATCATATCGACCTGCCCGCTTTCTTGTTGGATTACTTTCGCCGTTTCGCGTCATGGCAGAGGAGGGGTTGCTGCTGGTAAGCTCGTCGCAAGCGCAGCCAAGCTGATCATCGTTCTGTTCCTCCATCTGCATGGCAGGGGTCGATGCTGGCGCCGCACGTGAACCCTCGGGCGACGGAGTACGGCGTGGTGCTGGGCGGGGAAGGCACGGTCCAGGTGGTGTTCCCGAACGGGTCCCTGGCGATGAGCGAGGTGGTGCGCCCCGGCGACGTGTTCTGGATCCCGCGCTACTTCCCCTTCTGCCAGGTGGCGGCGCGGGCCGGGCCCTTCGAGTTCTTCGGCTTCACCACCTCGGCGCGCCGCAACCGGCCGCAGTTCCTGGTCGGCGCCTCCTCGGTGCTCCGTACCATGCTAGGGCCGGAGATCGCCGCCGCGTTCGGCGCTCGCGAGAAGGAGTTCAGTAAGCTGGTGCGTGCGCAACGGGAGGCCCTGATTATGCCGTCCTCTCCTGGGAAGGAGGAGGAGGAGCATGGGAAGAAAGGGAGGGAGAAAGAGGAGTCACTGCCGATGGTTGTCGAGCAGGCGGCGGCGGAGTGAGCTGCTTGATCTTTCAGTCTTGGACTCTTGGCTTCCTCAGAAGCGCGCGCGCGCCACCGGAAAGTGTTTCTACTCTTGTTACTGCGCCTTGTCAGTGATCGTGTTGTTGGTTTTTTTTTTCGTGGCGCCGTCTATAAATAAAAGTGCTTTGTGCGTTTACAGCTATGAAATCAGGATTATCATCCGTAACTCGTAAGCTGGACGCCAATGCTCCCGGCCGGATAATAGAAGCAGAGATGATTTACGTAGAAGCAGAAATGATTTACATAATTTCGGTACATTTGCGGTGAGTGTCACGAAAATTAGCGACAACGCGAATACCTGAACCATCAGCTACGCTTGTTCCTCAGTGCCATCTGCAAGCGGTCCAAACTGGCAGAATTTTCCGTCTACAGCATCGGAAACAGAACGCAAGCCGAATGGGCTCAGAAAGATGGTGATCCCGGCCGCGCCCAGAGCCCCAGACAAACGGTCACTGCGGGACAGGGACGCCCAGCCGAATGGGCTCCTCCGGTGAGTGCGCCTCTCTGCCGAGGTGCTTCCACGAGACCACCACGCCTCGCTTCACAGCGGCGGCGTACACGGCCATGGCGTCAGCCCACCGCCCCTGCCGGCTCAGCTCTCCCAGGAGCGCTTCGAACGCGTTCCGTCCCGGCACGAAGTCCCTCACGATCATCACAAGCACAAGCACCTGCAGCGCGTCGCGGGCCCTGCCACGGTCACAGAGCGCGCGCACCACGTCCGTGTAGGCGCGCTTCCGCAGCGCGTATCCCTTGCGCACCATGTCCTCCAGGAGCGCCACGGCCGCGTCCACCTCGCCGCCGCGCGCCAGCGCCTGCGCCATCAGGCAGTACGTGTAGGACACCGGCTCGTGGCCCGAAGCCACCACCTTGGCGAACACCTCCTCCGCGTCGCCGAGGGCCGAGGCGTCCGTCGCGCACCGCCGGCACAGGCCCCGAGCCAGCGTGTCCAGCGCGCGCCCGTCCACCTCGAACCCAGCGCGCTCCATCCGCTTGTACGTCTGCCACGCCGCTGAGGTCTCGCCGGCGCGGAGCAGCGCCGTCAGCACGATCCCGAAGCTGGTCTTGTCTGGCAGGCAGGCGGCGTCGTTGTTGCCGCACATCTCCATGAGCAGCGCGAACGCTTTGAGCGGGTTTCCCTCCTTGCAGTGGCCGTTCAGGAGCGCGTTGTACGTGAATGTCGTCGGCGAGAGGCCCATCCCGATCGCATCGTGGAAGATGGCCGTGGCCTCCTCCGTCCGCCCGACCTTACAGAACCCGTCGAGCACGATGGTGAAGGTGTAGATGTCAGGCGTCAGGGGCGAGTCCTTGAGCTTCTTGAGGAGTTCGAGCGCCTCCTCCAGCCGGCCGACGTAGCAGAGCCCGCCGACGAGGCTGTTGTACGTGCGGATGGTAGGCTCGCACCCGAGGCCGCACATGGCGTCCAACACCTCCATGGCCTTGGTGACGCGTCCGCGCTTGCAGAGGCACCCCACAACGGCTGAGAACGTGGCAACGCTGGGGCGGAACCCGCGCGCCACCATCTCGTCGAGCGCGAGCTTGGCCTCGTCGGGCGCGCCCTGTCGGCAGAGGCACTGCACGGCGGTGGCGAAGGAGTGTGCGTCGGGGGCGACGGGCATGGCGCGGAACAGCGCGACGGCCGTGGCGTGGTCCCCCGCGCGAGCCAGCGCCGAGAGGATGTCGTTGTAATCGGAGACGGTGAGCGCCGCGTCGTCGCGCGGCAGGAGGTCGAGCACCTTCACCCGCTCCTCCACGGGCAGCTCCATGATCCGCTTCGCGCAATCACGGGCGCAGAAACGCGACCTCTTGCTGCCGTCGCCGCCGCCCGGTCCGTCGGAGCGCGAGTCGAGGACTTGCGGCGGTGCTGTGTCCCCGTGGAGGGTGCCGTTGCCGTTGGACCGTAGAGCGCGGAGGAGCTCAGCGTCGTGGTCCCGCACCGGTGCTTTGCAGTGGCACGCGAAGGCGGAGGAAGCCGCCGCCGCGGGTCGAGGGAGGGCGCTGACATGGTTGGAGGAGGACGGCAGGGCGGGGAGGCGCGAGGATGGGGGCAGCGCGCGAGAGGGTTCGGGGACGGTGACCTGGTGGGGCGGGGAGAGTGGTAGCGAGGTATGGTGGACGCAGAGGGAAGCCATGGTGGAAAGTGGAATGGAATGGGCGTGTGCGGGCGGCGAGCCGAGTGGATGGGGTTCGGAAAGCGAGAGAACTAGTGGCTCTCGATCGATGCGATGGCCGCGACGAAAAGCAATTACTTATGCAAACCCCGCGCAGGCATAGAGAAGCCTTCCCACTTTGCACGAGCACTGCGTCAACCTTGGAGGCCCAGATTGTTCTTTCAATAATATACCTCTTATGGGCTCCGTCAAAAGGTGGGAATGTGGGCCCAAGGCTTTTATGATCTCTCGTGAGCAGGTCATGGGCTTGGGCCGTCATTGCCTATGCCACCACTAAGGCTTTGTTCGTTTACACCAATCCCGCTCTGAATTAGCATGGATTGGAATTAAATCCATGCCTCAATCCATGTCCCAAAATAATCCATGACTACTTAATTTTTTTTATTCGGTTAAACCCATCATGGAATATAACCCAAAAGTTTGGGAATTTTGTAAACTATGGAAGACATGGATTCTATCCATAGCCCATTAGGTATGGAACAAATCCATGAGATATTGCACAAGTTTACATTAGAATCCATGGATCAAAAGAATAACTAGCTTTGAAAGTCACATGGATTTGTTGATGGATTTAATCCCACCATGGGATTGGGTGTGAGATATGGATTCACCCAATCCATACTCGGACTAAATCCATGGTGGGATTATATCCCATGTAACCGAACAAGGCCTAATAGGGCTTGGCCATTGGAGTCCCATGCTCTCTCACTTTTCTATGCACTATATACTCCTATGTTTATTGGTTACTAGTACAATGCTGTGCATTACGATGGCATAGAGTCTCGTTTTCTCCGAGCGATGCACAAGCAAAGTATGCCACAAGAGATCAAGCGATAAGAATGTGCAGTAATGATCATGGGTCGCTTTATGGTTCCCCTAAATAAGGGCTTGTTCGGTTAGCTCTCAATCCATGTGGATTGAGCGAGATTGGATGGGTTTGAATCCCAAACAAGTCAAACTTCTTCACAATTTTTTCCAATCTCATCCAATCCATATGTATTGGGAATAACCGAACAAGCCCTAAATGGGTCGGTAAATGATGATTTGGTTCATTAGATAATCTCCAAAAGATTCCCAGAAAATGACTTCTGAAAATCAGTTTTAAGGAGCATCTATAAAATTACTGAAAATAGATTTTAACACTTTCTCCAATAGAGCCCTTAAAGAGGTAGAAATATGTTTCCGGGGAGCCCAAAACCCCCTTCATTTGTAGCCTCATTTGTAGCTACAAATGAGATAGTTTTAAGGGTTATGAAAAGGTTAGAAGCACTTTAGGGGAATTGTTGGAGACACGTTCTGTGTATTCCTAAAAACTTGATTTATGAGAGACTTTTAAGGAGCTCTTGAAGATGTTATTAGGAGTGGCACATTAGTACAACTTCGAAGTTAGTCTCTTCATAATTGCAATATAATGCAAGACCAGCCCCACAAATCACATCGTGATGCCTTCCCTGAGATAAGGAAAGCAAGTGGGAGCTTAAAATTAAAGTAAGGGTCTGTTTGGTTGGGTTCTATCTGTGAAAAAAACTGCTGTGGGCTGTGAGATGTAAAAAACTAAAAATTGTTTGGTGGAAACCACTAAAAATCGCTAAAAGTTCTTCCATATATATTTTCAATTCCATTCGAAAGCCACTAAAAACAGATCCATATGTGCTTTTAATTTTACACTGCGAGAAAGTCGCTTTTAGAGAGAGTTGCTTTTAAATATATGGTTTGACTTTTGGTTTTTAAGGGCAAAAGTGAAATCCAAAAGGCAAACCAAACACACTCTAAATATTGTCCTGATCCAGTCAGATCGTCAGTAAAACTTGGTATATGACAATTGTGCCAATGCTCATAACCAAACGAGGAACAATCTCCATCAACATCGGCACATCATGTCAAATCAGAAGTCACGGCTCAGTAAATCAAGTGTCCCGCAGCTCAACACAATTAATGAGTAGAAACCTGATCAAAGTCAATCACTCATAATCAAAGTCGCTGGTTTTATGAACCAGGTAGTTCTTATTTTTAAAAGCTTTTATAATTTTATTATATTTATGAATTATGTAAATTTTATTTACTTGATTATATATTTTGATGAATTTATAATTTTTAACTGGCTGAGGTGACTATATGCTTAGTATATTAGAAAGTTATGGTAGATAAGAGTAGACAATAATTAATAGTAGTGCCGTCGATAATTGTTGTGACAGTCGACATAGACGAGGAGGATTGGAATTAGTCTTAGCGGGTGTTTGGTTTCTATGAACTAATTTTTAGTCATTCTATTTTATTTCATTATAGTCACTAAATTACCAAATCCGAAAATTAATAATTTAGTGACTAAAATGAAATAAAATTGGAGGGACTAAAAATTAGTCACTAGAAACCAAACACCCTCTTAAGACAGGTTTAGATTCCATGTGCTAAACTTTAGCCGTGCGCTAAATTTAGCCTTCTTAATTAGTGAGCTAAAATTAGGACATGAATAATGTTTTGATGTAAGTGCTAAAGTTTAGCATATGAAAACAAAAAGACATTCATGTCCCTAATTAATGTGGGGGTTGGAAGAGAGTATGTGGAGTGAGAAGGGTAGGAGATGTATTTTCCTTACTCTGAAACACTTTAAGGAACTAAACTGTAGAGAACTACGTCACTACGGATCACCAGATCCGCTCCCTTCCCTCCCGTCAGCAGTAGAGGCGCGAGAAGTTGTAGAGGGCCCGTCTCCCTTCCCAGAAGCACGACAGAGAAACACACGAGACACAGGATATAGCGTTGGGCCTCTGGCCTCTTTCTGATCTCTGTATTATGAGGGGCTATACAGGTTCCTTATATAGAGATGTGAGATCCCTCAGGGGCAAAGCCGGTATTTGCCCACATAACCCTAACTAGGGTTACTTAACACTCCTCCTTGGGCGAATACCGCGACCAACACATGCCTCGTTAAAACTCCAAAAAAACCCAGTGGGAAAATATGGAGAAAGAGTGCATGGTGATACAAATTGCATTTGCACTTTGTTGCCTCGTTAAAAACCTCATGTGATAAACTTCAAGAAAACTCACCAAGGGAAAAAGAGTACAACAACTGTCATCGGGACAGATTTCGATCCTCTGGGATCTAGATTCTATCGAATCTTCTACAAGGGCTAACTTTAGAAATGTGCTCCCTCTGATCGTTGCAAAACCGTATCAATAAGGCAAAACATCTTCTTCTGGAAGTATATGCACATAAAGATTTAGCAAACGGATTGCATATCCTTGCAAGGACTATTTCAGGAACTTTACCTCTACTCACTTCTAGGAGATACGAGGTAAGTGCACGTATCAATATAAATAAGCCACTTGACTGATGGTGTTCGATCGACTGGATCTATATATTTGATAGAAAGTTCCATAAAGGTTCTGTCGGTGTTTCGACCCCGGGGGGTCCCTGGATCGACGAGTAAATTGTCGCTGCGTGTCCCAGCCCAGATGGGTCGGCGCGAGATGGAACACAAGGGGGGAAAAGGGAACCGTGGCTCGTGTTATCCTGCGCCCAGGGCGGATGCGCTTGCAGTAGGGGGTTACAAGCGTTCGCGAGAGAGGGAGAGAGCCTGTTCGTCAGCCCGTCCTCCCGCCCGGCCACCTTCTCGTACGAGGGCCCTGGACCTTCCTTTTATAGATGTAAGGAGAGGGCCTAGGTGTACAATGGGGGGTGTAGCAATATGCTAACGTGTCTAGCAGAGAAAAGCCAGAGCCCTATGTACATGCCGACGTGGCTGTCTGAGAGGTGTTAGTGCCCTGTGCATGTGATGTCGTGGCCGTCGGAGGAGCGCTTGAGCCCTGTAGAAGCACAGCTGTCGGGGCTGTCGGGTCCTTGCTGACGTCTCCTTGCTTCCGTAGGGGGCTGAGAACCGCCGTCATCATGGGAGCACGCGGGGTGCCATCATTACTTGTTTACCGGGGCGAGCCAGATGGGACGCCGGTCTTGTTCCCCGTAGCCTGAGCTAGCTAGGGGTAGGTAATGATGTACCCCCTGTAACGTGGTCGGTCCGAGCCCAATGTCGGGCGAGGCGGCGACTCCTCCGAGGTCGAGGCTGAGTCCGAGCCCTGGGGTCGGGCGAGGCAGAGACCGTCTTTCGAGGTCGAGGTTGAGTCCGAGCCCTGGGGTCGGGCGAGGCGGAGACCGTCTTCCGAGGTCGAGGTTGAGTTCGAGCCCTGGGGTCGGGCGAGGCAGAGACCGTCTTCCGAGGTCGAG
This sequence comes from Zea mays, assembly GCF_902167145.1. Classification (NCBI taxonomy): domain Eukaryota; kingdom Viridiplantae; phylum Streptophyta; class Magnoliopsida; order Poales; family Poaceae; genus Zea; species Zea mays. The sequence continues at coordinate 56,276,567 of NC_050096.1, read as the reverse complement.
GCGGGGACCGAGCCCTGGGGTCGGGCGAGGCGGAGACCGTCTTCCAAGGTCGAGGAGGGGGCCGAGCCCCGGGGTCGGGCGAGGCGGAGCTTCCTATGGCACCTGAGGCTGGACTCGGCTGCTGTCAGCCTCACCCTGGCGGGTGGCACAGCAGTCAGAGCAGGGCAGGCGGCGTTGTTTTCCTGTCAGGTCAGTCAGTGGAGGGGCGAAGTGACTGCGGTCACTTCGGCCCTGCCGACTGAGGAACGCGCGTCAGGATAAGGTGTCAGACGATCCTTGCATTGAATGCTCCTGCGATACGGTCGGTTGGCGAGGCGGTCTGGCCAAGGTTGCTTCACTGCGAAGCTTGCCCGAGCTGGGCCTCGGGCGAGTTGAAGGTGCGCCTGTTGCTTGAGGAGGCCCTCGGGCGAGGCGTGAATCCGCCTGGGTCTATTGTTCCTGCCCGAGGCTGGGCTCGGGCAAGGCGAGATCGTGTCCCTTGAGTGGTTGGAGCTTTGACCTGTATTGCGCCCATCAGGCCTTTGCAGCTTGTGCTGATGGTGGTTACCAGCCGAGTTTAGGAGTTTTGGGGGTACCCCTAATTATGGTCCCCGACAGTAGCCCCCGAGCCTCAAAGGGAGTGTTGGTACTCGCTTGGAGGCTTTATCGCACTTTTTTGCAAGGGGACCGTCCTTTCTCGGTTATATTTTGTTCCGGTGGGTGCGCGCGAGCGCACCTGCCGGGTGTAGCCCCCGATGCCTCGGAGGAGTGGTTTGACTCCTCCAAGGTCTTAGCGCCTTTCGTGACGCCTCGGCCGGTCTGGTTGTCCCCTCATGCGATCTGATCGTAGCCCGGGTGCATGGTCAGGTTCCGAGTTCTCGGGCTGGTATGTTGACGCTGTCAATGGTTTGGCCGGAGCCGGGTTTGCGAGAGTAGCCCCCGAGCCTCTGCATAGAGCGAGAGGACGATCAAGGACTGACTCGACTTTTATAATACGCCCCTTCGTCGCCTTTCCGCAAGGAGGAGGGGGGAAAGCGCCATGTTGCCCTCGGAGGGCGCCGAACATGGTGTCTCCAGTGAGTTGCTAACGAGTGATCCGAGTGGACGCCCGTGTCCCGTTCGATAAGGGTCGGCTAGTGGCCTAGAGGCGCGCTCCAAAAGTACCTGCAGGTGATTTGCCGGACCCGGTCCCGTTTGATAGGGTCCAAGGGCTCGATGCCTCCCTCTGATGGGATTCCGTTACAGAATCGCTCCTGCTGGTCTCGGAAATGTCCTAGGGTACCTCGGGAGCGTAGCCCGAGCCTCGGCCATGTATCGGACGTACCCAGAGTCATCCCTCGCTCTGCGTGTTCTGGGGCGGCTGTCGAACCCTTCGGGGGGCCAGCCTTCGAAACCCTGATCAGTAGTGGGCGCGGAGCCCGAGTGCTCTGAGGCGGCTTGTGAATCATCTAGGCCCCTTTGGTAATGTTTTGGTAATTAATGACAACTGCTTGTGGACTAACGATTCTTGGAGAAATAAGAATGCAGGGTTGGACCACATAGAACAGGAAATGTTGAAGAATCATCCGCATTGGTTGTGGATCAGATGAAGGGAAAGGTATAATATAGGTTTCACTTTTGCCGGTCTTGAGGAGTTTAGAGAAGATACCTGACCGGATTAGTAGGCTAGATAGCCGTACTATTAAGAGGGGTCAATGACTCAGATCTGTGTAAAACTTAGTGCCTCATAGAGCATCAAGTAGTTGCATTTGCATGAGGACTAACAGCGCTTCACATTTCGCAAGTCAAAAGTTCTTTCAAAAGCATGTTTGAAAAATTGCGAAGTCATGGACGCGCGGACTGTCCGGGCATTAGGGGCGGACCGTCCGCGATCCACCAGAGGGGTCCGAAGTCTGACCATTTGTATTGACACTGTGTTCTATTGCACTGCGGACCGTCCGGGCCTTAGGGCCGGACCGTCCGCAGTCATGACCAGTGGAGGGTGGCTTCGGGCCAGTCCCTGAATTATAGGCGGACGGTCCGGCTGTGAGGGGCGGACGGTCCGCAAGTGTCAAACTCGTTTTTGGACAGGGACTGTGTGTTTTTATAGATTTGTACTACGGACTGTCCGGGGGACCAGTCCGGACAGTACTGTCTCAGGTCGCGGACCGTCCGGGATTTATAGCCGGACGGTCCGCGTGTGTTAACTTCTTTTGATCCGAGGCTCGGGTGTTTCATTCTGCCAGGTCGCGGACGGTCCGGCCTTGAAGGGCGGACTGTCCGGACCCACCTTTTGAGTCAGCTCTGACATATTTCAAACGGTCATTATAGCCGTTATATGTACGGCGGACCGTCCGGCCCTAGGGCGCGGACGGTCCGCGTGTGCGCAGAACTGCCCCTTTTTGCACATAACGGTTGGTTTTAGATGGGGGACTATAAATAGAAGGGTAGCTCGTGTGAGAGACCTCTCTTGGCCATTCCTTGCACACATTGAGCTCATTTGTGATCCTCCAACTCACTCTCTCACACTCTTTGCTTGAGATTGCATTCTAGTGAGAGATTGAGGGTTCCTAGTGCATTTGCATCATTTGGTGATTCTTGAGGCACTAGGTGGTACACCGAGCAAGCGTCGTTGACTTGTTACTCTTGGAGGTTGCCGCCTCCTAGACGGCTCGGGTGATTGTCTCAGTCGAGCTCTCCAAGAAGATTGTGGAGAAGCCGCGGTGTTGATTGTGAGGGGTTCGCACCTACCTCGCCGGAGCGGCAAAGGTGACATTAGTGGAATCGAGGTATTGAGTGATTTCTTGTCCACTTGGCTCAAAGATCAAGTCGTGTCTTGATAGAGGAGCAAGTGAGAGCTTGAAGTCCACCTCAACGTGGATTAGGGGTGATCGGCAAATCACCGATACCACAGGATAAATTTCGGTGTCTATTCCTTCTAGCATTACTTATTGCCTTGCAATTGATTAGTGATTTGCTTATTGTTCTTTAAGTATTCAATCTCCGTAGTTGTTTTTCATACATTGTTTACTTATTGACACTAGAGAATTTATTCCTCTTGTTGTATTAATTAAATTTATTTAATATTGTTGATTTTAGTCAAAACCGTCTATTCACCCCCCCTCTAGCCGGTGTCCTAGATCCTACAAGTGGTATCAGAGCCGAGGACTCCATTGTTTGTGGATCTAATCATCCTGGAGTGGGACAAAATGGCTAGTAACGACAATGTGCACATTGGGAAGCCACCGCACTTTGATGGAAACAATTATGATTATTGGAAAATAAGAATGTCAATGCATCTTAGAGCAATGGGTGGAAAAATTTGGCCAATTGTTAGGGATGGTTTTGTTGTGTTGAAGGAAGATGAACCATCCGTTAGTGATAATGAGAATATCCTCACAAATGATCAAGCCATGAATGTCTTTTATGATGCTCTTGATATAAATGAGTTCAATCGTATCAAGAATCTCACAACCGCTCATGAGATTTGGATAAAACTAATGGAAATTCATGAAGGAACTACAATTGTGAAGAGTGCCAAACTATATGTGTGCAAAGGGAAGTTTGAGCAATTTATTATGAAAGAAGATGAGAGTGTATCCGATATGTTCAATCGGTTGAATGAGATAGTAAATGAACTCAAAGGACTTGGTTTTAATGTACCGGATGTGGATTTCACACACAAGTTCCTTAGATCACTTCCGGAGAAATACGAGACTACTGTGACAATGCTAGTAAGGAGTGATCTATCTACAACCTCTCCAACCGAAGTATTGGGAGAAATTCTCACTCAAGATATATTTAAGAAGTCACAAGCCGATGCTTTAAGTTTGGCAAAGAAGGTGAAAAATGAATCTATTGCTCTCAAAGCCAAGGCCTCAAAGGCAATTGAAAAAGAAGATAGCAATGATGAAGAAAATGAAAGTGAGAGTGATGGTGACATGGCTTTATTTGTAAGGAAATTCAATAAATTCATGAAGATGAAAAGAGGTCAACCTAGAAGAGGTCAAACATCTAGAAGAAATGCTTTCAATGATAGAAAATGTTTTGAGTGTGGGGAACCCGGTCACATTGCCATGAATTGCCCAAGCAAGAAGAAGAAGGGTAAAGATGAAAGTGACAAGAAGAAAAAGAAATACTATAACAAGAAGAAAGATGGCAAAGCCTACTTAGTTGAATGGGACTCGGATGATAGCTCGGATGATGATGATGATGACACTTCATCCAAGCTTAATGCCGGAATTGCCATCAAGGAAGCTCCCTCACTCTTCTCATCCCCCCATTGTCTCATGGCAAAGGGAGATGCTAAGGTAAAAATCATCACCGATTTAAATGATATAAAAGATGATGATGATATCGATGATGTTGATGATGATGGCTATTCATATGATGATCTTGTTAGAATGTTAGGTGAGGCCGATGACTACATGCACAAAGAAAAAGAAAAATTTAAGACCTTGAAGGAATTGTATAAAAACCTCCAAGTGTCTTTTGAGGAGCTCAAGACCTCTCACAATGACCTCAAAGAAAATTGTGAGAAGCTTGCGAATGCTCAAAAATCATCTATTGTGCATGAAGTTGAGGTGGTCACTAAGGATGTTGGAGTCACTTGTGACTTACTTGATAGTCTTACAAGTGAACCACTACCTACTAACTCTATTTGTGATAAATGCAAAATTTCTCTCAATGATAACATTGCTCTTGATGAATCAAAAATTATTGTTGAGAATGAAGTGTTAGTAGATAGAATAAATACTCTAACTCATGACCTAGAAAAGGCATATGGTGGTAAGACTAAATTGGATTTCATATTGGGAAGTCAACGATGCTCTCTTAATCGTGAAGGTCTTGGAAATGTTCCCAAGAAAGGAAAGAATGCTTTTGTAAAGCAAAAGACATTGTTTGTGAAAGAATGTGACAAAGTGTGTCACAAGTGTCACAAAAAGGGACACGTTAAGAAAAATTGTCCCAAGTTCAAAAATGTATCCTCCACTTGTTTTGAGCATTGTTATGTTCTTTCTCATAATGCAAAAGGTGTTCATGCTAAATTTGTTGGTACTTCAATTGTTGGAAACAAAAAGAAAGCTATTTGGGTACCAAAGACCTTGGTCACTAACATCCAAGGACCCAAGCAAGTTTGGGTACCTAAAAGAGATTGATTTCCTTTTGTAGGTAAACTACAAGGCGGGAGGGAATCATTGGGTGTTGGATAGTGGATGTACTCAACACATGACCGGGGATATGAAAATGTTTACCCAAATGAGTGAGGAAGATTGTTCAAATTATGATAGTATCACATTTGGAGATAATCGTAAAGGAAAGGTTAAAGGTTTGGGTAAAATTGCTATCTCAAATGATCATTCTATATCAAATGTGCTATTGGTTGAGTCTTTGAATTTTAATTTACTTTCCGTAGCTCAATTATGTGATTTAGGATTTTGTTGCAATTTCACGGTTGAAGATGTTATCATCTCTAGTGTTGATGGTAGCAATCTTAAGTTTAAAGGTTTTAGACATGAAAATCTTTATCTTGTTGATTTCTCATCTAATGAGGCAAAGCTCACAACTTGCCTATTTTCAAAAGCTTCACTAGGTTGGCTATGGCATAGAAGACTTGGTCATGTTGGGATGAAGCAACTCAATCGGTTAACCAAGCATGACTTAGTTCGAGGCTTAAAAGATGTGAAGTTTGAAAAGAACAAATTGTGTAGCTCTTGTCAAGCCGGTAAGCAAGTGGCAAACACTCATCCAAATAAAAGTCAAATGTCTACTCATCGACCTTTGGAATTACTTCACATGGATTTATTTGGGCCCACATCTTTTGTAAGTATTGGTGGTAATTCTTATTGTCTTGTGATTGTGGATGACTATTCAAGATTTACTTGGGTTTATTTTCTACGAGACAAATCCAATGTGTTTGAAACATTCAAGTCATTTGCTATATTGGCTCAAAATCAATTTGATTTCGACATCAAAAAGGTTAGAAGTGATAATGGGTCGGAATTCAAAAATGCAAGAATTGATCAATATTGTGATGACAAGGGTATCAAACATGAATTCTCTTCCAAATATACCCCGGAACAAAACGGTATTGTTGAAAGAAAGAATAGAACTCTTATTGATATGGCTAGGTCTATGTTAGCGGAATATAGTATATCGGATTCTTATTGGGCCGAGGCAATAAATACCGCTTGTCATTCATCAAATGGACTATATTGTCACAAGCTCTTGAAGAAAACTCCATATGAATTGCTCATTGGTAGAAAGCCAAATATCTCATATTTTAGGGTATTCGGTTGCAAATGTTATATTTTGAGAAAGGGGAGCCGGCTTTCTAAATTTGAGAAGAAATGTGATAAGGGTTTTCTTCTTGGATATTCATCAAATAGTAAGGCTTATAGAGTCTTCAACAAAACTCATGGTATTATTGAGGAAGCATATGATGTTGAATTCGATGAAACAAATGGGTCTCAAGATGAGAGTGATAATCTCGATGACGTTGGGGGAACTCAATTGATAAATGCAATGAAAACAATGGACATTGGTGAAATAAAACCAAAGGAAGATGATGATGAAAATAGTGTGGTTATCATTCCTTCATCCTCAACTATAAATGAGGAAGATCACCAAAGCCAACAACTCAATGAAACCATGGATACTCATGATCAAGGTACTTCAAGACCTTCGGTTCCTCCTAATGCTTCAACAAGCAATTATCAAACGGTATCAAGAATTCATCATTCCATTGTGAAGGATCACCCGGTTGATCAAATTGTGGGTGATATTAGTAAGGGTGTTCAAACTCGCTCTCGCATAGCTTCGTTTTGTGAACATTTCTCTTTTGTATCTTGTATGGAACCTAACCGTGTAGATGAAGCTCTACTTGATGTTGATTGGGTGAATGCAATGCATGAAGAATTAAATAACTTCGCTCAAAATGAAGTTTGGGAGCTTGTTGAGAGACCAAAGAACCACAATGTTATTGGTACAAAATGGGTGTTTCGCAACAAGCACAATGAAGATGGTGTGGTAGTAAGAAACAAGGCAAGATTAGTTGCACAAGGATATACTCGAATTGAAGGATTGGATTTTGGGGAGACATTTGCTCCCGTAGCAAGATTAGAAGCAATCCGGATTCTACTTGCTTATGCTTGTGCACATAATATCAAGCTCTACCAAATGGATGTAAAGAGTGCCTTCCTAAATGGTAAGATTAGTGAACTAGTGTATGTTGAACAACCTCCCGGTTTTGAGGACCCCAAAAGACCTAACCATGTGTTCAAGCTTTCTAAAGCTCTCTATGGGCTTAAGCAAGCTCCACGCGCTTGGTATGAAAGGCTTAGGGATTTCTTGCTTTCCAAAGACTTCAAAATTGGGAAGGTTGACACTACTCTATTCACTAAAAGAATTGGCAAAGACTTATTTGTTTGTCAAATCTATGTTGATGATATTATTTTTGGATCTACTAATGAATTATTTTGTGAGGAGTTCGGAAAAATGATGTCAAAAGAATTTGAAATGTCTATGATAGGAGAATTGAGCTTCTTTCTTGGCCTTCAAATCAAACAATTGAAAGATGGAATTTTTATAAGTCAATCAAAATATTTGAAGGACATGCTCAAGAAGTTTGGTTTAGAAAATGCTCAGCCTATCAAGACTCCAATGGCAACAAATGGTCATCTAGACTTAGATGAAGGAGGTACTATGGTTGATCAAAAACTTTATCGTTCAATAATTGGTAGTTTGCTTTATATTACCGCATCTAGGCCCGATGTTATGTTTAGTGTATGCATGTGTGCTCGATTTCAAGCTTCACCTAGAGAGATTCACTTGAAGGCCGCTAAAAGAATTCTAAGATATTTGAAGTATACTCCCAATATTGGTCTATGGTATCCCAAAGGTGCTCACTTTGAATTAATTGGATATTCGGATTCGGACTATGCGGGGTGCAAAGTTGATAGAAAAAGCACCTCCGGTTGTTGTCAATTTCTTGGTAGATCTCTTGTTTCATGGTCTTCTAAGAAACAAAATTCGGTTGCTCTATCTACCGCCGAGGCGGAATATATATCGGCCGGAAATTGTTGTGCTCAACTATTATGGATGAAACAAACCTTATTGGATTATGGAATTATTTTCAAGAATGTGCCTCTCATGTGTGATAATGAGAGTGCGGTAAAATTGGCTACCAATCCGGTCCAACACTCAAGAACCAAGCATATTGATATACGGCATCACTTCTTAAGGGATCATGTTGGCAAGGGAGATATCTCTATTTATTCCATTGGCACGGATGATCAATTAGCAGACATTTTTACAAAACCTTTGGATGAAACAAGATTTTGTTCTCTAAGAAGTGAAATGAATGTGATCGATCTCTCAAATGTGGCTTGAAGTTGATCACACATGTGTCGTATTGCATCTCGGGTCTAAATATGCTCTTTATGCTATTTATTTGGTATTATTGGTGCATTTTTCATTCCAAATTGCTCTAGATAGTTTAATTCAAAAATTTTGCACTACTCAATTAAATAATATGTATATGCATGCATACTAACTCTTGGAGTGGTCGAAATGTCCATATATAAGCACCAATTCGGTTTCGAAATTCAAAATCAGAAAGTGGACAGCAATTTGAAAAATGAGTATCAGGCCGCGGACCGTCCGCCCATGGACCGCGGACCGTCCGCAGCATCAGGAACTGGACAGTCCGATCAGCCTCGCAGACAGTCTGAACTCATCAGGGCGCGGACCGTCCGCCGCCCCAGCGCGGACCGTCCGCGACAGGGCAGTAAAATCGACCAGTGGCCGCAGACTTGTCATTTGTGCTCATTCGCTCTTCCTCTCTTGCTCTCCACTCGCCCAATACTCTCCTGTGTCGAGTGTGCGCGGACGGTGCAGTGAAGTTGCGAGCGGACAGTCCGACAGCTTGTGGCAACATTCCATCAACATGTCTTCATCACGTGGTTTTGGTGGTCTCCGCAAGAAACTTGCAGGTCGCTTTAAATCCAAGCGCCCTCGTGGAAATGATGATGACTATACACCAACCACTGATTCAGAGGCCCAATCCTCAGCTGGGGGCACTGAATCCATGGATGCTGAAGATTTTCCTCATGTTCATCCCGATTATCCCATTGATACCCAAGGATGGACTTATCCAAAGCGGAGATTTTCTATGGCTGAGTACTGCTCTAGACAGACTGTGAACCAGTATACTCTGCCATCTGATACAAATATCCAGTTTTTCCACACTCAGCTGCAGTTTGATGTCTTTTGGGGCACCCTGGTGGATACAAATTTTCATAAGCATCAAGTGATTGATTGGTCCTTCTTGCTAAGTCAATCCGTCATGGAGGGTCTGATCCCTAAGTTTGAAACATGTGGAATGTATCAGTTTATGGGACAACGCACAGATTTCAATGAAATGGCTGTTAAGCAATTCCTGGCTACCTCGGAGATTGATATTGAAGAAGAATCTATCACCTAGATGACTGGCTTCAAGCGCTATTCTGCTTCTTTTGCAGACTTTGCCGCTGCCAACAGTCTGGACTATGGCACCATTTCTGCTGGGCTGGATCTTTATACTGAAGATAATTTTGAGGATTTTGTGCAATTTTATGAGCCAGCCAGGCTCGGAATACCCAGGAGGTTTGGAGAGACAGCAGGACTCAGACATCATCCTGCTGTCATCAACAAGATTGCCAGAGTCACCATTCTTCCCAAGAGTGGTGATAAGAGTAAAATACGAGATAAGTTCTGGAACATCATCCAGCACATCATGAATGGTGAAGTCATGAATATTGTTCTTTTCATGATGAGGCAGCTTAATGATTTGAAAATGGACAAGAATCAAAATTTAGCATATGCTCCTTACATTATGGCTCTCATCAAATCCAAGACAAGATTTGAGGGCCCATGCGAGATTGTTCACACCCCATTCAGGCCTTTTAAGAATGAGATAGGGTTTCTCACCAGGCCACTCACTCCCTTCCCAGATGATGAGGAAGACCCTGGCTATGAGGGTGGAGCAGCTCCTAATGTTGAGGGACAGCAGATGCCTCCTCCTCCACCTCCTCCTCAGCCTCAGCACTATTGGGAGCCTGCTCCAGGATACTTTGATCCTCATTTTCACAATATGCAGCAAGGGCTTGAGACTCATATTGATACTCGCTTTGAGGGCCTGATGACACATGTGGATCACCGCCTCGATGACATGCAGTCTCGCTTTGACAGTAACTGGGATGCGCTCAACTCTGAATTTTCTGAGTTTCGTGATCAAATTCACACTAATGTCACTGATCCCATCATGTCCAGGCTGAATAATATGCAACAGAGTTTTCAAGATAACATGGGTGCTCTCTCCAGTCAATTTGACAATCTTTCTACAAATGACAACATGCATGATATAAGTCAGAGGCAGCAGCAGCTCCAGCAGGATTTTGGCCAGTTCTCCTCCCTGTTTGACACCTTCAGCACTCACTACTACAACATGCATCCTCCGCCGAGTGATCAGTGAGGCCTCTCCTTTGTGGCAATTGATGCCAAAGGGGGAGAGAAGTGGAAGAGAAGTTGTCTGGCGTCTCCTTCAGGGGGAGTCGGTGGTTCTATGTGGACATTAAGACCATGCATATGCATTTTACCTTTTCATGCCGCTTGCATTAGTTTATGTCTTACGCATTTGGAACTGGTTTGATCTGTTAACTCTATGTCGTATGTCTGTGGACTATTATCTGTAATATTCTGTGGGATGAACTATGTTTTAGTTCAAATTACTCTGTGTGTGGTTAATCGAGGTGTGATTATAATTGCTGCGCTCACTCTACGGATCATCTCTTGTATGCCTCGATAACCATGATTGTAGGAAAGTCTCCATCAAGCTCCAATATATTATGTGTGTTATATCTTCAACTTCAAATAATCCTGCACACACTTAGGGGGAGCCTTTCTTACATACTGAGTTTTTTATTGGGATTTATCTATCTCTCGGACAGAACTTCAAATCAAGATAAGTCCTATGAAACTCATCTCCAAGATCTATCTTATACCTTAGGTATGAGAGAGATTTGGAGAAACTAAACTTCTCTTTAATATACAATGTGGTGTTGTCATCAATTACCAAAAAGGGGGAGATTGTGAATCATCTAGGCCCCTTTGGTAATGTTTTGGTAATTAATGACAACTGCTTGTGGACTAACGATTCTTGGAGAAATAAGAATGCAGGGTTGGACCACATAGAACAGGAAATGTTGAAGAATCATCCGCATTGGTTGTGGATCAGATGAAGGGAAAGGTATAATATAGGTTTTACTTTTGCCGGTCTTGAGGAGTTTAGAGAAGATACCTGATCGGATTAGTAGGCTAGATAGCCGTACTATTAAGAGGGGTCAATGACTCAGATCTGTGTAAAACTTAGTGCCTCATAGAGCATCAAGTAGTTGCATTTGCATGAGGACTAACAGCGCTTCACATTTCGCAAGTCAAAAGTTCTTTCAAAAGCATGTTTGAAAAATTGCGAAGTCATGGACGCGCGGACTGTCCGGGCATTAGGGGCGGACCGTCCGCGATCCACCAGAGGGGTCCGAAGTCTGACCATTTGTATTGACACTGTGTTCTATTGCACTGCGGACCGTCCGGGCCTTAGGGCCGGACCGTCCGCAGTCATGACCAGTGGAGGGTGGCTTCGGGCCAGTCCCTGAATTATAGGCGGACGGTCCGGCTGTGAGGGGCGGACGGTCCGCAAGTGTCAAACTCGTTTTTGGACAGGGACTGTGTGTTTTTATAGATTTGTAATACAAACTGTCCGGGGGACCAGTCCGGACAGTACTGTCTCAGGTCGCGGACCGTCCGGGATTTATAGCCGGACGGTCCGCGTGTGTTAACTTCTTTTGATCCGAGGCTCGGGTGTTTCATTCTGCCAGGTCACGGACGGTCCGACCTTGAAGGGCGGACTGTCCGAACCCACCTTTTGAGTCAGCTCTGACATATTTCAAACGGTCATTATAGCCGTTATATGTACGGTGGACCGTCCGGCCCTAGGGCGCGGACGGTCCGCGTGTGCGCAGAACTGCCCCTTTTTGCACATAACGGTTGGTTTTAGATGGGGGACTATAAATAGAAGGGTAGCTCGTGTGAGAGACCTCTCTTGGCCATTCCTTGCACACATTGAGCTCATTTGTGATCCTCCAACTCACTCTCTCACACTCTTTGCTTGAGATTGCATTCTAGTGAGAGATTGAGGGTTCCTAGTGCATTTGCATCATTTGGTGATTCTTGAGGCACTAGGTGGTACACCGAGCAAGCGTCGTTGACTTGTTACTCTTGGAGGTTGCCGCCTCCTAGACGGCTCGGGTGATTGTCTCAGTCGAGCTCTCCAAGAAGATTGTGGAGAAGCCGCGGTGTTGATTGTGAGGGGTTCGCGCCTACCTCGCCGGAGCGGCAAAGGTGACATTAGTGGAATCGAGGTATTGAGTGATTTCTTGTCCACTTGGCTCAAAGATCAAGTCGTGTCTTGATAGAGGAGCAAGTGAGAGCTTGAAGTCCACCTCAACGTGGATTAGGGGTGATCGGCAAATCACCGATACCACGGGATAAATTTCGGTGTCTATTCCTTCTAGCATTACTTATTGCCTTGCAATTGATTAGTGATTTGCTTATTGTTCTTTAAGTATTCAATCTCCGTAGTTGTTTTTCATACATTGTTTACTTATTGACACTAGAGAATTTATTCCTCTTGTTGTATTAATTAAATTTATTTAATATTGTTGATTTTAGTCAAAACCGTCTATTCACCCCCCTCTAGCCGGTGTCCTAGATCCTACATGGCTGACGAACCCTTCCGAGGGGCCAGCCTTCGAACCTCTGATCAGTAGTGGGCGCGGAGCCCGAGTGCTCTGGGGTGGCTGTCAAACCCTTCCGAGGGGCCAGCCTTCGAACCCCTGATCAGTAGGAGGGCTCGGGGCCCGCTTCCTTCGCGGAGAAGGATCCCTTTCGGAGTATCCCCTTTCCCGGTCCCTGTAGCAAGAGAGAGAAAGGGGAAGAGGAAAAGGATACGAAATTGAACGATGTGGCGCACCTTTTTTGACGCGGTCATCATGGCGGAGGTGAAGCGTCGCCCGCTTCGCCTGCCAAAGGTGTCGCCTGCCCTGCCGCGGAGTTAATGTGACAGGACGAGTGGTTCGCGGGGCAGCCGTTGCGTGAGCCGTTCGAGGGACGGAACACGGGCGCGTCGTCTTCACGCCGTGGGAGAGGGCTCCCCTGCTGCTCCACGAGGGGACGTGAGCCTGCAGACGATTTGACTGCTGCTTCCACCCGCATGCTGTCGCCATTGCTGCTGGCCCACTTTTGGCCATATCGACCGTCGCGCCTTCTCTCGCGGCTGATTGACCTGTGACCGATGTGCTTGGTTGGCACTGTTGGGCCGTGCGCAGGGTTGCCTCGAGTTACGGCACCGGTTCCCTAGTCGAGAAGGCGTGGCATTGGCGTAAGTGGCGGTGCAGTTTTGTAGCACCCACTTTGTAAGAAAAGTCTAGAAAGAGAAATTCTATTACTTTATATCGATATGTGTAATCTATGTCTCTCATTTCATGTGAACACCACAATTAAACAAATAAATAAATAACAAAAGACACCCAAAAATGACACATGCATCATGCTGGGAGTTTATTGTGTGTGCATTACTTGTGACAATGTAAAAATAATATAAAAATGAATATGTTAAATCTAGAGTGGAATGTGAGGTCTAAAATGAATTCTAGAATTTAGAAAAGAGAAGAAAATGAATATGATGAGGAGAAAATAAGTAAATAAAGATATATTATTCCGACAGTAGAATTTGAATTTGTATAATTGACTCAAAGCTGAAACTCATATTCAAATTCAAAATTTATTCAAAATAATTATGAATAAGAAGAATAGGAAATAAATAAATAAATAAAACAGAAAAGAGGGGGAAAACCACGCCTGGGCCGAATCCTCTAACCCTTGGCCCAGTAAAGCTTTTTCCGCTCCCTTCCTCGTGGGTCGCTCGGCCAACCGACCCAACCAGCCGGCCCACCTTACCCCTCGCGCGCGCTTGCCTCCTAACACTGCATTGCGGGGCCCACTTACCAGGTGAATGCTCAGCCGTGCGCACTTCCTTCCTCTCGGTCACCGCCAGACTGGTCCCGCAGCTCCGCGCGCACGCTACAATCAGCAAGCAAGTCGCTGGCTTGTGGGCCCATATTGTCAGGTAGCGTCTTCCTCCGGAATCCATGCCGAGACGATTGCCGCGTTGGTCGGAGCGACCAATCTAGGGCCGCCTCCGCCTCAGTCGGATGACGGTTGCAACAGCACGCGCAGCTCGCGGCTGGGATCCTCCGTCGTGCCCTGCCACTCTGCTTCTCCTCTCCGCTTCGTGCGTGGCGTTTGAGGGACGGACTCCGAAGACCGTCTTCTCCGCCGTAACAACCAGGTGAATTCCGCGCGTGATCCTCGCCGATAGGTTCGCCAGTCGAATTTCCCCCCCTCGCGCGGACTTGTCCGTGGTGTATAAAAGTCAAGCTCTGCGACACCCTTGACCCAACATCGAAACCCGGTTGGCTTCTCAGGGGCGGATAAGGGAGAAGCATCGCCGTCGTGGGGGAACTCGCGATTGGTCCGTCGTCCACGCCTGGTGTGGCGCACGTGACCTTCACTAGGATTGAAGGAAGGTCCACCGCAGTATCGCGGGTGGTATTTGCCTCTGCCACTTCGGGAATTCCTCACCGGAGTCCCCTATTGACGTCCGCGCCGCCGCTTACCGTCGCTGTGTCAGTACGCAGGGAATCCTACTAACTGAATCACGGTAATGAGCTCTCCATCACTTCGCCTTCCTTCCCTCAGTGTATAGCGTCGTCCGCGTTTAGGATTTAGGGTCTCGGTGTTCTGGGCAGGGAGGAACTCCGGCGAACTCCCTGGGTGGAGCTCAGTCTCGCCGCCGCCGCTGCCTGGGCGCTAGCTGGGAGTCCTGGGATCACTATCAATCTGGGTCAAGCACACGGCCAGAAGAATCCCCGACAAGAATAACTGAGTTCGAGAGTGGGGCTTGACGGCACCATGGCCACGACTGAGCGGCTGCGGGTGCTCGTCTGCTCTGGGCACCATGGCCGGTGGGTGGTCGGATGGAGAAGACGCCTTGTGCACCATTGGATCTTCGGCCGACGGGAGAGATTTGATCCCAAGGTACCTTTTCGTCAAATGAATACAGACCGTTGATTGTCGATCGGTGGGTGGCGAGTGGTTTATAGCTCATAAAATCCTGGTGGTCGGATTTTGATCTGATGGCCGCGATCCCGTACCGATTCGGGGTCTGATCCGGGCCGTTGGATCTAATCCGAGCGGCTCAGGTTTCAGGATACCCTTTCATCGAGCAAAAGTACAAAAGAGACCCTACAATTTTTAGAAATTAACCCGCCATCCCCTTTTAGTGTAGATTAGTTACAGCCGGGTCCGAGAATTTTTCAAAACAACCTCTGTGGTGTCTGGTTTTTATAGCTGCAGTCCAAGTGAATTTAAGATTTAATAAAATGAACCAGAAAATGATTTTTGACTTGAGAAAACTTGTTTAATTCATCTCTAATTCATTTTAACCCCAAATTGAGTCATTCCAGTTCCTGTAATTCTATAATAATATTGTTCATCACATAGTGTCTCTGTTTTGACATGAAAACAGTAAGAGAATTAATTTCTCGTTTAATCCTATTTCAAGCATATTAAACCTTTGGAAATTCATAACATAAAATCTATAACTCCAAAATTAATAATTCTTGTTCCTGTGATCTTATTTTAATATGTAGATTATTAATATATATTTATACTTATGTTTGGTGTAATGTTAATTTTGCCTATACAATGTTTATCTGTATTGCTACGTTTAGCAGTGAGGACACGAGTCACCTGAAGATCATCCTGGTACCTGGAATCTTAAGTCCCAGGCAAGTTGTGCCCTTGATCACTTCTTTTACCCACTCATGTTCTAATTAATCATAATGATCTGCATAAGTTAATTTTGATGGGACCTAATAGGTTACCCTAGTTTGTCTATCTTTATGCCTTGTTTACC
Source organism: Zea mays (assembly GCF_902167145.1). NCBI lineage: Eukaryota > Viridiplantae > Streptophyta > Magnoliopsida > Poales > Poaceae > Zea > Zea mays. The sequence continues at coordinate 56,260,534 of NC_050096.1, read as the reverse complement.
CCTGAACTTTTTGGGTAGTACTTGCTAGTGCTATATGTGGTTTTGGGCATTGAGATACACATTATTCATGATTATACTTTGGTTATCCGTTGTTATTTATTGTTCATGTCAAGATCATTAATGTTAATTGGAACATAGAGCTTAACTTGAGAAACATGTGCCACCACAAGGGTTTATGGACGCCCTTGGCTGATTAATTAGGAAAGCTAGTGGAGGAGTACCTTACCCGAAAGGGGCAAGGGCAGTAGGGGAGTGGTCAGTGTAGGGAGGTCCTTGGTTGATTTTGCTGCGATGGCGGTCAGGCAAGAACCCTGCATTGGAGCTTCCTATAAACTGTAGCGGGTTTTCTGAAGCTAGTGGAACTTTGTAAAGGCCTCGTAGTGTTACCCTGCCTCGCCTCCTCGGTAGAGGTGTATGGGAAGTCGCGATCCCTTGGCAGATGGGTAACATGACTTGTGGGTAAAGGGTACCACCTCTGCAGAGTGTAAAACTGGTATACTAGCCGAGCTCACGGTCATGAGCAGCTCAGGACTCTCTGATGATTAAATTATGGAACTTAAACTCAATTTGTCATATGCATTGCATCGCAGGTGATGTTGTTACTTTTGTTCTACTACTTAATTGGGTTGGTATTTACTTATACTTAGTAATTGCTAATAAAATTTTGACCAACTTTAAAAGCAATGCTCAGCTCTAACCATCCTCTTTGGTAAGCCTTACACTTCACATGAACTCCCACCTTTGGCGAGTTCATTCACATTATTCCTTACAACTTGTTGAGCGATGAATGTATGTGAGCTCACTCTTGCTGTCTCACACCCCCCCACAGGTCAAGAACAGGTACCGCAGGATGAGGCGCATGGAGGATGCTGCGATGAGTTCGTGAGAGATCTAGGCCGTCGTCTCCCAGTCAACTTTGGGTTGCTGGACCGTTGTCTCCTTATAATGTAATTATTTATTTATTTTGTATAGAACTCCTATTATATAGTAAAGTTGTGACATTCGATCTTGTGCCATGATTCATCATATGTGTGAGACTTGGTCCCAGCACACCTGGTGATTATGTTCGCGCCCGGGTCTTGGTGCCCCGAAACCCGGGTGTGACAAGTTTTTCGCACGTAGTAACCGGCGCGCCGGTTACATGACGTGTGGGCCTGGGCCGCCATGCTGGATGTGTCGAAGTCGAAAGGGTGCATCCCCGTGGTGTAGTTGCATGCCGCCTGCATGGCGGTCCGCCCTTTCGCCCGCTGGTTTAGGCGAAGATGGAGGAGTGCTTGTAACCGCTGGGCGGTTACATGCTCCACGCACGGTGGATTGGCTTCTTCTGTCCTAGGCCAGCTCGCATGACGCGTGGGACCCAGCCTCGTGTCGTAGGGGGAGGACCCTGGAGCGCGTTGGTGAATACTTAGTCCGCGACGCCTGAGGACTCGAGTGGGGAGAGTCGCCTTTAAAAAGGGATCGACCCCCTGGGTGGTAGCCACGCCTTCGCACTCTCCTCATGCATTGTGCTCTTCCACCTTCCGAGCCCCCGGACGGGGAGCGCCCGCGTTGCTTTCGTCTTGCTGTTGTTGGAGGAGCGCAACTTCGCGGAGGTTGGCACCTTTCAGCCATCGCTCGGCTTCAAAGATTTTCATCAAGCAGCTCGGCTGCATCCCCTCACCAATGGTCACCCAGGACGGTGACCACAAGTTCGATGGTGGGGAGAAGCAAGCCGGGCTGCGGCCTCTGCCCTGCCCTCAGCTTCAAGGATCTTCATCATCCTTGCTGGGGCGGGGGGCGAGCTGAGCCGGAGCTCTACCTCTCATACGGGCCGGCGGGCCATCTCTTCCTCATTTAGAGCACCAGGACTCGCCTGTCGGCTAGCTAGGCCGCTTAACCAAGTGTGAGTTGCCCTGTGCGGAAGGTGACGAGTGAGGTATCCGTATCCCGGAGGCGTAGGAGTCCCTCGGCTCGGTCGGCCTTGCCACCCAAGGCTTCTCTTGTTTAGTTAAAGAAACCCTCGGCCGCTCTGCGATGAGCCGGAGCCGGAGGCAGCGGTGTCAGCGTGGACAGAGGCGGAGTCGGCTTGAGAAGAAGCTTCGTCGGCCTAGGAGCAGGGGACTTTCCAGGTCGAGGAGGCGTAGCAGCGGCGGCTAGGACCTGGCCAGGTCGTCCACTAGCGGGACCAACCCTGGAGTCGGGCTGCCGAGGCCATGAGCCGGGCTGATGTCCTCGGGGGACAACTGGCTGAGGCTACGGAGAGGCCGGTCAAGCCGTCTGCTCGGGCCGGGTTCCTGGAGGAGACCCTGGCGGCGATGGCCCAGGCGAGGTGCTGACATCTTCCTTCGAGGTGGAGATCCTCCGACCGTGTTGCCATCCGAGTCCGGGCCAGATCCTGCCGAAGGTGGAGTCGACGCCGAGGGTGCTGCTGCTCCCTCTGTTGATGTCTGAACCTGCAGGAACAGTGTGTCTGTAGTGTGCGTATGTTTTTTGCGGCCGCCGAGGCCCAAACATATCATTGTCATGTTATAAAGCTGCGTTTCTTTTCCCCTTGTTTCGAGTATCAGGACTTGTTTGTCGGTAGCAGAATCACTCATCCGAGCGAGAGTTACTTATCACGGAAGGTGATGAGTGAGGTATCCGTATCCCGAAGGCGTAGGAGTCCCTCGGCTCGGTCGGCCTCATCGCTTATGTGTACTCTTGCTCGTCCGTAGGATTCTGTTATCGATATAGTCGAGAAGGCACGAAAAATCGTTTTGGCAGAAAAGTTTTCGAGCGTTAAGACTTTTTCGGTCAGCAGAATCGCTTATCCGAGCGTGAGTTACTTATCGCAGAAGGTGATGAGTGAGGTATCCATATCCCGGAGGCGTAAGAATCCCTCGGCTCGGTCGGCCTTGCCGCTTACGTGTACTCCGTCGTTTTCAGGATCCCACTATCGAAGTAGTCGAAAACCGCGAAAGATGTTCTGGTAGAAAGACTTTTTCCGAGGAAAAATTTGACGCAGAGGGGGTTCCCCCCTTCTAGCCCCCGAGGGATGGTCGGGCTTTGCCGAGGCAAGGCTGACCCTTCCTTGATGGTTAGACTCTATTTGTGTATGTAAAGAGAACGAGGTATATGAACGACTTGAAAACATCTTAAGGGTAAAAGCGACGTAGTTGTCGGATGTTCCAAGCGTTGCTGTAGACCTCGCCTTGACTGTTGGCCAGCTTGTATGTTCCGGGCTTCAAAATCTTGACGATGATGAATGGCCCTTCCCAGGGAGGAGTGAGCTTGTGGCGCCCTCGGGCGTCTTGTCGTAGCCGAAGCACCAAGTCCCCCACCTGGAGGTCTCGGGACCGAACCCCTCGGGCGTGGTAGCGTCACAGAGACTGCTGATACCGCACCAAGTGTAGCAAGGCCATGTCCCGAGCCTCTTGCAGCTGGTCCAGTGAGTCTTCAAGGTTGGTCTGGTTGCTTTGGTCGTCGTACGTCCTTGTCCTCGGGGAACCGTATTCTAAGTCTGTGGGCAAGATAGCCTCGGCCCCATAGACTAGAAAAAACGGCGTGAAGCCCGTGGCCCGACTTGGCGTCGTCCTCAGACTCTAGACCACCGAGGGGAGTTCCTTCATCCATCGCTTGCCGAACTTGTTGAGGTCGTTGTAGATCCTCGGCTTAAGTCCCTGCAGAATCATGACGTTGGCACACTCTACCTGCCCATTCGTCATGGGGTGAGCTACGACAGCCCAGTCCACCCGGATGTGGTGGTCCTCGCAGAAGTCCAGGAACTTCCTGCCAGTGAACTGGGTGCCGTTGTCGGTGATGATGGAGTTCGGGACCCCAAAGCGATGGATGATGTTGGTGAAGAACGCCACCGCCTGTTCGGACCTGATGCTGTTTAGGGGTCGGACCTCAATCCACTTGGAGAATTTGTCGATAGCGACCAGCTGGTGCGTGAAGCTCCCGGGTGCCTTCTGCAAGGGACCGACGAGGTCCAGACCCCACACAGCAAATAGCCAGGTGATGGGTATTGTTTGCAGGGCCTGAGCGGGCAGGTGTGTCTGCCTTGCATAGAATTGACACCCTTGGCTGGTGCGTACAATCCTAGTGGCGTCGGCCACCGCGGTTGGCCGGTAGAAACCTTGTCGGAAGGCGTTTCCAACGATGGCTCGAGGCGTTGCGTGATGACCGCAAGCCCCGAGTGTATTTCTTGCAATAGCTCCTGACCTTCGGTGATGGATATGCATCGCTGGAGGATGCCTGAGGGGCTGCGGTGGTAGAGCTCCTTCTCGTCACCCAGCAAGACGAATGACTTGGCTTGTCGCGCCAGTCGCCGAGCCTCGGCTCTATCGAGGGTTAGCTCTCCTTGGTGGAGATATTGTGGGTACGGGGTCTGCCAGTTTCGATTAGGCGCGACCCCATTCCGCTCTTCCTCGACGCGCAGTGCCTCACCCTTGGGGGCCGAGGCTGCCTCGGGCTGGGCTGAGGCCTCCTCGGGCTCGGGCGTGTCGTTTGTCTTGACAGAGGGTTGATGTAGGTCTCGGGAGAAGACGTCTGGGGGAACCGTTGTCCGTCCCGAGGCTATCTTAGCCAGTTCGTCCGCAGTCTCGTTGTACCATCGAGCGATGTGGTTGAGCTCGAGCCCGTAGAACTTGTCTTCCAGGCGTCGAACCTCATCGCACTAGGCTTCCATCTTCGGGTCGCGGCAATGGGAGTTCTTCATGACTTGGTCGATGGCAAGCTGCGAGTCGCCACGAGCGTCGAGGCGCCGAACCCCTAGCTCGATGGCAATGCGCAACCCGTTAACATGAGCCTCGTACTCGGCCATGTTGTTTGACGCCGGGAAATGGAGGCGCAGCACGTAGCGGAGGTGCTTCCCAAGGGGTGAGATGAAGAGCAGGCCCGCACCCGCTCCTGTTTTCATCAGCGACCCGTCGAAATACATGGTCCAGAGATCCGGTTGGATCGGAGCTGCTGGAAGCTGGGTGTCGACCCATTCAGCCACAAAGTCCGCCAAGACATGGGACTTGATGGCCTTCCGAGGAGCGAACGAGATTGTCTCGCCCATGATCTCCACCGCCCATTTTGCAATCCTACCCGAGGCCTCTCGGCACTGGATGATCTGCCCCAGGGGGAAGGACGACACCACAGTCACCGGATGAGACTCGAAGTAGTGTCGCAACTTTCGCCGCGTCAGAATTACCGCGTACAGTAGCTTCTGAATTTGCGGGTAGCGGATTTTGGTCTCAGACAGTACTTCACTGATGAAGTAGACCGGCCTCTGGACAAGCAATGTATGCCCTTCTTCTCGTCTCTCGACTATGATCGCGGCGCTGACCACCTGAGTGGTTGCGGCTACGTAGATCAAGAGGGCTTCTCCGGCAGCGGGGGGCACCAGGATGGGCGCGCTTGTAAGGAGCGCCTTTGAGTTCCCGAGGGCTTCCTCGGCCTCGGGGGTCCAAGTGAAGCGCTCGGTCTTCCTTAAGAGGCGGTACAGGGGTAGGCCTCTTTCGCCGAGGCACGAGATGAAGCGGCTCAGAGCCGCAAGGCATCCCATGACCCTCTGTACTCCTTTCAAGTCCCTGATAGGCCCCATGTTGGTGATGGCTGCAATTTTCTCCGGGTTGGCCTCGATGCTTCGCTCGGAGACGATGAACCCCAGGAGCATGCCTCGGGGGACTCCGAAGACACACTTCTCGGGATTGAGTTTTACGCCTCTCGCCTTGAGACACTTGAATGTCGTTTCAAGGTCAGAGAGGAGGTCGGAGGCTTTCCTCGTCTTGACTACGATGTCATCGACGTAAGCCTCGACCGTTTGGCCAATGTGCTCTCCAAACACGTGGTTCATGCACCTTTGGTATGTTGCGCCTGCATTCCTCAAACCAAATGGCATAGTAATATAGCAGTACATGCCAAAAGGTGTGATGAAAGAGGTCACGAGCTGGTCGGACTCTTTCATCCTGATTTGGTGATACCCTGAGTAGGCATCGAGGAATGACAGGGTTTTGCACCCAGCAGTGGAATCCACGATTTGATCGATGCGAGGCAGAGGGTAGGGAACCTTCGGACATGCTTTGTTTAGACCAGTGTAGTCTACAAACATCCTCCATTTCCCACCTTTATTTTTCACAAGCACAGGGTTGGCTAGCCATTCGGGATGGAATACCTCTTTGATGAACCCTGCAGCCATCAGCTTGTGGATCTCCTCGCCTATGGCTCTGCGCTTTTATTCGTCGAATTGGCGCAGAGGCTGCTTCACGGGTCGGGCTCCAGCTCGGATATCCAGCGAGTGCTCGGCGACATCCCTCGGTATGCCAGGCATGTCTGAGGGACTCCACGCAAAAACCTCGGCATTCGCGTGGAGAAAGTCGACGAGCACTGCTTCCTATTTGGGGTTGAGCTCAGAGCCGATCCGGACTTGCTTGGAGGCGTCGTTGCTGGGGTCGAGAGGGACGGACTTAACCGCCTCTGCTGGCTCGAAGTTGCCGGCGTGGCGCTTCGCATCAGGCACCTCCTTGGAGAGGCTCTCCAGGTCGGCGATGAGGGCCTCGGATTCGGCGAGGGCCTCAGCGTACTTCACGCACTCCACGTCGCATTCGTACGCGTGTCGGTACGTGGATCCGACGGTGATGACCACGTTGGGGCTCGGCATCTTGAGCTTGAGATAGGTGTAGTTGGGGACAGCCACGAACTCAGCGTAGCAAGGTCTCCCCAGCACTGCGTGGTAGGTTCCTCGAAACCCGACCACCTCGAACATGAGGGTTTCCTTTCGGAAGTTGGAGGGAGTCCCGAAGCAGACGGGAAGATCGAGTTGCCCAAGTGGTTGGACGCGCTTTCCGGAGATGATCCCGTGAAAGGGCGCCGCACCGGCCCGAATCGTGGACAGATCGATCTGCAAGAGCCCGAGGGTCTCGGCGTAGATGATGTTGAGGCTGCTACCTCCGTCCATGAGGACCTTGGTAAGCCTGACGTTGCCGATGACGGGATCAACGACGAGCGAGTACTTCCCTGGGCTCGACACGCGGTCGGGGTGGTCGCCTCGGTCGAAGGTGATGGGCTTGTCAGACCAGTCTAGGTAGACTGGCGCCGCCACCTTCACCGAGCAGACCTCCCGGTGCTCCTGCTTGCAGTGCCGAGCTGAGGCATTCGCCACTTGCCCACCGTAGATCATGAAGCAGTCGTGGACCTCGGGGAACTCTTCTGCCTTGTGGCCCTCCTTCTTTTCGTTGTCATGGCCTTTGCCACCTTCCATCGGGGGCCCAGCCTTATGGAAGTAGCGCCGAAGCATGATGCACTCCTCAAGGGTGTGCTTGATGGGACCCTGATGATAGGGGCACGACTCCTTGAGCATCTTGTCGAACAGGTTGGCCCCTCCAGGAGGCTTCCGAGGGTTCCTGTGCTCGGCGGCGGCGACAAGATCTGCATCGGCGACGTCGCATTTCGCTTGCGACTTCTTCTTGCCCTTCTTCTTCGTGCCGCACTGAGCGGACGCCTCGGGGACGTCTTCCTGCTGACGTCCCTGAGGCTGCTTGTCCTTCCGGAAGATGGCCTCGACCGCCTCCTGACCAGAGGCGAACTTGGTGGCGATGTCCATCAGCTTGCTCGCCCTGGTGGGAGTCTTGCGACCCAGCTTGCTCATCAGGTCACGGCAAGTGGTCCCGACGAGGAACGCGACGATGACATCTGAGTCGGTGATGTTGGGCAGCTCGGTGCGCTGCTTCGAAAATTGCCGGATGTAGTCCTGCAGGGATTCTCCTGGCTGCTGGCGGCAGCTTCGTAGATCCCAGGAGTTCCCAGGGCGCGCGTATGTGCCCTGGAAGTTTCCGGTGAAGGCTTTGATCAGGTCGTCCCAGTTGGAGATCTGCGCAGGAGGCAGATGCTACAGTCAGGCTTGGGCGGCGTCGGAAAGGAACAGGGGGAGGTTGCGGATGATGAGGTTGTCATCGTCCGTTCCACCCAGCTGGCAGGCCAGCCGGTAGTCCGCGAGCCACAGTTTCGGCCTTGTTTCCCCCGAGTACTTTGTGATGGTAGTCGGGGCTCGGAACTGGGTCGGGAATGGCGCTCGTCGTATGGCCCGGCTGAAAGCTTGCGGACCGGGTGGTTCGGGCGAGGGGCTCTGATCCTCCCCGCTGTCGTAGCGTCCCCCACGCCAGGGGTGGTAGCCTCGGCGCACCTTCTCGTCGAGGTGGGCTCGATGGTCGCGACGGTGGTGCTCGTTGCCGAGGCGACCCGGGGCTGCAGGCGTTGCGTCCCGCGTGCGCCCGGTGTGGACCGAGGCTTCCCGCATGAATCGGGAAGTCGCGGCGCGATGCTCCGGGTGGTACCCTTGCCTTCGGGAGGCAGAGCTTTCGGCCCGTCGGACCGCGGCATCCTCCAGGAGATTCTTGAGCTCTCCCTGGATACGCCGCCCCTCGGTGGTGGATGGCTCCGGCATCGCTCGGAGTAGTATTGCTGCTGCAGCCAGGTTCTGGCCGACCCCACTGGAAGCCGGGGGCAGCCTTGCCCTGGCATCGTCAGCGATGCGGTGTTGGACACCCTGGGGCAGATGACGCGCTTCTCCGGCTGGCGCTTGGCCTGCCCACTCCTGCCCGATGTTCTACCGAAGTTGCACAAGTTGTCCTGCTTCCTCGTCGAGCCTGGCCTGCATCTCGCGGATTTGCTCGAGCTGTGTGTCCTGACCCCCCGCAGGGACTGGGACCACAGCTAGCTCCCGAAGGATGTCAACGCGAGGCGCAGGCCTAGGGGGATCGCCGTCCTCCGGTATACCAAGGTGGTTGCCTTCGTCGAGACCCCCTAGATCGACGTGTAAACATTCGCGACTTGGGCCACAGTCCTCGTCGTCAAGGCTGTGGCCACCATCGGAGTAATCGGAGAGGCAGTAGTCACATGCGGTCATGAAGTCTCGCATGACACTGGGGTTACCGAGCCTGGAGAAATCCCAACCAGAGTCGGGCTCGTCATCTTCCTCGGAACCCGGGGGCCCGTAGGTTGAGACGGCCGACAGACGGTCCTAGGTTGACCACATATGGTACCCCGGAAGGTTAGGATATGCCTTTATGAAAGCGTCCACCGAAGCGGGGTCGCTTGGTGGGTCGAAGCTGAATCTAAAAGGCACAGGGTGGAAAACGGACGGTACCTCTTGATCGAAGGATGGTGACGAAGTCGCGTCGGGGACGGACTGCACCGTTATCCCAGGTACGAGGCTAACGCCCAACAAGTCCTTCGCGAGCGTGCTGGCGTCATCCGTCCCCTTGGGGTTGGCGTGTTGCGGGGAAACGACGCTCGTCTTCGTCTTAGACGCGAGGTCAACGCCCGATGTGTCCCCCGCTGGGGCGTCGGCGTCGTCGACTCGCTCGACAGCCAACAAGGTGCCGCCTCCTGCCTGGCCATGGTTGCCCCGCCTCCTCCTCCTACGGCGGGGAAGGTGACGGGACAGGCCCGGATGCTGCTCTTCTACCATGGGGGGAAGACGTCGTCGATTCCGCCGCCGTCGGGCGGGCTGACGGCCGTCGTTGTCGTTGTCGCGCGGCGGAAGAAGGAGTACCATGTCGTAGCTGCCGTCGAGGGACATGAACTCGAGACTCCCGAAACAGAGCAGCGTCTCAGGCTAGAGAGGTTGCTGGAGACTACCCATCTGGAGCTTGACGGGAAGCTGTTCGTCAACACGCAGCAGGCCCCTACCTGGCGCGCCAACTATCGATGTTTCGACCCCGGGGGGTCCCTGGACCGACGAGTAAATTGTCGTTGCGTGTCCCAGCCCAGATGGGTCGGCGCGAGATGGAACACAAGGGGGAAAAAGGGAACCGCGGCTCGTGTTATCCTGCGCCCAGGGCGGATGCGCTTGCAGTAGGGGGTTACAAGCGTTCGCGAGAGAGGGAGAGAGCCTGTTCGTCAACCCGTCCTCCCGCGCGGCCACCTTCTCGTACGAGGGCCCTGGACCTTCCTTTTATAGATGTAAGGAGAGGGCCCAGGTGTACAATGGGGGTGTAGCAATATGCTAACGTGTCTAGCAGAGAGGAGCCAGAGCCCTATGTACAAGCCGATGTGGCTGTCGGAGAGGTGTTAGTGCCTTGTGCATGTGATGTCGTGGCCGTCGGAGCAGCGCTTGAGCCCTGTAGAAGCACAACTGTCGGGGTTGTCGGGTCCTTGCTGACGTCTCCTTGCTTCCGTAGGGGGCTGAGAACCGCCGTCGTCATGGGAGCACGCGGGGTGCCATCATTACTTGTTTACCGGGGCGAGCCAGATGGGACGCCGGTCTTGTTCCCCATAGCCTGAGCTAGCTAGGGGTAGGGTAATGATGTACCCCCCCTGTAACGTGGTCGGTCCGAGCCCAAGGTCGGGCGAGGCGGCGACTCCTCCGAGGTCGAGGCTGAGTCCGAACCCTGGGGTCGGTCGAGGCGGAGACCGTCTTCCGAGGTCGAGGTTGAGTCCGAGCCCTGGGGTCGGGCGAGGCGGAGAACGTCTTCCGAGGTCGAGGTTGAGTCTGAGCCCTGGGGTCGGGTGAGGCGGAGACCGTCTTCCGAGGTCGAGGCGGGGGCCGAGCCCCAGGGTCGGGCGAGGCGGAGCTTCCTATGGCGCCTGAGGCTGGACTCGGCTGCTGTCAGCCTCACCCTGGCGGGTGGCACATCAGTCCGAGCAGGGCAGGCGGCGCTGTTTTCCTGTCAGGTCAGTCAGTGGAGGGGCGAAGTGACTGCGGTCACTTCGGCCCTACCAATTGAGGAACGCGCGTCAGGATAAGGTGTCAAGCGATCCTTGCATTGAATGCTCCTGCGATACGGTCGGTTGGCGAGGCGATCTGGCCAAGGTTGCTTCACTCCGAAGCCTGCCCGAGCTGGGCCTCGGGCGAGTCGAAGGTGCGCCTGTTGCTTGAGGAGGCCCTCGGGCGAGGCGTGAATCCGCCTGGGTCTACTGTTCCTGCTCGAGGCTGGGCTCGGGCAAGGCGAGATCGTGTCCCTTGAGTGGACGAAGCTTTGACCTGTATTGCGCCCATCAGGCCTTTGCAGCTTGTGCTGATGGTGGTTACCAGCCGAGTTTAGGAGTCTTGGGGGTACCCCTAATTATGGTCCCTGACATGTTCACATATTGATCATCAAGCTCACGCCTTGAGGGCATAGAATATGACATTTATTGTCTCACAATTGTGATCAATATAAGCATTCGCTCCCCCTGACGATGACATCTGTCAAAGTCGTTATCCCTCATAACTCAAGCATATTCTTCAAGATATATGTCTCATTGTTTATCTGGAATAACGAGAATGGATGAGGTTGGAGTGCTATCATTTTCTATCTTACACCACAATTTATACATAGTTGTGCAAAGCAAATAACATGTCCTTCAATAGGACTTAGGGGATAATATAGTTGCAATAGTACATATTCTAAATATGACACATCGCTCCAGGCGTTCATCCTTTGCAACATCTATGATGGTGTAACAAAAGTCCATCAAAGATCATAATCCATCAGGGATTTTTCATCGATCAGATATATCGTTATAGTCTATCATTCTGGCACAATGGGGATATTTTGTCAGTAACACCTAAACCTTATAGGTTTCTGCCATCATGGCTTTAGAGGATATCGTAATTCCACATCTAGTGGAAAATACCATGAGTAAAGATCGTGGAATGCACATGTGCTTATTCGGTGAACTTCAAGTCTTTTGGTACCTCATCTTATTCCTTTTCGAGTCTGTATGGGTCTTTATCCCTTTATATGGGTTATAAAACTTTGGTGTTCAACACATACTTTGTTTCTTCCGGAAAGGTTCCATTTAGAAACTACAATCTCAACTAGGAGATATTCTCTCTACACATGAGAGTGATCATTCATCAGGAATGTATTATCCGGTATGAGATTTATATGTTGCATATTTATAATTCAAGAATATGAGTCCTCCTAGGATCTCATGACGGATCTTCAAAATCCTATTAACTGCATATTTTAATTCATGCCATTTGCTAGATATATTACATAGCGGAACAGTGTTTATTCAACACATATGTGGGATGGGTCTCTCACAAGACCACTTGAACCATCGCATTCACCACACATTATTTCAGTAGTGCCCATAAATGTTCGAACTTCAAGCTCATGACTTTTATTTTGCGATTATTGGTTCAGCCTCGATTGCATTTATCAATGACCCGATAAGAGAGCTGCAAGCACTCATGCCTAGGACTTTGTTTTGGATCCCTTTGCAATCTAGAGAGGCAAGATAGGTGTCGACACATTTGTCTCCCACATTTAATAATGATCTTCGTCATTTCCCAAAAACAAAAGATTCATTGTTCCGTACTCCTAGCACAATGATATTGCACGCATTGCTAGAAATTTTATCATCAAGATGAATCTCTTCGTGAGGCAAATCACCATCAGGGTGAATTAATCGGAGGAGAGTTATCACAGACCACGTAAATCTGCAATCAGAACATATGCTTTGACTAAGGTTGATGGATCATATTCGCAGGCGTCCCCGCAGAATAGATCAAATGCCAATAAGTCAAATGTGGATATGATATTAATCTCGGGTATATCCACATCTACATCAGGTAGAAGCATTCAAACCAATATGGTTAATCCTCAACGATTTCTGGCAAACTCCATATACATAGGAGTACACACCGAACGACAGGTTCAATTTGGCTTTTGTGCGTTTAATAGAATATTGAGGCATTACACTAGATGGGCATTTATCTCCCCCTGATGTCGAGATGTTCTAAAAGCATACATGTAACATCCCCAAACACAAACATCCAGTTGTGGCCATTGTATGCTATTGTGGTGATTTATTTGGGAAATCTTACGCACATTACAGATAGGGGTTTTATGCAGTGAGCTTTGGACTTAGATTAATGTAGTGGCATGAATACTACATATTTGTCCTTCAACATGAAGGATTAGTCTCAACATCCAGCGAGACACGCAACAACAAGTTGCTTCGTGGTTATAATTCTGCAAACTTATTGTTATTACTACCAAATGCATAGTCAATCATTAAGATTTAGACTGATATGCGCAACACTATTTTATCCATAAGGGTCCTTCAGGGGATGATGCATACCATTCGTGATTTGGAGCAAGTACGTAGTTGACTTCAGATCAACAAGTAAAATGACCATCAGGGTCTAGCGCTCACAAGGACATTCACTGGTTGCATTGTGCTTTCAAGCACATAGGAAAATGTGTGCGTAGATAATTGTAGTAAAGTGCATGGCATCAGACCAATGCTGCCAATCAGAGATTTTCATATGCAGAGATGTATAGTCTAGCTCGTTTTATTATTGCCCGTGGTTTACCCAATTACTCATACTGATCTGAAATTGGGTATCAATTTGTGCAACATTTTTAGGTATTATAATTTTGAGAGAGAATTTATAACAATAGTTAATAATTTGTGATGCTGCCAGCAGGGCAAACATTTCTCTTCATATTATATACCAATTTGTTCTATAAAGCATTATTTCGATCTCTTCGTTGTTCGGCAAAAAAGAGCAGCTTTGGAATAGAACAGACAAGGCCAAGAATTCATTTTTATCTGAGAAAAATCACAATATAACTAGTTTTTCATGAAACAAATGATGATAACTGCTTGGCAAGAACGAAAAAAGACCAATATCCGTCTGGGACCAGTCTTCAACAACAGATAATGCTGCTCTCATATGAAGAAATCATCAGGAGTAGAGAGGATACAACAGGTCTCTACAAGATCTTCGTATTTCTATCACAAATTATCATCACTAATAGTCTAGTGGACAAGACACATGACTCTTCTGGCTCCGAGGACCAAGGACATGTTAATGTCTAATCTAGCTTCAAGCTCTGTGTGATGTGGGATTTCATAGTTATTTGTCTACTTTTCTCACTTCTGGTAGATCGGAGGTAGATAATGGTAAGCATGTCAAAGGGTGGAATTCAGTGTAGTTCGGCTACATAAACCCCAGGTATGTGTCCATTCAGGACCGACCTTTACCATTTAGCTTACAGTTTATACCAAATTGTCAAAGGACTATCCTGAGTCAATTCAGTGACTATAAGTATTTACAACTCTGAGAGATGTATGCGACACAAGCATAGAGGTCCTAGATAGAACGAGTAAAGTGGTTCGACGGGAACACACTATGGTTTTCACACCAACATAGTGAAAAAAATCTCAGAATAACCTCTCGGTATACTCGCAACTTCGTGTTGCTGGCGATTACATGTCCTTTTATCTCATAGTTTGCTTCATGTCATTTAGCGACAAAGAGAGCAATTTGCTAACATCTAGTTGAGCAATGTATGGCTGATATTTATAGTCTTAAATCATTTGGTAAGGCCTTTTGCTTACTAATAGAATCCCAATTTGTGATGTCTTCTAGCCCAAAAAGGCTTTCATGCATTATATTATATATCTTCGGGTTACTTCGGGTAAAACTTTATGCATGAGGAGAGAGTAGAAAATTAACCTATCTATGTTTCATTATATTTCAATTTAATTTCTCAGATTTTCAAGCAATATAGAGCTTGATATAGTTGTTGTGGCCATTTGACGATATATATAAATATATGATGCCACACAACACAATCAAATAAAATATAGGGCCAAATAAAATTGTTTATGGAGGTTGCACATAATGTGACTTTAGGGAGTTGAACAACCCACCACAATCTACGCGAGTACAAGGTCTAGCTTATCTGGCGTCAACGTGTGTGCGACCATCAGGGCTATCGCAGCATAGCAAGCCTTCGTAATAAGTGCAACAGGCGCAATTGTGGCTCAATAGTCGGGGTACAAGATAAGTCCACGCAACATGCGCAACAGGCGCATTTGTGGCTCGATGATCATGACAGACGAATAGTGCCTATAGGGCATGCGAAAAATACACAACTTGGCGATGGCGGTCCGACTCAACGGGAGCGATTTGAGTAAATGAGAGTGCGAAATAGCAATCACATGACGCAGACAAGTTTGTACGACACAAATACTGCATCGTGTTGCCAGAGCGCAACCAATGCTTAGCCAATACCATAACTCCCCGATTAATAATTTAGTCTGATCGGCATGTCCGGGTACCCACTATACAATTTAATCGCTTGTCGTGAGCCTGAAAGCTCAACACGACACAAATATGTCTAGCGATTTAAGTATGCGCATTATAACCTTCATATACATTTTAATAATTTTCTGCTATTTACTGTATGAAATAAAACAGAAAAATAATAATAGAATTAACGCATGAGCATAAGCAGATCAGGTGCATGAAGGTATTTTCTCTATATTCAAGCATGTATTTTTTTACTAATTATTTACTACGGAAAATAATTAAATAAATAAAAACTGCTAACATGTTTTATTCTATTCTCTCGAGCGGCATGCAGATGAGCATGCACTCCAACCAAAAAAATGGATAATCAACCATTAACAAGAAACCAAGAATATGCGACGAATGCATGCCAGGATGCTGGCCACCAGTAGCTGCATGCGATACATGCACTGCACTGTGTCATGGCAAATATAACCGCGCGAGAGCAGCACCGTGAGGGCCACACCTTATCCAGCAGGTGCATGCGGTTCCAGAAAGCGGTTCCAGAAAACATGAACAACCATGCAAGGAAAACGCCCACAAGGCAATCACGATCCGCTATTCTGGAGGAGGTGCCGGCATGCACGGCTCCAGGCCCTTCATTTTCGCAAGGCAGTGGTGTGGCTCCAGGCTTTCTCGTGAACTGCAGCGCGGCATCTCGGCGCATGAACCGAGACCAGTCGACCACCGAATGGTGCTCTGCTCCGACCAACATCATGCACACGGGCTCGTAGACGATATACACGATGAACAGTAAATTGCAGATCCACTCAAGATTTCATACCGTGATTCCTGGTTCGACAAACGGGAACGAAGCTTGTCGCGTAGGACAGTTCGGCAAGGCCAAGAGACCTGCCGGCTTGACGAAGAGTTGATGCAGATCTGATCCCGCAGCAACATCGAGGTAGAGTGTGTTGATAACGTGTTGAGAACTACTGTAACATCCAAAATCTTAATTTGGATTTCTGAAAAGGATTTTTTTCTAAGGTCTAAATAAATGTCATTAATAAGGATTTTATTAGTTTAAGAAATTATTTCTTAAAAAATGGAGATATTACATTTTGAATTGTCAAAGTAAGATTTGAGTCCCAAAACTAGAAGTTAAAAGTGAAAATCTCTTAATAAACATAAATATTCTCAATTGATGATACGAGTGAATTATTTTCTCTCTCTCATGAATTAAGCGTTAGTATTATTCCAAATAAATAATAAAATTGCATCATGCGGGGATGATTTTGTTTGTTACATCTAAATTGGAGTTTGAACCTAGAATCAAATCTGAATTTGAAATTAGGGAATAGAAAACAAAATAGAAAAGAATAAAAATATTAATGAGAAAATAAGGAAAACTCGTGTTGGGCTGTTTCTTCCCTCTACTCGCCCAGCTCCCTTAACCGCATGGCCCAACTCGAGGGTGACTTGGCGCTGACAGCTGGGGCCCACTGGACAGTGGGGGTCGCAGCGTGCTGACAGAATGGACTGCGCCTGTGTCTGCTCCTGGCCGACTGGCGGTGGGCCCGGTTGCATAGAGTCAACCCTCTCCCTCGTCGGCTCCTTCTCAGGTCGTAACAAACGCGCGACAAAGCCAGAGACCGAATCCCCGGAATCCCCGCTAGGATTAGCGCTGGTCGGACTCGGGCCTCAGGTATAAAATCTAGTCGAAGTTGAGACCTCCTCATCCTCCATCTCTCGCGCTCTGAACCGAAGAGCTATCACGGTGCGCGGAGAACAATGGAGGATTGAGGGTCGTCGAACAGAGAAGGATCCGTGCCCCCATATCTGGCCTTCACCGCTGGTTTGGAGCCCGTGGACGGTGGAGGGTGCTCGGCCGAATGTGTGGACACTACAAGAAACTGATAAATGTTCGTGGGTTTTGTTAAGAACGTGGGTACCGACGTTCTTATATCAGTTAAGTTCATGAGTTTTTTTAAGAACGTGGGTACCCACGTTCTTAAATTAAGTTCGTGGGCCCTAGCCAAAACCGTCGAACTTAACCTATTAGGAACGTGGGTACCCACGTTCTTAAATTAAGTTCGTGAGCCAACTCGAAACCGTCGAACTTAACCCAAAATACCTAGATCTCTATCCGGCGCCGCGAGTCACTTTCACCAGCTCTCACTCTTATCCGCCTGCGCGCCCACCGCGCCGCCCACCCGCGCCCACCCCAGCGCCCCAAATACCGCTCCAACCCTAGCCTCCCGCCACGCCTTTCGATCTCGGGCGGCCATGGGCAACTGCTGCCGCTCGCCGACCACCATCGCGTGGGAGGACGTCAGCTCCTCGCACTTCCCCGCATCCAACGCAAAGAAGAAGCCGCACCAAGCGCGGAACGGCGGCGGCGGCGACGGGCAGAAGCGGCTCTCGGTTCTGGCCGGGCGACGAGGGGTGCGAGGTCATCGGGATCGATGACAAGTACGTCCTGGACAGGGAGCTCGACCGCGGGGAGTTCGGGGTGACATACCTGTGTATGGATCGGGACACCAAGGAGCTGCTCGCCTGCAAGTCCATCTCCAAGCGCAAGCTGCGGACGGCCATCGACGTGGAGGACGTGCGCCGGGAGGTGGCCATCATGCGCCACCTGCCCAAGAGCCCGAGCGTCATGTCCCTGCGGGAGGCGTGCGGGGACGAGGGCACCGTCCACCTCGTCATGGAGCTCTGCGAGGGCGGCGAGCTCTTGGACCGCATCGTCGCGCAGGGGCACTACACC
Organism: Zea mays; assembly: GCF_902167145.1. Taxonomy (NCBI): domain Eukaryota; kingdom Viridiplantae; phylum Streptophyta; class Magnoliopsida; order Poales; family Poaceae; genus Zea; species Zea mays. The sequence continues at coordinate 56,242,805 of NC_050096.1, read as the reverse complement.
GAGTGCGCCGCCGCCAATGTCACCCGCACCATCGTCGTGGTCGTCCAGCTCTGCCATCGGCATGACATCATCCACCGCGACCTCAAGCCGGAGAACATCCTCTTCACCAATAAGAAGGAGAACTCGCCACTCATGGTCTCTCCATCTTCTTCAAGCCTAGTGAGTCACACCAACCGAGATCCTTTCCCAATTTCGGACGATTTTCTGCGCACTTCCGTGATTTCTGGTTTTAGTGGGAGGAAATTTGACGGTAGAGCTCAGAGTAGCAAAATGTACTTCTTTTTTCCTGCAATCCATAAAACATGTGGTTATTACTAGCTCTGCATCCCGGAAACAACTTGGTGGTTCTTTCATAGGCAATTGGCTATTACTAGCTGCAAGATAGTATTTGGTAGTGATCTGGTAGATACTGTTAATCTCCTTTTTTTTCAGGATAATATCTAGTGGTACTGACGATAATTTTCAGGACATCGGTTCAACCGAGCTCTTTCTTCCCTATTACAGAGCATTTTGGTTTGATGAAGAATGAAAATATATTGTGTTGGGCTTTGCCTGGTTGGTACATCAAAGTCTTAGGATGTTTGTGGTGTGGTACACACTTTTGGGATTATGATGAACAATTAGTGGTGCATAAGGTGTGAAATCTGTTTAGTATCACATTCATTGTTATCGATACATTATTTCTTTGATGCTGGAAGGTGAATATGTGACAATGAGCACAGGTTCCGCTACTGTGTAGAAGTTATATAACACTGAATTGTTAGTATTTTGGAATTCAGAGTGCATGTGATATACATTCTTACACTTGAAGAATTATAATTATAAATTCATGAAACATTTAATAGTATTTACTCTAGGTAGAGTTCCCAAATACAGCATACGTAGTTACTTGATTTGCATCAACTTATCCAGTGAGCTTAGTGGTTAGGATTTGTGATATTGATAAGTAAGATAAAGTGGTACTATAGTATGATACTGCTGTGGATGTTTTCTTTTGTGACAGCGAACTCTTTATAGAGGATTCATGTCAGGTGCTTCTTTTCTTGCCCATTCTCTATGTGCTTTTGGTATTGGACCCCCACTCCCCCCATCCCCGTACCCACCCACACAAAAAGAGCTAACTAAGAATAGCCCATGTGCCATTTTGTCATTTAGATTTGCATCTTAAATGTTGATTATTTTATGAAATACTGTGTACACAACACGAGGACAGTCCACTCTGACTTAACTTACTGAGTCACTTGAGTATTCAGCTCATGGAGCAGATTTATATGTCACCGTGCAAACTTTGTTTTAAAGAAAAATGGTCTTATGCTGCTGAAAACTTGTCGCTTAAGTTATATGTCGTAGAAAGAAATTGGTACACTCAAATACCATCCAAAGTCTGCTCGGTTATACTTTATTACTCACGGTAAGGTCCCATACTTGGAGGAGATGAGAAAGAAGAAAGTTGAAAGATGGGACCAATTTGTTGATGTCATAGAGCAAATTAAGAAGGTTGCATCTGAAATCAGGCCTGCAGATTTTGTACCCTTTAGAATTCATGTGGATCAGTCTGATCAGTCTTTAAGAAAGCTGGAGGAGCTAACGAAAGAGCTGCAATCCCTTCAGAAGGAGAAGGTCAGCATCACTTGTTCAAATCCTCTTTATCTGTCTAATGAATATTACTCCCCATGTCTATTATTTTCCTTCAATACTCATACAAGTCTATAAATCTTATTGTCTGTGCCTGTTTTTAACAGAGTGATCGGCTGAAGCAAGTCATGGAACATCTTAACACTTTGCATTCGTTATGCGAGGTGCTTGGTGTAGACTTCAAACAAACAGTAAATGAGGTGCACCCTAGCCTGGGTGAGGCTGATGAATCAAAGAACCTAAGCAACTGTACAATTGAAAGCCCTGCATCAGCTACAAGCAGACTGCGTGAATTGAAAGTCCAGAGGATGCAAAAGGTTAGCACTCTTTGTATCACTTAAGAAATTTCAATGATTCAGCGCAGTCAACCGTCAATCTTTTTGATTATTCAGTGCATTCACTAGTGTCAAATTTGATTCTTCAGCACAGGCAACCCTCAACAATTTTCAATTATTTAGTGTCTTTAACATTGTTAATATGAAATTCTGAATGTCACAGCTTCAAGATTTGGCCTCTAGCATGCTTGAACTTTGGAATCTCATGGATACACCACTTGAAGAACAGCAGATGTTCCAGAATGTAACGTGCAATATTGCTGCTTCTGAACATGAAATAACTGAGCCTAACACCCTCTCTATTGACTTCCTCAGCTACGTGAGTTCATTGTTCTTCAGATATTGCTCATGCCACTGTTGCTATGTTTTTCTATGTTTGAGCTTGGAATGTTCTGAGATTGTATATTGGTCTAAAATATAGGTGGAATCTGAAGTTTTAAGACTCGAGCAACTTAAAGCGAGCAAGATGAAAGACCTTGTTATAAAAAAGAAGACAGAACTGGAAGAGCATAGGAGACGTGCTCATTTGTTTGGCGAGGAAGGCTATGCAGCTGAATTTCGCGATGAGGCTATTGAGGCAGGTAAAGATCATATCCTGGTTTCTGTCATTGTTATTACAGCCATAATTTTCCAGCCTATCTTACATCCCCTAAAATTACAGTTGGATGACACAATCATCAAAACCATTGAGACTGCTCCCAACAATGAACTGAAAAAAGCAAAAGAAATCATTCAACGTATTCGCCGAAGAGAACTTTACAAGGTAGTATGATGCTCATATACAAGTGTTGTTTTGTCATGCCATTTCGCATGCTTAGTATGCATAGGATATTCTGTTTTTAACACAGTTGTCCCATGCCATGAATTCATGTGAATTAATTTACTTCAAGGTGCATAGGATATTCATCATCGCACGAAGGCGAATCACATTGAGATTGAAATCCACTTCATCCGTAAAAAGGTTGCTTTGTGGCACCTTCGAGTGCTACATGTCCCTTCTGCACATCAGTCCATGGACATCATGACTTAGGGACTGTCTGTACAGTTGTTTAGTGACTTTCAGTCCAGTCTATGCGTCCAGTTCTCTCCAGATGTGAATGCGGGACGGGTATTAGAGATATGTATAGTCTAGAGATATGTATGTACTTGTATTTCAAGGTGTATTTTGACTATACACATGAAAGTCACCCTTTCTATAACGAGTGTGAGGTGTTCTCTTAATCTTCTACATTTATGGTGTTGTATGATCAATTCAGTGTAACAAAACCATTGTGCTGATATGCTGGCTTTTCCTCCAACAAACTATCAGGCTGGAAAAAAGTTGCTTCTCATTACTAATTCAGATTTCCATTATACAAACAAAATGATGAATCATGCATTCAATCGCTTTCTTCCTAATGATGTGGGATGGAGAGATCTGTTTGAAATGGTAAGTTTTTATCTCTCCCTTATACCAGTTTTGTAGAAGTGTCTGTTTGGCAGTCATTGCTTACAACACACTGGAGACTTCATTAATATCCATTGATTCTTTTTACTATAGGTTATAGTCTCTACAAGGAAGCCAGAATTTCTCCAGCTTTCACATCCATTGTATGAGGTTGTAACAGATGATGGACTGATGCATCCCTGTTTTAAAGTAAATTCAGGTCAGATTATTCATGGTTCACGCTATTACTGTTGTGAACCAGTAACTCATAGAACCTCTAATAATTCTTTTTCTATCACTGTGAATGAACATGTTTCGTTCCAAACTTTTTATGCGCCCAAGTCATTCCTGTTATGGTATTATCTGGTTCATTATCTGACACTCATCAATCCTTAGGCTGTTGAACAACTGAAGTAACCTTGTTATGGTATTATCTGGTTCATTATCTAGAAAAACAGCTGAAGTAACCTTGTTATGCATCTTGTAGGATGCAGTACAACTATTCCACTCTTACTAGAATTTATGCTTGATCTATGTTTCTGTTCAATAGATGCATAATGTAGCATCAGTAATGTAATGGTGTACTTATTGCTTAAGTTACTCTTCCTTTTTGTGAAAGTATTGAACTGTTCTGTTTCTTTGAGTTCCAGTTTTGCAACCAGTATTCTGTTCCAAAGGACAAACTAGAGCATTTCAAAAATATTACTGCACAGGACATAGTTTGTTCGCAGGTTTGCGCTTTTCACATTTTATTAAGGTTGGCTGAAATAAATAATCTGGCCTCTCAGAAAAATTCACACCCTTTTTTAATGTTGACTCAACTGTCTTCAGAAATCTTCTGAGGTGCTGCTGAAGGAAGAGGATGTTGCAGTAAGCAATGTTAAGATAGATCTTACTCGTGGAAAAGATAACCCCCTTGAAAGGTTTTTGATATTTGAATGGTACTTAGTTCTCTTATTGATTTGTCTGAAACATTGAAACTCTAATTGATTGCATTCTTTTATGTATGTAACAACCAACCACCAGCATCAAGTTCTTTAAGGTAATCACTTGCTTCTGGTAAACTTATATGTGTCTTGATTGATAGCTATTTCAGTAACTATGATATCATTTTCTTGGAAAAACTATGAATACATGTCCACCCTCTATCTGTAATATTGCCCAAGTAAAACTTAGAATCCGCTCTTAGTAATTATAGGAGAATTGTAGTACTTTTCTTAAGTTTTCCAACAAATTTTGGAGCACTTGATTTGGTGGTCTACAAGTCAAGTTATGGCTGTTTGAAATGTGATGTTTGAATCTGTCAAAAGTCTGGACAGCAATGTTTGTTTGTATTAACTGACTTTGATACACATTGAATCACCTTGAGATTATTATAAATGAGTTGTAGACAATTTTATTAGCTTTCTAAAAAGTCTAGGATCACTTGATTTGGATGCCTGAGACTCCAGTTATAGATTTTTGAAGTGAGTAGTCGAATTCTGTCTAAATCTGGACAGAATTTACGTTTAGCACTGTTTGACCTTTCTAAAGGTCGAATCTTGTTATGATGATAATACAAAAGTTATAGAGGACTTTAGAAGCTTTCTAGAAAGTCCTAGTTTACTTTTTTTGATGCATATCTTGTGAGTTATGAGCTAAACAAGTAGTTGTTGTCCTGCTGTCCAAAAATCAGCAAATATTAAATTGATTGATTGGAGTCTCTTTTGTGTGGGTAACTATATTTGGTTAGTTCTTGTCTTCATTAATGAAGTCTTGTGATCTGAACATACATACTATGGTGGCGCGAGTGCTTTTTAGCTCTGTCTTTCTTCTGTGTCTATCAACCACTCTAATCCTACACGTTCCAATGCACTTTATGTTTTCCATCGGATTCAGAATTCAGTTGTTTAGTATAAACTCTATATATACATTAGTTTAAAATAAAACTCAAACTTATTGTATTTATGAGAATTTTGGTTTATTTTGTAGGATTCCGGCTCTCATCAAGTGACTCCTCCCCTCACGATGACTTTGCGGACAGATGTCTCAATTCTAGTGGTGGAGCTACGAACAACAATCCGATGTCCTGATCGAGAGCGATGGAGCTAATGTTTGAACTTGTGTTTGAACTTGTGAACTATGGATGTGAACTTGTGTGAATTTGTGAACTTATGTATTTGAACTTATGTGAATTTGTGAACTTATATATTTGGACTTGTGTGAATTTGTGATATGAACATATATCAATGTGTTTGAAATCTGTATTGTATGTGATATTCTGTGTTGCATGTGATATTATGTGTGTCTAATTTTTCATTTCTGTATTTTTTATTTTTTTCTGGAAAAGGGTTAAGAACGTGGGTACCCATGTTCTTAAGGTTAAGAACGTGGGCACCGTCGAACTTATTGTGCAGTCCTCGCAGACCCACGCAGGACACATAAGTTCGACGGCCATGTGGCCCCGTCGAACTTAACCGTAAGAACGTGGGTGCCGTCGAACTTATGGGAAAAAATTCGATGGCCCCCGTCGAACTTAAAAACGCACGTTCTTAATGTTAAGTTCGACGGTACCCACGTTCTTAATATTAAGTTCGACGGTACCCACATTCTTAATGTTAAGTTCGACGGGGCCGTCGAACTTACTTCTCTAAGTTCGTCCAAAAATCGCCGTCGGCTATATTCGTCGGTAAACCCACGTTCTTACGTTAAGTTCGACGGCTTATTACATTAAGTTCGACGGTTTTTCACCCACGTTCTTTAACCAGATTCCTGTAGTGGGAGCGTGCTGGAAGGAGCGTGGTACGCGCGGATTCGGGTTACCTCGGGATTTCCCTCACCGTCGTCCACTCCCTGTCCCGGCCGTGACCGACTGTGTTCCACCGTGGGAGCCGCAAACGCTGTTCCTCACGTGCGCCCTCGTCGATCCCTCTGGGACTGATCTGGGGGGTTCGTTGGGATCCATGGAGGATGCACACAGGCTAACCAGTGCTAGGTGTCGAGCTCGAGGCGATCAATTTCACAACGGAGCCACGATGACCGCGGCGGACCGCGCATTGCCATGGGCAGGGACCTCTACGTGACCCTCGACGGTAAGAACTCCCACCAAATGACTCGAATCTGTCCCCCCCCATCGTGTTGCTGGGCCGAATTATGGTATGGTGCGCTAGGTGTTGTGTTGGTCGTGCGCCAGTGGAACTCCGCCGTGGGGAGGTCCTGGAGCCGCCTCAGGCCGGCGAGGGAAGGGGGGAAGGTGCGCTAGCCGTCTGTTCCGTGATTAGTGGATGGGATTGAATCAGCTAGGTGAGCTATTCGGCGATTGAAATCAGGACGTTGGTCTGTTGATCTACGGCCGAGAGCGGGGCATGCTATTTTAAATCGAGATCGTGGATCTTATATCTAACGGCTATAGGCACATACCGGTTCGCGAGGCTTGGGATCTAATCCGGGCGGTTAGATCTTGATCGAACGGTCCTGGTCGAGGGGTACCCCTTCGGCTTGGAAACTTTACTTATGAAACCTCGATCTTCTAATATATCAACCCGTTGTCCACCTCGGGTCAGGGCTGAGTCTGGTAGATTTTGCGAATTAAACCTCAAGCTTCTTAGTAAATGACGCGCAATCCAGATAACAGAGAAACTAGATAATTAATATTAGAAATTGATTTTTAGTATAAAAATAAATCTTAAAACTTGTTTAATTCATATTTAATTCATTTTAACTCCAAATTAATTCATTTCAGTGGCATTAATTTTGTGTTAATATTGTTTATCACCTAGTACCTTTGTTTAACCATGAAACTTGAATTAAAATTGCTCAATTGAATTAATCTATTCTAGGTGCTAATTGATTTCAGAAATTCATAACTCAATATCCGTAGCTCCGAATTTAGTGGTTCTTATTTCTACGATTTCGTAGTATCGCGTAGATCATTATTACGCAGTTTGTTCTTATGTTTGGTGTGATGTTAATTTTGCCTATACACTATTTGTTTGTATTGCTACGACTAGCGGTGAGGACACGTGTCACCTGAAGAGCAAGTTGGTACCTGGAATCTCAAGTCCCAAGCAAGTTGTGCCCTTGATCACTTCTTTTTACCCACTCATGTTCTAATTAATCATAATGATCTGCATAGGTTAATTTTGATGGGACCCAATAGGTTACCCTAGTTTGATTATCTTTATACCTTGTTTACCACTGAACTTTTTGGGTAGTACTTGCTAGTGCTTTATGTGGTTTTGGGTATGAAGATACAATATTCATGATCACACTTTTATTATCAGTTGTTATTTACTGTTCATCATAAGATCATTATGTTAATTGGAACATGGAGCGACCACCCGAGAAAACAGTGCTACCACAAGGGTTTAATGGGACGCCCTTGGCTGATTAATTAGGAAAGCTAGTGGAAGACTACCTTACCCGAAAGGGGCAAGGGTAGTAGGGGAGTGGTCAGTGTAGGGAGGTCCTTGGGATGATTTTGCTGCGGTGGCGGTCATGCGAGGGGTCCCTGCATTGGAGCTTCCTATAAACTGTAGCGGGTTTTCTGAAGCTAGTGGAACTTTGTAAAGGTCTCGTAGTGTTACCCTGCCTCGCCTCCTCGGTAGAGGTGTATGGGAAGTCGCGATCCCTTGGCAGATGGGTAACATGACTTGTGGGTAAAGATGCGCAACCTCTGCAGAGTGTAAAACTGGTATACTAGCCGTGCTCACGATCATGAGCAGCTCGGACCCTCACATGATTAATTTATGGAACTAAATTCAATTTGTCATATGCATTGCATTGCAGGTGATGTTGTTACTTTTGTTCTACTATTTAATTGGGTTGGTATTTACTTATACTTAGTAACTGCTAATAAAATTTTGACCAACTTTAAAAGCAATGCTCAGCTCTAACCATCCTCTTTGGTAAGCCTTACACTTCACGTGAGCTCCCACCTTTGGCGAGTTCATGCACATTATTCCCCACAACTTGTTGAACGATGAACGTATGTGAGCTCACTCTTGCTGTCTCACACCCCCCCACAGGTCAAGAACAGGTACCGCAGGATGAGGCGCTTGGAGGATGCTGTGACGAGTTCGTGAGAGGTCTAGGTCGTCGTCTCCCAGTCAACTTTGGGTTGCTGGACCGTTGTCTCCTTATAATGTAATTATTTATTTTGTATAGTGTCGGGGACCATAATTAGGGGTACCCTCAGACTCCTAATTCTCAGCTGGTAACCCCCATCAGCATAAAGCTGCAAAGGCCTGATGGGTGCGATTAAGTCAGGGATCAGTCCATTCGAGCGACTCGATCATGCCTCGCCCGAGCCTAGCCTCGGACAAGGCCAGCCGACCCCGGAGGATTTCCGTCTCGCCCGAGGCCCCCCTCCAACGGCGGACACATCTCTGGCTCGCCCGAGGCCCTGCCTTCGCTAAGAAGCAACCCTGACTAAATCGCCGCACCGACGACCGAATCGCAGGAGCATTTAACGCAAAGGTGGCCTGACACCTTTATCCTGACGCACGCCCCCCGGCAGAGCCGAAGTGACCGCCGTCACTTCGCCGCTCCACTGACCGGCCTGACAGAAGGACAGCGCCGCCTGCGCCACTCCGACTGCAGTGCCACTTGACAGAGTGAGACTGACAGGCAGTCAGGCCCTGCCAAAGGCACCATAGGAAGCTCCGCTCCGCCCGACCCAGGGCTCGGACTCGGGCTAGGTCCCAGAAGACGGCGAACTCCGCTCCGCCCGACCCAGGGCTCGGACTCGGGCTAGGTCCCGGAAGACGGCGAACTCCGCTCCGCCCGACCCAGGGCTCGGACTCGGACTAGGTCCCGGAAGACGGCGAACTCCGCTCCGCCCGACCCAGGGCTCGGACTCGGGCTAAGTCCCGGAAGACGACGAACTCCGCTCCGCCCGACCCAGGGCTCAGACTCGGGCTAGGACCCGGAAGACGGCGAACTCCGCTCCGCCCGACCCAGGGCTCGGACTCGGGCTCAGTCCAGGAAGACGGCGAACTCCGCTCCGCCCGACCCCAGGGCTCGGACTCGGGCTCAGCCCCGGAAGACGACGAACTCCGCTTCGCCCGACCCCAGGGCTCGGACTCCGCCCTGGCCTCTGCCGAACGACCTCCGCCTCGCCCGACCCAGGGACTCGGGCTCGGCCTCGGCCATGGAAGACAGACTCGACCTCGGCTTCGGAGGAGCCTCCACGTCGCCCAACCTAGGGCGCAGGCCAGCCACGTCAACAGGAAGCGCCATCATCACCCTACCCCGAGCTGACTCGGGCCGCAGAGAACAAGACCGGTGTCCCATCTGGCTAGCTCCGCCAGATAGGCAATGATGGCGCCCCGCATGCTCTGTGACGACGGCGGCTCTCAGCTCTCTTACGGAAGCAGGAGGACGTCAGCAAGGACTCAACCGCTCCGACAGCTGTCCCTCCGTCAGGCTCCGTCGCTCCTCCGACGGCCACGACATCACACCAGCTGGGTGCCAAAATCTCTCCGGCTGCCACATCGGCATGTACTTTGGGCGCTAGCTCTCCCCCGCTAGACACGTAGCACTCTGCTACACCCCCATTGTACATATGGATCCTCTCCTTACGCCTATAAAAGGAAGGACCAGGGCCCTCTTAGAGAGGGTTGGCCGCGCGGGGACGAGGACGGGACAGGCGCTCTCTTGGGGCCGCTCGCTCCCCTCTCCCGCGTGGACGCTTGTAACCCCCTACTGCAAGCGCACCCGACCTGGGCGCGGGATGAACATGAAGGCCGCGGGATTCCCACCTCTCTCATGCCGGTCACCGGCCGCCTCGCTCCTTGCCCCCTTCGCGCTCGCCCACGCGCTCGACCCATCTGGGCTGGGGCACGCGGCGACACTCACTCGTCGGCCCGAGGGACCCCCCGGTCTCGAAACGCCGACAGTTGGCGCGCTAGGTAGGGGCCTGCTGCGTGTTGACGAACAGCTTCCTGTCAAGCTCCAGATGGGCAGTCTCCAGCAACCTCTCTGACCCGGGACGGTGCTCCGTTTCGGGAGTCTTGAGTTGATGTCCTTCGACGGCAGCTACGACATGATACTCCTTCCACCGCCGCGCGACAACGACAATGGCGGCCGACAGCCCGCCCGCCGGTGGCGGAATCGACGACGTCTTTCCCGCGTAGTGGAAGAACAACATTCGAGCTCGCCCCGTCCTCTCCCCCGCCAACGGAGGAGGAGGCGGGGCAACCAAGGCCAAGCGGGAGGCCGCGCCTCGTCGGCTGTCGAGCGAGTCAACGTGCCCAGCGCTCCAACGGGGGGCGCGTCGGGCGTCGACCTCGCGTTTGAGACGAAGGCGAGCGCCGTCTCCCCGCAACACGCCAATCCCGAGCAAGTGGACGACGCCAGTGCGCTCGCGGAGAGCTTGCAGGACGTCAGCCCTCGTACCTGAGACGGCGGTGCAATCAGTCCCCGACGTGACTATGTCGCTGCTCGTCGACCGAAAGGTACCGACCGATTCCCATCCTACGTCATTTGGACTCAGCCTCAACCCGCCTAGCGACCTTGCTTTGGCGGGCGCTCTCGTAGAGGCGAGTTCAAACCCTCTGGGGTTTCGCATGCGGTCACCTTGGGACCGGCTGACGGACGTCTCGACCTACGGGCCCTCTGGGTCCGAGGAAGATGACGACCCCAACATCTGTTGGGATTTCTCTGGATTTGGCAACCCCAGTGCCATGCGGGACTTCATGACCGCATGTGACTACTGCCTCTCCGACTGTTCCAACGGTAGCCGCAGCCTCGACGACGAGGACTGCGGCCGAAGCCGCGAATGTTTCCACGTCGATCTAGGGGATCCCTCCGAAGGCAATCATCTCGGCATGCCGGAGGACGGTGATCTCCCTAGGCCGGTGCCTCTCGCTGACATCCCACGGGAGCTAGCTGTGGTCCCCGTTCCGGCGGGGGGTCACGACCCACAGCTCGAGCAAGTCCGCGGGGCGCAGGCCAGGCTCGACGAGGGAGCAGGAGCGCTTGAGCCGATCCGCCCGGATGTCGGGCAGGCATGGGCGGGCCAACCCCCGGCCGGAGAAATACGTCACCTGCCCCAGGGTCTCCAGCACCGCGTCGCCAACGACGTCAGGGTCAGGCCGCCACCCGCATCCAGTGGGGTCGGTCAGAACCTGGCTGCAGCAGCGATGCTTCTCCGCGCGATGTCGGAGCCATCAACCACCGAGGGTCGGCGAATCCAGGGAGAGCTCAAGAATCTCCTGGAAGGCGCTGCGGTCCGACAGGCCAAGAGCTCTGCCTCCCGAAGGCAGGGATACCCCTCGGAACCTCATGCCGCGACTTCCCGATTCATGCGGGAAGCCTCGGTCTACACCGGGCGCACGCGCAACACCGCGCCTGCGGCCCCGGGCCACCTCGGCAACGAGCACCATCATCGCGACCGTCAGGCCCACCTCGACGAGAGGGTGCGCCGAGGTTACCACCCCAGGCGTCGGGGACGCTACGACAGCGGGGAGGATCAGAGTCCCTCGCCCGAACCACCCGGTCCGCAGGCCTTCAGCCGGGCCATCCGACGGGCACCATTCCCGACCCGGTTCCGACCCCCGGCTACTATCACAAAGTACTCGGGGGAAACGAGACCGGAACTGTGGCTCGCGGACTACCGCCTGGCCTGCCAACTGGGTGGAACAGACGACGACAACCTCATCATCCGTAACCTCCCCCTGTTCCTCTCCGACACCGCTCGCGCCTGGTTGGAGCATCTGCCTCCGGGGCAGATCTCCAACGGGGATGACCTGATCCAAGCTTTCGCCGGCAATTTCCAGGGCACGTACGTGCGCCCCGGGAATTCCTGGGACCTCCGAAGCTGCCGGCAGCAGCCGGGAGAGTCTCTCCGGGACTACATCCGGCGATTCTCGAAGCAGCACACCGAGCTGCCCAACATCACCGACTCGGATGTCATCGGCGCGTTCCTTGCCGGCACCACCTGTCGCGACCTGGTGAGTAAGTTGGGTCGCAAGACCCCCACCAGGGCGAGCGAGCTGATGGACATCGCCACCAAGTTCGCCTCTGACCAGGAGGCGGTCGAGGCTATCTTCCGAAAGGACAAGCAGCCCCAAGGCCGCCCATCGGAAGATGCTCCTGAGGCGTCAACTTCGCGCGGCGCCAAGAAGAAAGTCAAGAAGAAGTCGCAAGCGAAACGCGACGCCGCCGACGCGGACCTTGTCGCCGCCGCTGAGTACAAGAACCCTCGGAAGCCCCCGGAGGTGCCAATCTCTTCGACAAGATGCTCAAGGAGTCCTGCCCCTATCATCAGGGGCCCGTCAAGCACACCCTTGAGGAGTGCGTCTTGCTTCGGCGCCACTTCCACAGGGTCGGGCCACCCGCGGAGGGTGGCAGGGCCCGCGATGACGACAAGAAGGAAGATCACCAAGCAGGAGAGTTCCTCGAGGTCCGCGACTGCTTCATGATCTACGGTGGGCATGCGGCAAATGCCTCGGCTCGGCATCACAAGCAAGAGCGCCGAGAGGTCTGCTCGGTGAAGGTGGCGGCGCCAGTCTACCTAGACTGGTCCGACAAGCCCATCACCTTCGACCAAGCTGACCACCCCGACCACGTGCCGAGCCCGGGGAAATACCCGCTCGTCGTCGACCCCGTCGTCGGCGACGTCAGGCTCACCAAGGTCCTTATGGACGGGGGCAGCTGCCTCAACATCATCTACGCCGAGACCCTCAGGCTCCTGCGCGTCGATCTGTCCTCCGTCCGAGCAGGCGCTGCGCCCTTCCACGGGATCATTCCCGGGAAGCGCGTCCAGCCCCTCGGATGACTCGACCTTCCCGTCTGCTTCGGAATGCCCTCCAACTTCCGAAGGGAGACTCTGACGTTCGAGGTGGTCGGGTTCCGAGGAACCTACCACGCGGTACTGGGGAGGCCATGCTACGCGAAGTTTATGGCCGTCCCCAACTACACCTACCTGAAGCTCAAGATGCCGGGCCCCAACGGGGTCATCACCGTCGGCCCCACGTACAAACACGCGTTCGAATGCGACGTGGAGTGCGTGGAGTACGCCGAGGCCCTCGCCGAGTCCGAGGCCCTCATCGCCGACCTGGAAAGCCTCTCCAAAGAGGTGCCAGACGTGAAGCGCCATGCCGGCAACTTCGAGCCAGTGGAGACGGTCAAGGCCGCCCCCTCGACCCCAGTGGCGACGCCTCCAAGCAGATCCGGATCGGTTCTGGGCTCGACCCCAAATAGGAAGCAGTGCTCGTCGACTTTCTCCGCGCGAACGCCGACGTCTTCGCGTGGAGTCCCTCGGACATGCCCGGCATACCAAGGGATGTCGCCGAGCACTCGCTGGATATCCGGGCCGGAGCCCGACCCGTCAAGCAGCCTCTGCGCCGATTCGACGAGGAGAAGCGCAGAGTGATAGGTGAGGAGATCCACAAGCTAACGGCAGCCGGGTTCATCAAAGAGGTATTCCATCCCGAATGGCTTGCCAACCCTGTGCTTGTGAGAAAGAAAGGGGGGAAATGGCGGATGTGTGTAGACTACACTGGTCTCAACAAAGCATGTCCGAAGGTTCCCTACCCTCTGCCTCGCATCGATCAAATCATGGATTCCACTGCTGGGTGCGAAACCCTGTCTTTCCTCGACACCTACTCAGGGTATCACCAAATTAGGATGAAAGAGTCCGACCAGCTCGCGACTTCTTTCATCACGCCCTTCGGCATGTACTCCTATGTCACCATGCCGTTCGGTTTGAGGAATGCGGGCGCGACGTATCAGCGGTGCATGAACCATGTGTTCGGCGAACACATCGGTTGCACGGTCGAGGCCTACGTCGATGACATCGTAGTCAAGACAAGGAAAGCTTCCGACCTCCTCTCCGACCTTGAAGTGACATTCCGATGTCTCAAAGCGAAAGGCGTCAAGCTCAATCCCGAGAAGTGTGTCTTCAGGGTGCCCCGGGGCATGCTCTTGGGGTTCATCGTCTCCGAGCGGGGCATCGAAGCCAACCCGGAGAAGATCGCAGCCATCACCAGCATGGGGCCCATCAAGGACTTAAAAGGCGTACAGAGGGTCATGGGATGTCTCGCGGCCCTGAGCCGCTTCATCTCACGCCTCGGCGAAAGAGGCCTGCCTCTGTACCGCTTCTTAAGGAAGGTCGAGTGCTTCGCTTGGACCCCTGAGGCCGAGGAAGCTCTCGGGAACCTGAAGGCGCTCCTCACAAAGGCGCCTATCTTGGTGCCTCCAGCTGACGGAGAAGCCCTCTTGGTCTACGTCGCCGTGACCACTCAGGTGGTTAGCGCCGCGATTGTGGTCGAGAGGCAAGAAGAGGGGCATGCATTGCCCGTTCAGAGGCCAGTTTACTTCGTCAGCGAGGTACTATCCGAGATCAAGATCCGCTACCCACAAGTCCAGAAGCTGCTGTATGCAGTGATCCTGATGAGGCGGAAGTTGCGACACTACTTCGAGTCTCATCCGATAACTGTGGTGTCATCCTTCCCCCTGGGGGAGATCATCCAGTGCCGAGAGGCCTCGGGCAGGATTGCAAAGTGGGCGGTGGAAATCATGGGCGAGACAATCTCGTTCGCCCCTCGGAAGGCCATCAAGTCCCAGGTATTGGCGGACTTCGTAGCCGAATGGGTCGACACCTAGCTACCGACGGCTCCGATCCAACCGGAGCTCTGGACCATGTTTTTCGACGGGTCGCTGATGAAGACGGGAGCCGGCGTGGGCCTACTCTTCATCTCGCCCCTCGGGAAACACCTACGCTATGTGCTACGCCTCCATTTCCCGGCGTCCAACAATGTGGCTGAGTACGAGGCTCTGGTCAACGGGTTGCGGATCGCCGTCGAGCTAGGGGTCAGGCGCCTCGACGCCCGCGATGACTCGCAGCTCGTCATCGACCAAGTCATGAAGAACTCCCACTGTCGCGATCCGAAGATGGAGGCCTACTGCGATGAGGTCTGGCGCCTGGAAGACAAGTTCTACGGGCTCGAGCTTAACCACATCGCTCGGCGCTACAACGAGACTGCGGACGAGCTGGCAAAAATAGCCTCGGGGCGAACAACGGTTCCCCCGGACGTCTCCTCCCGGGATCTGCATCAACCCTCCGTCAAGATCGACGACACGCCCGAGCCTGAGGCGCCCTCGGCACAGCCCGAGGCACCCTCAGCTCGGCCCGAGGCGCCCTCGGTTCAGCCCGAGGTACCCTCGGCCTCCGAGGGCGAGGCACTGCGCATCAAGGAGGAGCGGAGCGGGGCCACGCCTGATCGGAATTGGCAGACCCCATACCTACAATATCTCCGCCAAGGAGAGCTACCCCTCGACCGAGCTGAGGCTCGGCGGGTAGCGCGACGCGCCAAGTCGTTCGTCTTGCTGGGCGATGAGAAGGAGCTCTACCACCGCAGCCCCTCGGGCATCCTCCAGCGATGCATCTCCGTCGCCGAAGATCAGGAACTCCTGCAAGAGATACACTCGGGGGCTTGCGGCCATCACGCAGCGCCTCGAGCCCTTGTCGGGAATGCTTTCCGGCAAGGCTTCTACTGGCCAACGGCGGTGGCTGACGCCACTAGAATTGTCCGTACCTGCGAAGGGTGTCAATTCTATGCGAAGCAGACCCACCTGCCCGCTCAGGCTCTACAGACGATACCCATCACCTGGCCCTTTGCTGTGTGGGGTCTGGACCTCGTTGGCCCCTTGCAGAAGGCGCCCGGGGGCTACACGCACCTGCTAGTCGCCATCGACAAATTCTCCAAGTGGGTCGAGGTCCGACCTCTGAACAGCATCAGGTCCGAGCAGGCGGTGACGTTCTTCACCAACATCATCCATCGCTTCGGGGTCCCGAACTCCATCATCACCGACAACGGTACCCAGTTCACCGGTAGAAAATTCTTGGACTTCTACGAGGATCACCACATCCGGGTGGACTGGGCCGCCGTGGCTCATTCCATGTCGAATGGGCAAGTAGAGCATGCCAACGGCATGATTCTACAAGGGCTTAAGCCTCGGATTTACAACGACCTCAACAAGTTCGGCAAGCGATGGATGAAGGAACTCCCCTCGGTGGTCTGGAGCCTGAGGACAACGCCGAGCCGAGCCACGGGTTTCACGCCGTTCTTCCTGGTCTACGGGGCCGAGGCCGTATTGCCCACTGACCTAGAATACGGCTCCCCGAGGACGAGGGCCTACAGCGATCAAAGCAACCAAGCTAGCCGAGAAGACTCGCTGGACCAGCTGGAAGAGGCTCGGGACAAGGCCTTACTACACTCGGCGCGGTACCAGCAGTCCCTGCGACGCTACCACGCCCGAGGGGTCCGGCCCTGAGACCTCCAGGTGGGCGACCTGGTGCTTCGGCTGCGGCAAGACGCCCGAGGGAGGCACAAGCTCACGCCCCCTGGGAGGGGCCATTCGTCATCGCCAAAGTTCTGAAGCCCGGAACGTACAAGCTGGCCAACAGTCAAGGCGAGGTCTACGGCAACGCTTGGAACATCCAACAGCTACGTCGCTTCTACCCTTAAGATGTTTTTAAAGTTGTTCATATACCTCGCACCCACGCAAAGTTTAGTCATCAAGGAAGGGTCGGCCTCGCCTCGGCAAAGCCCGACCCTCCCTCGGGGGCTAAAAGGGGGGGAACCCCCTCTGCGTTGA
Organism: Zea mays; assembly: GCF_902167145.1. Classification (NCBI taxonomy): domain Eukaryota; kingdom Viridiplantae; phylum Streptophyta; class Magnoliopsida; order Poales; family Poaceae; genus Zea; species Zea mays. The sequence goes on along the minus strand of NC_050096.1, from coordinate 56,225,825 downwards.
AATTTTCCTCGAAAAAAGATCTCTTCTGCCAGAATATCTTTCGTGCTTTCTGACTACTTCGAAAAGTGGATCCTAAAAACGACGGAGTACACGTAAGCAGCCAAGGCTGACCGAGCCGAGGGACTCCTACGCCTCCGGGATACGGATACCTCACTCATCACCTTCTGCGATAAGTAACTCGCGTTCGGATAAAGTGATTCCGCGGACCGAACAAGTCTTCACGTTCGGAAGCTCTTCTGCCGAAGCGATCCTTCGAGCCTTCTCGACTGAGTCGGTGACAGGGCCTCATGGATGGGTGAAAGTGCGCGTAAGCGGCAAGGCCGACCGAGCCGAGGGACTCCCACGCCTCCGGGATATGGATACCTCACTCATCACCTTCCGCGAGAAGCAACTCTCGCTCGCACAAACATCCCTGTTACCGACAAAAAAGTCCAGATGCTCGAAACAAGAGGAAAGGAGACGCAGCTTTACAACACAGCGAGGGTGTGTATTCTGGCCTCGGTGGCCGCAGAAGGCACACGCTACAAGACACTCTGATCCTGCAGGCTCGGGTCTTGACGCTGGAAGGGGGCAGTAGCACCCTCGGCATCGACGACGCCTTCAGCGAGGTCCGACCTAGCCTCGGACGGCGACGCGGTCCAGGGATCCCCACTCTGGAGGACGACGTCATCGCCACGCCCAGACAATCGCTGCTAGGGACTTCTCCGGGAATCCGGCCCGAGCAGGCGGCTCGGCCGGTTACCCCTGGGGCCTCGGCCAACCATCTCCCAAGGGCGCCAGCCCGACCCGAGGCCTCGGCTGATCAACTCCGGCGTCAGTCCCGCTAACGGACAACCCGGCCAGGCTCCGGCCAACCAGGTTTCATTTTCAAGCCAACTCCGCCTCTGTTCATGCTGATATCGCTACCCCTGGCCTCGGCTCGTCAGAGAGCGGCCAAGGGGTCCCTTTAACTAAGCTAGAGGAGCCTCAGACAACAAGGCCGACCGAGCCGAGGGACTCCTACGCCTCCGGGATACGGATACCTCACTCGTCACCTTGACACGGGGCGACTCATGCTTGGTGAAGCGGTTCAGATAATCAATAGGCGAGTCTTAGTGCTCGAAAATGAGGAAAAAACACGGCTCCGTGCCAAAATTACATACATGTTCAGGCCTCGACAACCATAATGAACAAAAACACTGGCATTCAAAATGCCATTACAAACGGAACTCTGGTTCCGTCCCCCGCGGGTATGAGCAACCTCGAGCCTGCGGGGCGATGAACGTCGGGGGACCTGCCAGCGACCTCTGCAGCAGCAGCCATGGTCCCGGGTGGACGCGGCCACCGGAGGGCTCTCGTTCGCGGTCCCGCTCAAGGGACGCGAACCAGCTATTAAAGCCAAAGAGCGGGCCGCTCCCAAGCGCACCGGCAGGTCCTCGCTGCCGTCCTCGCCGCGAATGCGAGGGAGAGGGCGGAATGTTGCATCCTAGCTGGGCAGCAACAGTTCGCCTTCCCCGGCATGGCTGGAGGACGTCTCCGCCGCAGGGCTGGAGGGCGATTGCCACCACCAGAAGCTGGAAGAAGAGGTGGCCCGCCGACCCGCGCAGGAGGTAGAGCCCCGGCTCGCCTCGCTCCCCGCCCCAGCGAGGATGACGAACACCCTCGATGCTGAGGGCAGGATCGGGATCACAGCCCGGCTTGCCTCTCCCCATCCAGGAGCTAGAGGTCACCGTCTTGGGTGACCACCAGCAGAGGGGAGCAACCGGGCTGTGTGATGAAAATCCTTGAAGCCGAACGATGGCTGAAAGGTACCAACTCCCACGGAGTTGCGTTCCTCCAACGATGAGGCGAAAGGACGGCGGGTATCCCCCATCCGGGGGCTTGGAAGGTGGAAAGACGCAATGCATAAGGGAGCGAGAAGACATGGTCGCCTTCCGAAGGGGGTCACCCTCCTTTTAAAGGCAACTCTCCCTACTCGTGCCCCCAGCCGTCACGGGCTGAGTCTTCTCCAACACGCTCCAAGGCCCTCCCCAGCGGCGCGGGGGCTGGGTCCCGCATGTCATGCAAGCCGACTCAGAGCAGAAGAAGCCAAACCGCCGCGCGCGGCACACACGACCGCCCAGCGGTTACAAGTGACCCTCCACTTTTGCCCAGACCAACGGGCGAAAGAGGCGGGCAGCCATGCAGGCGGCATGCGACCGCGCCAAGTGGACGCGCTTCTCCGACTCCCAACGCGCCCAGCCTGGAGGCCCAGGCCCACGCGTCATGCAACCGGCGCGCCGGATGCTTCATGCGAGCAACTGCACCGCCACTTGCGCCACCACCTCGCCTCCTCGATTGCGGAACCAATACCGCGACTCGAGGTGACCCAGCGCATGACCCAGCAGCGCCAGCCTAGCGCGGCGGTCAATGCGGTCAAAAATGGGCCGGCAGTAATGACGGTGGCAAGCGGGCGGGAGCAGCGGTCACGTCGTCAGCCTAACTCACGTCCCATCCAGGGGCAGCAAGAGAACCCCCTCTCACGGTGTGAAGACAACGCGCCCGTGATCCGTTCCTCGAACGGCTCGCGCACGCGCGACGGCCGCCCCGCCAACCACTCGCCCCGTCGCATTAACTCCATGGCGGGACAGGCGGCACCTATGGCAGGAGAAGCGGGCGACGCTTCGCCTTCGCCGTAATAACCGCGCCAAAAAAGGTACGCCGCGTCATTCGATTTCGTATCCTTTTCCTTTTTTCCTCTTTCTCTCTCTCTTGCAACAGGGACCGGGAAAGGGGGATACCCCGAAAAGGATCCTTCCCTGTGAAGGAACCGGGCTCCGAGCCTCCCTACTGATCAGAGGTTCGAAGGCTGGCCCCCCGAGGGGTTCAACAGCCGCCTCAGATCGCGTGGGCCCTACACCCACTACTGGTCAGAGGTTCGAAGGCCGGCCCCCCGAAGGGTTCCACGGCCGCCTCAGGCTACTCGGGCTCCGCGCCCATTACTGATCAGGGGTTCGAACGCTGGCCCCCGAAGGGTTCACAGCCGCCTCAGACGCCGAGCGAGGGATGACCAGGGGTACGTTCGATACATAACCAAGGCTCGAGCTGCGCTCCCAAGGTACCCTAGGACATTACCGAGACTAGCGAGAGCGATCTTGTAACGGAATCCCATCGGAGGGAGGCATCGAGCCCTCGGACCCCGTCGCCAGGGGACCGGGTCCGGCAGATCACCCGCAGGTACTTTTGGGCATGCCTCTGGGCCCCTAGCCGACCCCTAACGAACGGGGCACGGACGTCCACTCGGATTACCCGCTTGCAGCTCACCGGAGACACCATGTTCGGCGCCCATCGAGGGTAACATGGCGCTTTCCCCCCCCCCCCCTCCTCCTTGCGGAAAGGCGACGCAGGGGCGTATGTAAAAAAGCCGAGTCTGTCCCTGATTGCCCTCTCGCCCTGTGCGGAGGCTCGAGGGCAGCTCTCGCAAACCCGGCTCCGGCCGAACCGTTGATAGCGTCAACGTACCAGCCCGAGAACTTGGGCCCCGACCGTACACCCGGGCTACGGCCAGTTCGCATGAGGGAACAACCAGACCGGCCGAAGCGTTACGCAAGGCATTAAGACCTCGGAGGAGTGAAACCACTCCTCCGAGGCCTCGGGGGCTACACCCGGCGGGTGCGCTCGCGCGCACCCACTGGAACAAAATGCAACCGAGAAAGGCTGGTCCCCTTGCAAAAAAGTGCGACGAAAGCCTCCAAGCGAGTGCTAACACTCCCTTCGAGGCTCGGGGGCTACTGTCGGGGACCATAATTAGGGGTACCCTCAGACTCCTAATTCTCAGCTGGTAACCCCCATCAGCATAAAGCTGCAAAGGCCTGATGGGTGCGATTAAGTCAGGGATCAGTCCATTCGAGCGACTCGATCATGCCTCGCCTGAGCCTAGCCTCGGACAAGGGCAGCCGACCTCGGAGGATTTCTGTCTCGCCCGAGGCCCCCCTCCAATGGCGAACACATCTCCGGCTCACCCGAGGCCCTGCCTTCGCTAAGAAGCAACCCTGACTAAATCGCCGCACCGACCGACCGAATCGCAGGAGCATTTAACGCAAAGGTGGCCTGACACCTTTATCCTGACGCACGCCCCCCGGCAGAGCCGAAGTGACCGCCGTCACTTCGCCGCTCCACTGACCGGCCTGACAGAAGGACAGCGCCGCCTGCGCCACTCCGACTGCAGTGCCACTTGACAGAGTGAGACTGACAGGCAGTCAGGCCCTGCCAAAGGCACCATAGGAAGCTCCGCTCCGCCCGACCCAGGGCTCGGACTCGGGCTAGGTCCCGGAAGACGGCGAACTCCGCTCTGCCCGACCCAGGGCTCGGACTCGGGCTAGGTCCCGGAAGACGGCGAACTCCGCTTCGCCCGACCCAGGGCTCGGACTCGGGCTAAGTCCTGGAAGACGGCAAACTCTGCTCCGCCCGACCCAGGGCTCGGACTCGGGCTAGGACCCGGACGACGGCGAACTCCGCTCCGCCCGACCCAGGGCCCGGACTCGGGCTCAGTCCCGGAAGACGGCGAACTCCGCTCCGCCCGACCCCAAGGCTCGGACTCGGGCTCAGCCCCGGAAGACGACGAACTCCGCTTCGCCCGACCCCAGGGCTCGGACTCCGCCCTGGCCTCTGCCAAACGACCTCCGCCTCGCCCGACCCAGGGGCTCAGGCTCGGCCTCGGCCATGGAAGACCGACTCGACCTCGGCTTCGGAGGAGCCTCCACGTCGCCCAACCTAGGGCGCAGGCCAGCCACGTCAACAGGAAGCGCCATCATCACCCTACCCCGAGCTGACTCGGGCCGCAGAGAACAAGACCGGTGTCCCATCTGGCTAGCTCCGCCAGATAGGCAATGATGGCGCCCCGCATGCTCTCTGACGACGGCGGCTCTCAGCTCTCTTACGGAAGCAGGAGGACGTCAGCAAGGACTCAACCGCTCCGACAGCTGTCCCTCCGTCAGGCTCCGTCGCTCCTCCGACGGCCACGACATCACACCAGCTGGGTGCCAAAATCTCTCCGGCTGCCACATCGGCATGTACTTAGGGCGCTAGCTCTCCCCCGCTAGACACGTAGCACTCTGCTACACCCCCATTGTACACCTGGATCCTCTCCTTACGCCTATAAAAGGAAGGACCAAGGCCCTCTTAGAGAGGGTTGGCCGCGCGGGGACGAGGACGGGACAGGCGCTCTCTTGGGGCCGCTCGCTCCCCTCTCCCGCGTGGACGCTTGTAACCCCCTACTGCAAGCGCACCCGACCCGGGCGCGGGACGAACACGAAGGCCGCGGGATTCCCACCTCTCTCACGCCGGTCACCGGCCGCCTCGCTCCTTCCCCCTTCGCGCTCGCCCACGCGCTCGACCCATCTGGGCTGGGGCACGCGGCAACACTCACTCGTCGGCCCGAGGGACCCCCCGGTCTCGAAATGCCGACATATAGAATTCCTGTTAAGTAGTAAAGATGTGACATTCGATCCTGTGCCATGATTCATCATATGTGTGAGACTTGGTCCCAGCACTCCTGGTGATTATGTTCGCGCCCAGGTCTTGGTGTCCCGAAATCCGGGTGTGACAGAAGTGGTATTAGAGCAATGTTGACTGTAGGACAAAACATAGACAGAACTGGACAACCATTATCTATTTACCTTTGCTACTCTGATTCTTTCTAAACTTTTCTTAATCTTTTTCTCATCTATTTCCGCTTTACTCTGATTACTCTTATCTTTTCTTTTCTAAAGACAAATGTGGATTTCACACTTTGAAATCCCGTACCTAAAGTGACTTTTAGGAATAGGAGACCTAATCTTAGGAACAAAAACAAAACTATTTTTTTGGTATCTATACGCTTGAGTGTTTGCTCTTATGATACTTGTTTGATTTGGATCTTTGATTGAGTGTGGTGGGTTGTGGAGTAATGCCCACAATTATATCTGCATGTACATATAAGAAAAAAATGCTTATAAAAAATGACTAGGCAAACTAGATTATTCCTCATTAAAGTCTCTAGCCTAACAATATCCATCTCATCTTAAAAGATTCTATCCTACACTCATAAATCCATCTTATCTCAAATGATCCTAACTTATTCTAATTAAAATATATCTAGCTTAATAGATCCATCTTATCTTAAAAGATTCTATCTTATATATCTTAATAGATTCATCTTATCCTAAAGGATTCGCATTATCCAAACCACTTGACTTGTCCCACCATGACCATGATCTAGTCTGGAGTGAGTTACTTAATGCTGGTACAAAGGATAAGGCCATACTCCTAGTTCACCTAAACCTAAATTGGTGGCTTAGGCCAATCCGATCAATACATAAACAACCTAACCTATATATTTTGATAGGTTGCATAAACTATTTATTTCACAACAAAATATTCTAACCTGCCCAACTAACCTACATGTTCCTAAAAATTGCACCTAGCCAACCTAACAAAGCAGCTAGACCTTGTTTGGCTATAGCACACTCATCCTATGACATCTACCTATTAGCTAAATGTTCTTATATACAAGCTATTTTAACTATAAGTCACTAGATCGGATGATGATGTCAAGACCAAAGATCGAAGATGATCAACCTCGTCAAATCAAGGAAAGATAAGATTCAAGCCAGATTTTCAAAGGAATCAAGATCCACAATCTTGGATGGAGTCTTTTCTTACCTTACTCTTTTGTACCCAAACCCATTTATACTTTAAAGACATCTTATTATCCTACATAATAAAGTGGATATACATACCCATGCTTTCCTAACCACTATCTAAATAACATGAAACTTCTTAATTCTTAAACTAATTAGAAGTTAAAGGCTAAATTATAAATAAAGTCTTTTACATCCCTGTCCTTACAAATCTCGAGGACGAGATTTCTGTTAAGGGGGGTAGAATTTGTAACATCCAAAATCTTAATTTGGATTTCTGAAAAGGATTTTTTCTAAGGTCTAAATAAATGTCATTAATAAGGATTTTATTAGTTTAAGAAATTATTTCTTAAAAAAAATGGAGATATTACATTTTGAATTGTCAAAGTAAGATTTGAGTCCCAAAACTAGAAGTTAAAAGTGAAAATCTCTTAATAAACATAAATATTCTCAATTGATGATACGAGTGAATTATTTTCTCTCTCTCATGAATTAAGCGTTAGTATTATTCCAAATAAATAATAAAATTGCATCATGCGGGGATGATTTTGTTTGTTACATCTAAATTGGAGTTTGAACCTAGAATCAAATCTGAATTTGAAATTAGGAAATAGAAAACAAAATAGAAAATAATAAAAATATTAATGAGAAAATAAGGAAAACTCATGTTGGGTCGTTTCTTCCCTCTACTCGCCCAGCTCCCTTAACCGCATCGCCCAACTCGGGGGCGACTCCGCGCTGACAGCTGGGGCCCACTGGACAGTGGGGGTCGCGGCGTGCTGACAGAATGGACCGCGTCTGTGTGTGCTCCTGGCCGACTGGCGGTGGGCCCGGTTGCACAGAGTCATCCCTCTCCCTCGTCGGCTCCTTCTTCTCGGGTTGTAACAAACGCGCGACAAAGCCAGAGACCGAATCCCCGGAATCCCCGCTAGGATTAGCGCTGGTCGGACTCGGGCCTCAGGTATAAAATCTAGTCGAAGCTGAGACCTCCTCATCCTCCATCTCTCGCGCTCTGAACCGAAGAGCTATCGCGGTGCGCGGAGAACAATGGAGGATTGAGGGTCATCGAACAGAGAAGGATCCGCGCCCCCATATCTGGCCTTCACCGCTGGTTTGGAGTCCATGGACGGTCGAGGGTGCTCGGCCGAATGTGTGGAGCGTGCTGGAAGGAGCTTGGTACGCGCGAATTCGGGTTACCTCGGAATTTCCCTCACCGTCGTCCGCTCCCTGTCCCGGCCGTGACCGACTGTGTTCCGCCGCGGGAGCCGCAAACGCCGTTCCTCACGTGCGCCCTCGTCGATCCCTCTGGGACTGATCTGGGGGGTTCGTTGGGATCCATGGAGGATGCACACAGGCTAACCAGTGCTAGGTGTCGAGCTCGAGGCGATCAATTTCACAACGGAGCCACGATGACCGCGGCAGACCGCGCATTGCCGTGGGCAGGGACCTCTACGTGACCCTCGACGGTAAGAACTCCCACCAAACCACTCGAATCTGTCCCCCCCATCATGTTGCTGGGCCGAATTATGGTATGGTGCGCTAGGGGTTGTGTTGGTCGTGCGCTGGTGGAACTCCGCCGTGGGGAGGTCCTGGCGCCGCCTCAGGCCGGCGAGGGAAGGGGGGAAGGTGCGCTAGCCGTCCGTTCCGTGATTAGTGGATGGGATTGAATCGGCTAGGTGAGCTATTCGACGATTGAAATCAGGACGTTGGTCTGTTGATCTACGGCCGAGAGCGGGGCATGCTATTTTAAATCGAGATCGTGGATCTTAGATCTAACGGCTATAGGCACATACTGGTTCGCGAGGCTTGGGATCTAATCCGGGCGGTTAGATCTTGATCGAACGGTCCTGGTCGAGGGGTACCCCTTCGGCTTGGAAACTTTACTTATGAAACCTCGATCTTCTAATATATCAACCCGCCGTCCACCTCGGGTCAGGGCTGAGTCTGGTAGATTTTGCGAATTAAACCTCAAGCTTCTTAGTAAATGACGCGCAGTCCAGATAACAGAGAAACTAGATAATTAATATTAGAAATTGATTTTTATTATAAAAATAAATCTTAAAACTTGTTTAATTCATATTTAATTCATTTTAACTCCAAATTAATTTATTTCAGTGGCATTAATTTTTTGTTAATATTGTTTATCACCTAGTACCTTTGTTTAACCATGAAACTTGAATTAAAATTGCTCAATTGAATTAATCTATTCTAGGTGCTAATTGATTTCAGAAATTCATAACTCAATATCCGTAGCTCCAAATTTAGTGGTTCTTGTTTCTACGATCTCGTAGTATCGCGTAGATCGTTATTACGCAGTTTGTTCTTATGTTTGGTGTGATGTTAATTTTGCCTATACACTATTTGTTTGTATTGCTACGACTAGCGGTGAGGACACGTGTCACCTGAAGAGTAAGTTGGTACCTGGAATCTCAAGTCTCAGGCAAGTTGTGCCCTTGATCACTTCTTTTTACCCACTCATGTTCTAATTAATCATAATGATCTGCATAGGTTAATTTTGATGGGACCCAATAGGTTACCCTAGTTTGATTATCTTTATACCTTGTTTACCATTGAACTTTTTGGGTAGTACTTGCTAGTGCTTTATGTGGTTTTGGGTATGAAGATACAATATTCATGATCACACTTTTATTATCAGTTGTTATTTACTGTTCATGATAAGATCATTATGTTAATTGGAACATGGAGCGACCACCCGGGAAAACAGTGCTACCACAAGGGTTTAATGGGACGCCCTTGGCTGATTAATTAGGAAAGCTAGTGGAAGACTACCTTACCCGAAAGGGGCAAGGGTAGTAGGGGAGTGGTCAGTGTAGGGAGGTCCTTGGGATGATTTTGCTGCGGTGGCGGTCATGCGAGGGGTCCCTGCATTGGAGCTTCCTATAAACTGTAGCGGGTTTTCTGAAGCTAGTGGAACTTTGTAAAGGTCTCGTAGTGTTACCCTGCCTCGCCTCCTCGGTAGAGGTGTATGGGAAGTCGCGATCCCTTGGCAGATGAGTAACATGACTTGTGGGTAAAGATGCGCAACCTCTGCAGAGTGTAAAACTGGTATACTAGCCGTGCTCACGGTCATGAGCAGCTCGGACCCTCACATGATTAATTTATGGAACTAAATTCAATTTGTCATATGCATTGCATTGCAGGTGATGTTGTTACTTTTGTTCTACTATTTAATTGGGTTGGTATTTACTTATACTTAGTAACTGCTAATAAAATTTTGACCAACTTTAAAAGCAATGCTCAGCTCTAACCATCCTCTTTGGTAAGCCTTACACTTCACGTGAGCTCCCACCTTTGGCGAGTTCATGCACATTATTCCCCACAACTTGTTGAGCGATGAACGTATGTGAGCTCACTCTTGTTGTCTCACACCCCCCACAGGTCAAGAACAGGTACCGCAGGATGAGGCGCTTGGAGGATGCTGTGACGAGTTCGTGAGAGGTCTAGGTCGTCGTCTCCCAGTCAACTTTGGGTTGCTGGACCGTTGTCTCCTTATAATGTAATTATTTATTTTGTATAGAATTCCTGTTAAGTAGTAAAGATGCGACATTCGATCCTGTGCCATGATTCATCATATGTGTGAGACTTGGTCCCAGCACACCTGGTGATTATGTTCGCGCCCGGGTCTTGGTGCCCCGAAATCCGGGTGTGACAACTACGTCACTACGGATCACCAGATCCGCTCCCTTCCCTCCCGTCAGCAGTAGAGGCGCGAGAAGTTGTAGAGGACCCGTCTCCCTTCCCAGAAGCACAACAGAGAAACACACGAGACACAGGATATAACGTTGGGCCTCTGACCTTTTTCTGATCTTTGTATTATGAGGGGCTATACAGGTTCCTTATATAGAGATGCGAGACCCCTCAGGGGCAAAGCCGGTATTTGCCCACATAACCCTAACTAGGGTTACTTAACATAAACTACTAATGATTGTTAAGGTTTGGTTGGATCTTCAAGTCCTGAAGTTTAGTTAAACTGTAGTGGTAAACGTTGTTCTTGTTGAGAAACCCTAATAAAGGGTTATGTGGGCAAATACCGAATATAGCCCTGAGGGCTATCGCGTCTCTATATATAGAACATGTACCCCTCATATGGAATAGAGAAGAGAAAGAGGTCATAGGCCCAACCCTATATCATGTGTCTCGTGTGTTTCCTCTGTGGTGCTTATGGGAAGGGAGACGGGTTCTCTACAGCTTCTTGCGCCTCTACTGCTGACGGGAGGGAAGGGAGCGGATCTGGTGATCCGTGGTAATGTAGTTCTCAACACGTTATCAGCACGCTCTACCTCGACGTTGCTGCAGGATCAGATCTGCATCAACTCTTCATCAAGCCGGCAGGTCTCCGGCCTTGCCGAACTGTCCTACGCGACAGACTTCGCTTCCGTTCGCTGAATCAAGAAACAAGGTATAAGATTTCTGTTGGTTCTACGATTTCTCTTGTTGCGAGTCGTGTGGTAAGAATAAGCGAAAACCGTGAACCTTCCTGTCCGTGTGCTGCGCCCCGTGTAAATCTGCATCGACGGGAGAGCGAATCCTCCCTATGCGCGCCCGTTACCTGCGCAAAGAGGAAGACGAGAAGCGACGCACTTGTCTGACTGAACTCAGACGACAACGTCTAGCCAGCCCGCAGCTCGCCAAGCGCCACTCCCATGCATGACCTGCCGCCGAGTTAAACGGATCTAAGCGCATTGGGATGAGAGCTTTGACTAGACTCAATAAGCCATGCAGCTAGCGTTAAAATAGCATCCAATAACAAAAAAAGAGACTTTTCCTTTGTCACGCTCACACATGCATGGCTTGCGTTTCCTGGCATGCGGTCTCAGCCTAATCACCAGGGATTTATTTTAATTTTCTCTCTCTCATAAATACTGGTTGAATTAATGAACTTTCAAATAACCTTAATTTATATACATGCTTCATATTATTTATTCTATTTATTTCCTGTTACAATAACAAATAGAATAAAGCATGTTTTATATTATGGTTAATTATTTCCCGCAGTAAATAATTAGTAGAAAAAATGCATGTTTAAATATGTGAAAATAACTCCATGCACCTGATCTGCTTATGCTTATGCATTAGTTATAGTACTAATTTTCTGCTTTATTTCCCGTAGTAGATAATTAGCAGAAAATTATTAAAATGCATATGAGGATTATGCTGTGTATTTTTGTATCGCTCTAAATATTTATGATACATTGAGATTTTGGACTCACATCGAGCGATTGCTATGTTGCACTCTCGTTTAATCGGACCGCTCCCGTTGAGTCGGACCACCATCGCCAGGTCGCGTATTTTTTGCATGCCCTGTAGGCATTGTCTGTCTGCCGTGATCATCGGACCACAATTGTGTCTGTTGCGCACATTGCGTGGACTTATCGTATACCCCGATTATCGAGCCATAATTGTGCATGTTGCGCTTATTACGAAGGCTTGTTATGTTGTCGTAGCCCTGATGGCCGCACACGCGTTGACACCAGACGCTAGAACTTGTACTCGCGTGGATTGTGGTGGGTTGTTCAAGCCCCTGAAGTCACATTATGAGTAACTGTCGGGGACCATAATTAGGGGTACCCTCAAGACGCCTAATTCTCAGCTGGTAACCCCCATCAGCATAAAGCTGCAAAGGCCTGATGGGTACGATTAAGTCAGGGATCAGTCCACACGAGTGACTCGATCACGCTTCACCCGAGCCTAGCCTCGGCCAAGGGCAGCCGACCTCGAGAGACTTCCGTCTCGCCCGAGGCCCCCCTTTTTACGGCGGACACATCACCGGCTCGCCCGAGGCCTTGGCTTCGCTCAGAAGCAACCCTGACTAAATCGCCACACCGACTGACCAAGTTGCAGGAGCATTTAACGCAAAGGTGGCCTGACACCTTTATCCTGACACGCGCCCCCCCGGCAGAGCCGAAGTGACCGCTGTCACTCCACCGCTCCTCTGACCGGGCTGACAGAAGGACAGCGCCGCCTGCGCCACTCCGACTGCGGTGTCACTCGACAGAGTGAGTCTGACCGGCAGTCAGGCCTTGCCAAAGGCGCCACGGCGAACTCCGCTCCGCCCGACCCCAGGGCTCGGACTCGGGCTAAGACCCGGAAGACGGCGAACTCCGCTCCGCCCGACCCCAGGGCTCGGACTCGGGCTAAGACCCGGAAGACGGCGAACTCCGCTCCGCCCGACCCCAGGGCTCGGACTCGAGCTAAGACCCGGAAGACGGCGAACTCCGCTCCGCCCGACCCCAGGGCTCGGACTCGGGCTAAGACCCGGAAGACGGCGAACTCCGCTCCGCCCGACCCCAGGGCTCGGACTCGGGCTAAGACCCAGAAGACGACGAAACTCCGCCTCGCCCAACCCCAGGGCTCGGACTCCGCCCTGGCCTCGGCCGAACGACTTCCGCCTCGCCCGACCCCATGGCTCGGGCTCGGCCTCGGCAACAGAGGACAGACTCAACCTCGGCTTCGGAGGAGCCCCCACGTCACCCTGCCTAGGGCACAGACCCGCCACGTCAACAGGAAGCGCCATCATCATCCTACCCCGAATCGACTCGGGTCACGGAGAACAAGACCGGCGTCCCATCCGGCCAGCTCCGCCGGATGGGCAATGATGGCGCTCCACAAGCTCTGTGACGACGGCGGCCCCAGCTCTCTTACGGAAGCAGGGCGACGTCAGCAGGGACTCGACCGCTCCAACAGCTGTCCCTCCGCCAGGCTCCGTCGCACCTCCGACAGCCACGACATCACGCCAGCAAGGTGCCAAGACCTCTCCGGCTGCCACATTGGCATGTACCTAGGGCGCTAGCTCTCTCTCCGCTAGACACGTAGCACTCTGCTACACCCCCCATTGTACACCTGGATCCTCTCCTTACGACTATAAAAGGAAGGACCAGGGCCTTCTTAGAGAAAGTTGGCCGCGCGGGACCGAGGACGGGACAGGCGCTCTCTTGGGGCCGCTCGCTTCCCTCACCCGCGTGGACGCTTGTAACCCCCCTACTGCAAGCGCACCTGACCTGGGCGCGGGACGAACACGAAGGCCGCGGGACTTCCACCTCTCTCACGCTCGACTCCGGCCACCTCGCCTCTCCCCCCTTCGCGCTCGCCCACGCGCTCGACCCATCTGGGCTGGGGCACGCAGCACACTCACTCGTCGGCTTAGGGACCCCCCTGTCTCGAAACGCCGACAGTTGGCGCGCCAGGTAGGGGCCTGCTGCGTGCTGACGAACAGCTCCCCGTCAAGCTCCAGATGGGCAGTCTCCAGCAACCTCTCCGGCCCGGGGCGGTGCTTCGTTTCGGGACTCTTGAGTTCATGTCCTTCGACGGCAGCTACGACATGATACTTCTTCCACCGCCGCGCGACGACGACAATGGCGGCCGACAGCCCGCCCGCCGGCGGCGGAATCGACGACATCTTCCCCGCGTGGTGGAAGAGCAACATTCGAGCTCGCTCCGTTCTCTCCCCCGCCAACGGAGGAGGAGGCGGGGCCGTCAAGGCCAGGCGGGAGGCCGCGCTTCGTTGGCCGTCGAGCGAATCGACGCCCCCGACGCCCCGACGGAAGGCACGCCGGACGTCGACCTCGCGTTCAAGACGGAGGCAAGCGCCGTCCCCCCGCGACACGCCGACCCCGAACAAGAAGACGACGCCAGCGCGCTCGCGGAAAGCCTGCAGGACGTCGCCCTCGTACCTGAGATGACGGTGCAACCAGTCCCCGATGTGACTACGTCGCTCCTCGTCGACCAAAAGGTACCAACTAACTCCCATCTTGCGTCATTTCGACTCGGCCTCAACCCGCCAAACGACCTCGTTTTGGCGGGCGCTCTCATTGAGGCGAGTGCAACCCCACTGGGGTTTCGTATGCGATCGCCTTGGGACCGGCTGACGGACGTCTCGACCTACGGGCCCTCTGGGTCCGAGGAAGATGACGATCCCAGCATCTGTTGGGATTTCTCCGGACTTGGCAACCCCAGTGCCGTGCGGGACTTCATGACCGCATGTGACTACTGCCTCTCCGACTGTTCCGACGAAAGCCGCAGCCTTGGCGACGAGAGCTGCGGCCCAAGCCGCGAATGTTTCCACATCGAGCTAGGGGATCCCTCCGAAGGCAACCATCTCGGCATGCCGGAGGACGGTGATCTTCCTAGGCCGGTGCCTCGCGCCGACATCCCACGGGAGCTAGCTGTGGTCCCCGCTCCGGCGGGGGGTTACGACCCACAACTCGAGCAAGTCCGCGAGGCGCAGGCCAGGCTCAACGAGGGAACAGGAGCGCTTGAGCCGATCCGTCGGGACGTCGGACAGGCATGGGCGGGCCAACCCCTGGCCGGAGAAATACGTCACCTGCCCTAAGGTCTCCAGCACCGCGTCGCCAACGATGTCAGGGTCAGGCCGCCGCCCGCATCCAGCGGGGTTGGTCAGAACCTGGCAGCCGCAGCGATGCTCCTCCGCGCGATGCCGGAGCCATCAACCACCGAGGGTCGGCGAATCCAGGGAGAGCTCAAGAATCTCCTGGAAGGCGCTGCGGCCCGACGGGCCGAGAGCACTGCCTCCCGAAGGCAAGGATATCCCTCGGAACCTCACGCCGCGACTTCCCGATTCATGCGGGAAGCCTCGGTCTACACCGGGCGCACGCGCAACACCGCGCCTGCGGCCCCAGGCCACCTCGGCAACGAGCACCATCGACGCGACCGTCGGGCTCACCTCGACGAAAGGGTGCGCCGAGGCTACCACCCCAGGCGTGGGGGGCGCTACGACAGCGGGGAGGATCGGAGTCCCTCGCCCGAACCACCCGGTCCGCGGGCCTTCAGTCGGGCCATCCGACGGGCGCCATTCCCGACCCGGTTCCGACCCCCGACTACTATCACGAAGTACTCGGGGGAAACGAGACCGGAACTGTGGCTCGCGGACTACCGCCTTGCCTGCCAACTGGGTGGGATGGACGACGACAACCTCATCATCCGTAACCTCCCCCTGTTCCTCTCCGACACTGCCCGCGCCTGGTTGGAGCACCTGCCTCCGGGGCAGATCTCCAACTGGGACGACTTGGTCTAGGCCTTTGCTGGCAATTTCCAGGGCACATACGTGCGCCCCGGGAATTCCTGGGACCTTCGAAGCTGCTGGCAACAGCCGGGGGAGTCGCTCCGGGACTACATCCGGCGATTCTCGAAGCAGCGCACCGAGCTGCCCAACATCACCGACTCGGATGTCATCGGCGCGTTCCTCGCTGGCACCACTTGCCGCGACCTGGTGAGCAAGCTGGGTCGCAAGACCCCCACCAGGGCGAGCGAGCTGATGGACATCGCCACCAAGTTCGCCTCTGGCCAGGAGGCGGTCGAGGCTATCTTCCGAAAGGACAAGCAGCCCCAGGGCCGCCCATCGGAAGAGGCTCCCGAGGCGTCTGCTCCGCGCGGCGCCAAGAAGAAGTCGCAATCGAAACGCGACGCTGCTGACGCGGACCTTGTCGCTGCCGCCGAGTACAAGAACCCTCGGAAGCCACCCGGAGGTGCAAACCTCTTCGACAAGATGCTCAAGGAGCCATGCCCTTACCATCAGGGGCCCGTCAAGCACACCCTCGAGGAGTGCGTTATGCTTCGGCGTCAGTTCCACAGGGCCGGGCCACCCGCCGAGGGTGGCAGGGCCCGCGACGACGACAAGAACGAAGATCACCAAGCAGGAGAGTTCCCCGAGGTCCGCGACTGCTTCATGATCTATGGAGGGCATGCGGCGAATGCCTCGGCTCGGCATCGCAAGCAAGAGCACCGGGAGGTCTGCTCGGTGAAGGTGGCGGCGCCAGTCTACCTAGACTGGTCCGACAAGCCCATCACCTTTGACCAGGCCGACCACCCCGACCATGTGCCAAGCCCGGGGAAATACCCGCTCGTCGTCGACCCCGTTGTCGGCAATGTCAGGCTCACCAAGGTCCTGATGGATGGGGGCAGCTGCCTCGACATCATCTACGCCGAGACCCTCAAGCTCCTGCGCGTCGATCTATCCTCCGTCCGAGCAGGCGCTGCGCCCTTCCACGGGATCATCCCTGGGAAGCGCGTCCAGCCCCTCGGGCGACTCGACCTCCCCGTCTGCTTCGGGACGCCCTCCAACTTCCGAAGGGAGACCCTGACGTTCGAGGTGGTCGGGTTCCGAGGAACCTACCACGCCATACTAGGGAGGCCATGCTACGCGAAGTTCATGGCCGTCCCCAACTACACCTACCTGAAGCTCAAGATGTCGGGCCCCAACGGGGTCATCACCGTCGGCCCCACGTACAAACACGCGTTCGAATGCGACGTGGAGTGCGTGGAGTACGCCGAGGCCCTCGCCGAGTCCGAGGCCCTCATCGCCGACCTGGAGAACCTCTCCAAGGAGGTGCCAGACGTGAAGCGCCATGCCGGCAACTTTGAGCCAGCGGAGACGGTTAAGGCCGTCCCTCTTGACCCCAGTGGCGACACCACCAAGCAGATCCGGATCGGTTCCGGGCTCGACCCCAAATAGGAAGCAGTGCTCGTCGACTTTCTCCGCGCAAACACCGACGTCTTTGCGTGGAGTCCCTCGGACATGCCCGACATACCGAGGGATGTCGCCGAGCACTCGCTGGATATTCGGGCCGGAGCCCGACCCGTCAGGCAGCCTCTGTGCCGATTCGACGAGGAGAAGCGCAGAGTGATTGGCGAAGAGATCCACAAGCTAATGGCAGCAGGGTTCATCAAAGAGGTATTCCATCCCGAATGGCTTGCCAACCCTGTGCTTGTGAGGAAGAAAGGGGGGAAATGGCGGATGTGTGTAGACTACACTGGTCTCAACAAAGCATGTCCGAAGGTTCCCTACCCTCTGCCTCGCATCGATCAAATCGTGGATTCCACCGCTGGGTGCGAAACCCTGTCCTTCCTCGATGCCTACTCAGGGTATCACCAGATCCGGATGAAGGAGTCCGACCAGCTTGCGACTTCCTTCATCACGCCGTTCGGCATGTACTGCTACGTAACCATGCCGTTCGGTTTGAGGAATGCGGGCGCAACGTACCAGCGGTGCATGAACCATGTGTTCGGCGAACACATCGGTCGCACAGTCGAGGCCTACGTCGATGACATCGTAGTCAAGACAAGGAAGGCTTCCGACCTCCTCTCCGACCTTGAAGTGACATTCCGATGTCTCAAGGCGAAAGGAGTCAAGCTCAATCCTGAGAAGTGTGTCTTCGGGGTGCCCCGAGGCATGCTCCTAGGGTTCATCGTCTCCGAGCGAGGCATCGAAGCCAACCCGGAGAAGATCGTGGCCATCACCAGCATGGGACCCATCAAGGACTTAAAAGGTGTACAGAGGGTCATGGGATGCCTCGCGGCCCTGAGCCGCTTCATCTCGCGCCTCGGCGAAAGAGGTCTGCCTCTGTACCGCCTCTTAAGGAAGGCCGAGTGTTTCGCTTGGACCCCTGAGGCCGAGGAAGCCCTCGGCAACCTGAAGGCGCTCCTTACAAAGGCGCCTGTCTTGGTGCCCCCGGCGGATGGAGAAGCCCTCTTGGTCTACGTCGCCGCGACCACTCAGGTGGTTAGCGCCGCGATCGTGGTCGAGAGGCAAGAGGAAGGGCATGCATTGCCCGTTCAGAGGCCGGTCTACTTCGTCAGCGAAGTGCTGTCCGAGACCAAGATCCGCTACCCACAAGTTCAAAAGCTGCTGTATGCTGTGATCCTGACAAGGCGGAAGCTGCGACACTACTTCGAGTCCCACCCGGTAACTGTGGTGTCATCCTTCCCCCTGGGGGAGATCATCCAGTGCCGAGAAGCCTCGGGCAGGATCGCAAAGTGGGCGGTGGAAATCATGGGCGAAACGATCTCCTTCGCCCCTCGGAAGGCCATCAAGTCCCAGGTGTTGGCGGACTTCGTGGCCGAATGGGTCGACACCCAGTTGCCGACGGCTCCGATCCAACCGGAGCTCTGGACCATGTTTTTCGACGGGTCGCTGATGAAGACAGGAGCCGGCGCGGGCCTGCTCTTCATCTCGCCCCTCGGGAAGCACTTGCGCTACGTGCTGCGCCTCCATTTCCCGGCGTCCAACAATGTGGCCGAGTACGAAGCTCTGGTCAACGGGTTGCGGATCGCCATCGAGCTAGGGGTCAGACGCCTCGACGCCCGCGGTGATTCGCAGCTCGTCATCGACCAAGTCATGAAGAACTCCCACTGCCGCGACCCGAAGATGGAGGCCTACTGCGACGAGGTTCGGCGCCTGGAAGACAAGTTCTTCGGGCTCGAGCTCAACCACATCGCTCGGCGCTACAACGAAACCGCAGACGAGCTGGCTAAAATAGCCTCGGGGCGAACGACGGTCCCCCCGGACGTCTTCTCCCGGGATCTGCATCAACCCTCTTTCAAGATCGACGACGCGCCCGAGCCCGAGGTACCCTCGGCTCAGCCCGAGGTACCCTCGGCTCAGCCCGAGGTACCCTCGGCTCAGCCCGAGGCACCCTCGGCACAGCCCGAGGTACCCTCGGCCCCCGAGGGCGAGGCACTGGACGTCGAGGAAGAGCAGAGCGGGGCCACGCCAGATCGAGATTGGCAGGCCCCGTACATGCAGTATCTTCGCCGAGGAGAGCTACCCCCCGACCAAGTCGAGGCTCGGCGGGTAGCGCGACGCGCCAAGTCGTTCGTCTTGCTGGGCGATGAAGAGGAGCTCTACCATCGCAGCCCCTCGGGCATCCTCCAGCGATGCATCTCCATCGCCGAAGGTCGGGAACTGCTGCAAGAAATACACTCGGGGGCTTGCGGCCATCACGCAGCACCCCGAGCCCTTGTCGGGAATGCTTTCCGACAAGGCTTCTACTGGCCAACGGCGGTGGCTGACGCCACTAGAATTGTCCGCACCTGCGAAGGGTGCCAATTCTATGCGAAGCAGACCCACCTGCCCGCTCAGGCTCTGCAGACAATACCCATCACCTGGCCCTTCGCTGTATGGGGTCTGGACCTCGTCGGTCCCTTGCAGAAGGCGCCCGGGGGCTACACGCACCTGCTGGTCACCATCGACAAATTCTCCAAGTGGATCGAGGTCCGACCTCTGAACAGCATCAGGTCCGAGCAGGCGGTGGCGTTCTTCACCAACATCATCCATCGCTTCGGGGTCCCGAACTCCATCATCACCGACAACGGTACCCAGTTCACCGGCAAAAAATTCTTGGATTTTTGCGAAGATCACCATATCTGGGTGGACTGGGCCGCCGTGGCTCATCCCATGTCGAATGGGCAAGTAGAGCGTGCCAACGGCATGATTCTACAAGGGCTCAAGCCTCGGATCTACAACGACCTCAATAAGTTCGGCAAGCGGTGGATGAAGGAACTCCCCTCGGTGGTCTGGAGCCTAAGGACGACGCCAAGTCGTGCCACGGGTTTCACGCCGTTTTTCCTGGTCTACGGGGCCGAAGCTATCTTGCCCACTGACCTGGAATACGGCTCCCCGAGGACGAGGGCCTACACCGATCAAAGCAACCAAGCTAGCCGAGAAGAATCGCTGGACCAGCTGGAGGAGGCTCGGGACAGGGCCTTACTACACTCGGCGCGGTACCAGCAGTCCCTGCGACGCTACCACGCTCGAGGGGTCCGGTCCCGAGACCTCCAGGTGGGCGATCTGGTGCTTCGACTGTGGCAAGACGCCCGAGGGAGGCACAAGCTCACGCCCCCCTGGGAAGGGCCATTCGTCATCGCCAAAGTTCTGAAGCCCGGAACATACAAGCTGGCCAACAATCAAGGCGAGATCTACGGCAACGCTTGGAACATCAAACAGCTACGTCGCTTCTACCCTTAAGATGTTTCCAAGTTGTTCATATACCTCGCACCTGCGCAAAGTTTAGTCGTCAAGGAAGGGTCGGCCTAGCCTCGGCAAAGCCCGACCCTCCCTCGGGGGCTAAAAGGGGGGAGACCCCCTTTGCGTCGAATTTTTCCTCGAAAAAGGATCTCTTTTTAGCAGGATTTCTTTCGTGCCTCTTGACTACTTCGGAAAGCGGATCCTGGAAACGACGGAGTACACGTAAGCAGCCAAGGCTGACCGAGCCGAGGGACTCCTACGCCTCCGGGATACGGATACCTCACTCATCACCTTCTGCGATAAGTAACTCGCGCTCGGATAAAGCGACTCCGTGGACCGAACAAGTCTTCACGTTCGGAAGCTCTCCTGCCGAAGCAGTCCTTCAAGCTTTCTCGACTAAGTCGGGGACAGGGCCTCATGGACGGGTGAAAGTACGCGTAAGCGGCAAGGACGACCGAGCCGAGGGATTCCCACGCCTCTGGGATACGGATACCTCACTCGTCCCTTCCGCGAGAAGCAACTCTCGCTCGCACAAACATCCCTATTACCGACAGAGTGTCCAGATGCTCGAAACAAGAGGAAAAAAGATGCAGCTTCGCAAGCACGGCGAGGGTGTGTTTTCTGGCCTCGGTGGCCGCAGAAGGCACACGCTACAAGACGATCCGATCCTGCAGGTTCAGGTCTTCACGCTGAAGGGAGCCGTAGCACCCTCGGCATCGACGGCGTCTTCAGCAAAGTCCGACCCAGCCTCGGACGGCGACGCGGTCCAGGGACTCCTCCGGGAATCCGGCCCGAGCAGGCGGCTCGGCCGGTTACCCCTGGGGCCTCGGCCAGCCGGCTTCCAAGGGCGCCAGCCCGACCCGAGGCCTCGGCTGATCGACTTTGGCGTCGGCTCTGCTGACGGACAACACGGCTAGGCTCCAACCAACTAGGTTCCCATTCTCGAGCCAACTCCGCCTCTGTTCATACTGATATCGCTACCTCTGGCCTCGGCTCATCGAAGGGCGGCCGAGGGGTCTCTTTAACTAAGCTAGAGGAGCCCCAGACAACAAGGCCGAACGGGCCGAGGGATTCCTACGCCTCCGGGATACGGATACCTCACTCGTCACCTTGACACGGGGCGACTCATGCTTGGCAAAGCGGTTCAGATAATCAACAGGCGAGACTTAGTGCTCGAAAATGAGGAAAAAACACGGCTCCGTGCCGAAATTACATACATGTTCAGGCCTCGACAGCCACAATGAACAAAAAACACTGGCATTCGAGATGCCGTTACGAACGGAACTCTGGTTCCCCCTCCGTAGGTACGAACAACCCCACTCCATGGGGAAGGCCTGCGGAGCAACAGAAGACCGACGGGCGGCTCGCCGCCGCCCATTCTGACTACGGCGACAGTGGGCCGGCGCTGCTGCAATCTTGCCCTCGCTCCCGCCGGCGCTCGAGGGGCGAGGACAAGCACGCCGGCACGGTGGCCCGGGGCGCGGGTGGTGGCAGTGATCCCGTCGGCGACGAGGACTTCTCGATCCGCCTCCGCCTCGGCGCCGATGACAGGGGACACCAGCCCCCCGGCAGATCCCCATTCAAATCCTCCCAGACGAGTGGGGCACCGGCCTCTGCGCGAGGGCGCCGACCCAGTGCACAAGCAGGACCACCCCAGAACACGAGCGCCGCCCTAACAGCGCGCGGCATCGTGGGTGGTCCTCCCGTGCACACGGCGCGGCGGTCGCCCTCCGGCAGGAGGGGCCGCCGGAAGCCCGGCCGACGACTCCGACACGCTGGAGGTGACGACGCCCGCCGTCGATCAGCCCCACGCTGTCTAAGTCCGCGCCGTCCGCAGGGCCAGCGAGCGCCTCCACCCCCAAACGCCGCGGAAAAGGGTGACCCGCGGACCCGCGCGGAAGGTAGAGCGTCGGCTCAGCGTGGCCCCCACCCCAGCGAGGATGATGAACATCCTTGAAGCTGAGGGTGGGACCAGGATCGCAGCCCGGCTTGCTCTTCCCCACCCAGAAACTGGTGGTCACCATCCTGGGTGATCGCTGGCATAGGGGTGCGGCCGGGCCGGCTGATGAAAATCCTTGAAGCCGAACGATGGCTGAGAGGTACCAACTCCCATGGAGTTGCGTTCCTCCAACGAGGAGGCGCAAAGGCGGCGAATACCCCCCATCCGGGGGCTTGGAAGATGGAAAGACACGGCGCATAAGGGAGGAAGAAGACATGGTTGCCTTCTGAAAGGAGTCTCCCTCCTTTTAAAGGCAACTCTCCCTACGTGCGCCCCCAGACACCGCGGGCTGAGTCTTCTCCAACACGCTCCAAGGCCCTCCCCCGCGACTCGGGGGCTGGGTCCCGCATGTCATGCAAACCGGCTCAGGGCAGAAGAAACCAAACCGCCGCGCGTGGTGCGCACGACCGCCCAGCGGTTACAAGCGGCCCCCCACTTTTGCCCAGACCAACGGGCGGAAGGGGCGGGCAGCCATGCAGGCGGCATGCAACCGCGCCAGGTGGATGCGCTTCTCCGACTTCTGACACGCCAGCTTGGAAGCCCAGGCCCACGCGTCAAGCAATCGGCGCGCCAGTTGCTGCATGCAAGCAACCGCACCGCCACTCGTGCCACCGTCGCGCCTCTTCGGTTGCGGAGCCTATGCCGCGACTCGAGGTGACCCAGCAGCGCCAGCCTGGCGCGTCGGTCAAAGCGACCGAAAGTGGGCCGGCAGTAATGGCGGTGGCAGGCGGGCGGGCGCAGCAGTCACGTCATCAGCCAGGCTCATGTCTCATCCTGGGACAACAAGAGAGCCTCCTCTCACGGCGTGAAGACGGTGCACCCGTGACCCGTTCCTCGAACGGATCGCGCACGCGCAACGGCCGCCCCGCCAACTACACTCCCCGTCGCATTAACTCCGCGGCGGGACACGCGGCGCCTCTGGCGGGAGAAGCGCGCGACGTCGTTCGATTTTGTATCCTTTTCCTTTTTCCTCTTTCTCTATCTCTTGCAACAGGGACCGAGAAAGGGGGATACCCCGAAAAGGACCCTTCTCCGCGAAGGAACCGGGCTCCGAGCCCCCCCTACTGATCAGGGGTTCGAAGACTGGCCCTCCGAAGGGTTCAACAGTCGCCTCAGATCGCGTGGGCCCGACACCCACTACTGGTCAGGGGTTCGAAGGCCAGCCCCCCGAAGGGTTCCATGGCCGCCTCAGGCTACTCGGGCTCCGCGCCCATTACTGATCAGGGGTTCGAAGGCTGGCCCCCGAAGGGTTCACAGTCGCCTCAGACACCGAGCGAGGGATGACCAGGGGTACGTTCGATACATAACCGAGGCTCGGGCTGCGCTCCCGAGGTACCCTAGGACATTTCCGAGACCAGCGGGAACGATCTTGTAACGGAATCCCATCGGAGGGAGGCATCGAGCCCTCGGACCCCGTCGCCAGGGGACCGGGTCCGGCAAATCACCCGCAGGTACTTTTGGGCGTGCCTCTGGGCCCCTAGCCGACCCCCAACGAACGGGGCACGGACGTCCACTCGGATTACCCGCTTGCAGCTCACCGGAGACACCATGTTCGGTGCCCATCGAGGGTAACATGGCGCACTCCCCCCCTCCTCCTTGCGGAAAGGCGACGTAGGGGCGTATGTAAAAAGCCGAGTCTGTCCCTGATCGTCCTCTCGCCCTGTGCAGAGGCTCGGGGGCTGCTCTCGCAAAAACCGGCTCCGGCCGAACCGTTGACAGCGTCAACATACCAGCCCGAGAGCTTGGGCCCCGACCGTGCACCCGGGCTACGGCCAGTTCGCATGAGGGAACGACCAGACCAGCCGAAGCATTACGCAAGGTATTAAGACCTCGAAGGAGTGTAACCACTCCTCCGAGGCCTCGGGGGCTACACCCGGCGGGTGCGCTCGCGCGCACCCACCGGAACGAAATGCAACCGAGAAAGGCTGGTCCCCTTGCAAAAAAGTGCGACGAAAGCCTCCAAGCGAGTGCTAACACTCCCTTTGAGGCTCGGGGGCTACTGTCGGGGACCATAATTAGGGGTACCCTCAAGACGCCTAATTCTCAGCTGGTAACCCCCATCAGCATAAAGCTGCAAAGGCCTGATGGGTACGATTAAGTCAGGGATCAGTCCACACGAGTGACTCGATCACGCTTCACCCGAGCCTAGCCTCGGCCAAGGGCAGCCGACCTCGAGAGACTTCCGTCTCGCCCGAGGCCCCCCTTTTTACGGCGGACACATCACCGGCTCGCCCGAGGCCTTGGCTTCGCTCAGAAGCAACCCTGACTAAATCGCCACACCGACTGACCAAGTTGCAGGAGCATTTAACGCAAAGGTGGCCTGACACCTTTATCCTGACACGCGCCCCCCCGGCAGAGCCGAAGTGACCGCTGTCACTCCACCGCTCCTCTGACCGGGCTGACAGAAGGACAGCGCCGCCTGCGCCTCTCCGACTGCGGTGCCACTCGACAGAGTTAGTCTGACCGGCAGTCAGGCCTTGCCAAAGGCGCCACAGCGAACTCCGCTCCGCCCGACCCCAGGGCTCGGACTCGGGCTAAGACCCGGAAGACGGCGAACTCCGCTCCGCCCGACCCCAGGGCTCGGACTCGGGCTAAGACCCGGAAGACGGCGAACTCCGCTCCGCCCGACCCCAGGGCTCGGACTCGGGCTAAGACCCGGAAGACGGCGAACTCCGCTCCGCCCGACCCCAGGGCTCGGACTCGGGCTAAGACCCGGAAGACGACGAAACTCCGCCTCGCCCAACCCCAGGGCTCGGACTCCGCCCTGGCCTCGGCCGAACGACTTCCGCCTCGCCCGACCCCATGGCTCGGGCTCGGCCTCGGCAACAGAGGACAGACTCAACCTCGGCTTCGGAGGAGCCCCCACGTCACCCTGCCTAGGGCACAGACCCGCCACGTCAACAGGAAGCGCCATCATCATCCTACCCCGAATCGACTCGGGTCACGGAGAACAAGACCGGCGTCCCATCCGGCCAGCTCCGCCGGATGGGCAATGATGGCGCTCCACAAGCTCTGTGACGACGGCGGCCCCAGCTCTCTTACGGAAGCAGGGCGACGTCAGCAGGGACTCGACCGCTCCAACAGCTGTCCCTCCGCCAGGCTCCGTCGCACCTCCGATAGCCACGACATCACGCCAGCAAGGTGCCAAGACCTCTCCGGCTGCCACATTGGCATGTACCTAGGGCGCTAGCTCTCTCTCCGCTAGACACGTAGCACTCTGCTACACCCCCCATTGTACACCTGGATCCTCTCCTTACGACTATAAAAGGAAGGACCAGGGCCTTCTTAGAGAAGGTTGGCCGCGCGGGACCGAGGACGGGACAGGCGCTCTCTTGGGGCCGCTCGCTTCCCTCACCCGCGTGGACGCTTGTAACCCCCCTACTGCAAGCGCACCTGACCTGGGCGCGGGACGAACACGAAGGCCGCGGGACTTCCACCTCTCTCACGCTCGACTCCGGCCACCTCGCCTCTCCCCCCTTTGCGCTCGCCCACGCGCTCGACCCATCTGGGCTGGGGCACGCAGCACACTCACTCGTCGGCTTAGGGACCCCCCTGTCTCGAAACGCCGACAGTAACCTTCATAGACAATTTTGTTTGTCTCTATATCTTATTTGATTGTGTTGTGTGGCATCATATATTTATATATCGCCAAGTGGTCATAACAACTATATCAAGCTATATAGTGCTTGGAAATCTGGGAAATTAAATTAATATATATATAAAACACAGATAAGTTAATTATCTGCTCTCTTATCATGCATAAAGTTTTACTCGAAGTAACCCGAAGGTATATAATATAATGCATGAAAGCCTTTTCGGCATAGAAGACATCACGAATTGGGATTCTATTAGTAAGCAATATGACCTTACCAAATGAATAAAGGCTAGAAATTTCAGTCATATATTGCTCAACCAATTGTTGACACATTGCTCTCTTTGTCGCTGAACGACATAAAGCAAATTCTGAGATAAAAGGACATGTAACCCCTAGCAACCCGGAGTTGCGAGTATATGTTATTCTGAGAAAACATTCACTATGTTGGTGTGAAAAAAAACCATTGTGTGTTCCCGTCGAACCACTTTACTCGTCCTCTCTAGGACCTCTATGCTTGTGTTGCATACATCTCTCAGAATTATAAATACTTATAGTCACTAAATTGACTTGGCATAGTCCTTTGATTGGTATGGTACAGCTTTAAGCTAAATAATAAAGGTCAGTCCTAAATGGACATATACCTGGAGTTTATGTAGCAGAACTACAATGAATTCCACCTTTGAAATGCTTACCGTAATATATCTCTGATCTACCAGGAGTAAGAAGAGTAGAAAATAGCCATGAAATCCCATATTACCACAGAGCTTAAAGTGAAATTGGACATTAATATGTCATTGGTTCGTGGCGCCGGAAGATCCATAAGTATTGACCACTAAGCTATTGGTGATGGTAATTTGTGATAAAAATATGAAGATCTTATGGAGACCAGATGTATTCTCCCTAATCTTGACGACTCCTTCGTATGAAACCAGTATTATCTGTTGTTGAAGATGGATCCTAGGCGGATACCAGTATTGTTTCGTTCTTACCAAGCAGTTATCATCATTTGCTTCATCAAAAGCTAGTTATATGGTGATTTTCCCAGATAAAATGAATTCTTGGCCTTGCCTGTTCTATTCCAAATCTTCTCTTTTTGCCGAACAACGAAGAGATCGAAATAATGCTTTATAGAACAAATTGGTATATCATATGAGGAGAAATATTTGCCCTGCTGGCAGCACCACAAATTATTAACTATTGTTATAAATTCTCTCTCAAAATTATAATACCTAAAAATGTTGCATAAATTGACACCCAATTTCATATCGGTATGAGTAATTGGGTAAACCATGGGCAATAATAAAACGAGCTGGACTATACATCTCTGCATATAAAAATCTCTGCTTGGCAGCATTGGCCTGATGTCGTGCACTTTACCACCATTATATACGCACATATTCTCCTATGTGCTTGAAAGCACAATGCAACCAGTGAATGTCCTTGTGAGCGCTAGACCCTGATGGTCATTTTAGTTGTTGATCTGAAGTCAACTACTAGCTCCAAACGACGAATGGTGTGCATGAGCCTCTGAGGGACCCTTAGGCATAAAATAGTGTTGCGTATATCAGTCTAAATCTTAATGATTGACTGTGCATTTGTTAATAATAACAATAAGTTTGCAGAATTGTAACCATGAAGCAACTTGTTGTTGCAAGTCCCGCTGGATGTTGAGACTAACCCTTCATGTGAAGGACAAATATGTAGTATTCATGCCACTACATTAATCTAAGTCCAAAGCTCACTGCATAAAACCCCTACCTGTAATGTGCGTAAGATTTCCCAAATAAATCACCACAATAGCATACATTGGCCACAACTGGATGATTGTGGTTAGGGATTTTATTTGTATGCTTTTAGAACATCTCGGTATTAGGGGGAGGAATGCCCATATAGTGTAATGCCTCAATATTCTATTAAACGCACAAAAGCCAAACTGAACCCGTCGTTCAGAGTGTACTCCTGTGTATATGGAGTTTGCCAGAAATCGTTAAGGAGTAACCATATTGGTTTGAATGCTTCTACCTGATGTAGATGTGGATATACCCGGGATTAATATCATATCCACATTTGACTTATTGGTATTTGATCTATTTTCGGGGACGCCTGTGAATATGATCCATTAGCCTTAGTCAAAGCATATATTCTGATTGCAGATTCACGTGGTCTGTAATAACTCTCCTCCAATGGACTCGCCCTGCTGGTGATTTGCCTCACGAAGAGGTTCATCTTGATGATGAAATTCCTAGCAATGCGCGCAATATCATTGTGCTGGGAATACGGAACAATGAATCTTTCGTTTTGGGAAATGACGAAGATCATTATTAAATGTGGGAGACAAATGTGTCGACACCTATCTTGCCTCTATAGATTGCAAAGGGATCCAAAACAAAGTCCTAAGCATGAGTGCTTTAAGCTCTCTTATCGGGTCATTGATAAAAGCAATCGAGGCTGAACCAATAATCGCAAAATGAAAGTCGCGAGCTTGAAGTTCGGACATTTATGGGCACTATTGAAATAATGTGTGGTGAATGTGATGGTTCAAGTGGTCTTGTGAGAGACCCATCCCACATATGTGTTGAATAAACAATGTTCCACTATGTAATATATCTGGCAAATGACATGAATTAAAATATGCAGTTAATAGGATTCTGAAGATCCGTCATGAGATCCTAGGAGGACTCATATATTTGAATTATAAATATGCAACATATAAATCTCATACCGAATAATACATTCCTGATGAATGATCACTCTCCTATGTAGGGAGAATATCTCGTAGTTGAGACTATCGTTCCCAGATGGAACCTATCCAGAAGAAACAAAGTCTGTATTGAACACCAAAGTTTGATAATCCCTATAAAGGGATAAAGACCCATACAGACCCGAAAAGGAATAAGATGAGGTAACAAAGGACTTGAAGTTCACCGAATAAGCACATGTGCATTCCATGAGTTTTACTCATGGTAATTTCCACTAGATGTGGAATTACGGTATCCTCTAAAGCCCTGATGGCAGAAACCTATAAGGTTTAGGTGTTACTGGCAAAATATCCCCATTGTGCCAGAATGACAGACTATAACGATGTATCTGATCGATGAAAAATCCCTGATGGATTACGATCTTAGATGGACTTTTGTTACACCATCATAGATGTTGCAATGGATAAACGCCTCGAGCGATGTGTCATATTTAGAATATGTACTATTGCAACTATATTATCCCCTAAGTCCTATTGAAGGACATGTTATTTGCTTTGCACAACTATGTATAAATTGTGGTGTAAGATAGAAAATGATAACACCCCAACCTCATCCATTCTCGTTATTCCAGATGAACAATGAGACATATATCTTGAAGAATATGTTTGAGTTATGAGGGATAACGACTTTGACAGATGTCATCGTCAGGGGGAGCGAATGTTTATATTGATCACAATCGTGAGACAATAAATGTCATATTCTATGCCCTGAAGGCGTCAGCTTGATGATCAATATGTGAACCTTTATGGAAGTTTCTATCAAATATGTAGATCTAGTCGATCGAACACCACTAGTCGAAGTGGCTTATTTATGTTGATACGTGCACTTACCTCGTGTATCCTAGAAGTGAGTTGAGGTGAAGTTCTTGAAATATTCTTTGCAAGGATATGCAATCTGTTTGCTAAATCTATATGTGCATATACTTCCAGAAGAAAATATTTTGCCATATTGATATAGTTTTGCAAGGATCAGGGAGCACATTTCTAAAGTTAGCTTTTGTAGAAGATTCGGTAGAATCTAGATCCCAGAGGATCGAAATCTGTCCTGATGACAGCTGTTGTACTCTTTTTCCCTTGGTGAGTTTTCTTGAAGTTTCTCACATGAGGTTTTTAACGAGGCAACAAAGTGCAAATGCAATTTGTATCACCATGCACTCTTTCTCCATATTTTTTCCACTGGGTTTTTTGAAGTTTTAACGAGGCATGTGTTGGTCGCGGTATTCGCCCAAGAGAGAGTGTTGAGAAACCCTAATGAAGGGTTATATGGGCAAATACCAAATATAGCCCTGAGGGCTATCGCGTCTCTATATATAGAATCTGTACCCCTCATATGGAATAGAGAAGAGAAAGAGACCATAGGCCCAACCCTATGGCCTTGTTTGACACAGCTTATTTTCAGCTTCTTTACAAATTTAAGCAGAAGTTCTGCCAAACAGCTAGCTTCTGCAGCAGCTTATCAGTTCAGCTGCTTCTCAGAATACACTAAAAGCAGCCAACAAGCAGAAGCTGTTTTTCACCAGCTTATCAGATAAGCTGCTTTTTCAACAAGCAACAGCTGTTCCAAACAGGGCCTATATCATGTGTCTCGTGTGTTTCCTCTGTGGTGCTTATGGGAAGGGAGACGGGTTCTCTACAGCTTCTTGCGCCTTTACTACTGTCGGGAGGGAAGGGAGCGGATCTGGTGATCCGTGGTAACGTAGTTCTCAACATTTCTATGATCCAAACGGACCCGAGTCACGATCGACATGGCGTCAGGTTAGCCAAAGTTTGGCAGGTTACTTCTTAGAGACGCAAACGAGGCCTCTATTTGCGTTGGACTGATGGGCCCTTCCCTTGCTCTTCGGCTCTTCGCAGTTAGTACAGTAGCTGGCCCATGCCCATATCCCATCGATCGTCTTCCTTGTCTGTTCCGTTCAGTTAGCCATGCTACACAGGAAGCAGCCAAGCAGGCCGGCACCCGAAGAAGAGAACCAGGGGCATAAATAGGAGAAGGCAGAGCACACTAACGTTAGAGTTAATAGGCCCGAGTGGTTGTGTAAGGGGATTGGACTGGGCCGTTGTCACGGGAGTATAAGAGAGATGAACGAGAGGCTGCAAGGCATCAAAAGAACAGATACTTACGCACATTTCCCCTCGTCGCTACACTATTCTTCTTCTCCACGCATCCCGATTCTTCTCTTCTCCTCTCTGCGCTGACGAGACGCTAACACGTTCCCCGACGAACAGAACCGGGCGCTTGGAGACGAGGGCAGTGGCTTGGCTTGGCATGGCAGCCCTGGGGGGTTTCTCGCTGCCATGGTGGTTTCATCCACCTGCCTGCGGACAGTGACCAACCAAGTTTAAATCTTTGCTCTCTTTCTTCTTTTCATGCTTTCCTTGGTTCTCCCTGGAGCCCTACAAAAGGCTGCAGCTATTCTTCTACCACGCCGTTTGGTTTTTGGTCCAGCTGACATCCAAGGGCGTGCCCGACACGGTGGTCTCCTCAGCCCTCAGACCACGCGTAGGCTTAGATGCCACTTGAAAATAACACGGTAGCTTGTAGAGCGTCGGTGGTCCAAGAAGAGAAAGTATAATAGTGAGAGAGAGAGAGAGAAAACTCCACAAATAGAAAAGAAACACTCAGGTGCCGTTTGCGTCCCATTATGTTCACAAGTAGGGATGAATAGCAATGGTCATGATTATGCAGCCGGTTGCTACTCTTGGTACATCCCTACTACTCAATCACAATTTTAAAAAAAATCGCTTGGAAGTTGTTTTCTTTAAGTTGTATCGGTTGTTTGTACTACCTCCATTTTTGAATATTTGTTGATCACTAGTTTATTTTTAAACTAAATCGTGACAAATAAAAATGAATGGAAGAAGTATGAGATTGTTGTCTGAGATTTTGAGGAATAAGAAATCGAGAGCTGAACTATGGCAGCTTCCCAGTTTTTTTTATATAAAAATCACAACGAACGAGCAGCAACCAGTGGGATAACAATCCGCACTTTGGATTCGCATGGAGTAATCATGCCCCGCGGGACGCCAAGATTCTCCTTTAAAGCGCTTTGTTTCGTTGGACCCGCCACTAGCAGTCTAGCAGATAGTAGATGGTCAAAAGGCTTGTCAATTGTCATGGGGGCCGGCGTGGCCACCCCGACCTGGGGCCTCCCTCTTCTTCCCTCTGCCGCCGCTTCTCCCGCCCGGTTCGTTTTTTGCTTCAAAAAAAAGCTTGCGCTCGCTGCTGCCGGAGTGACACAAGGACAGATAGAAAAGAACAGGACCCTCCCTCCCGAGGAGGGTGCTCTTTTGTGAACTGTCCTCCACCAGTGAGTGGCCCAGTGCCACTAGCAAAGCAATGCACATGGCACCGTTTCATGTCAGACGAGGGGGTTCCGTCTTCAGGTCAGGGCGTCAGGTAGGCGTAGGTAGTAGCATCATGCATGCTGCTTCACTGGTTGCCATATACACAAAGGCAAGCGATGGGACAGGGTCACAGGGAGAGCCGGGAATGCTAATGCAACGCACGACATTGTTTTACCTGCTTCCAAGCAGCAAACGGGCAAAACCTCTCCTTCCAGGACGGCTTGCACGACAGGAAGTCGGCTAGGCTCAGAGCTCACATGTAGTGCTAGCTTACGGGGGCTCTCGATTAGACAGTCAAAGAGAAAGAGGCAAGTGGGAGCTGCTGCTGAGAGCATAATAATCCACGACATCCAATTTGAAAAGGCGAACGCCATGTGGCTGTGGGCTATTGCTTGCCGGTGAAGAACGTACTCGCAGCTGTGTAGGATCTACACGGACAAACAGATGCCAACATTGTGCTCACTGCAGAACACAGCTCCAGATGCGGTCTCAACACATTCTCCATTATTTTATCATTTCTTCTTCCTGCGTTTTGAGGCACCTGAATACTTTGCTGTTTTATGTACATGCATGCCTGATTGCCTTCCCACCTTCTGAACCCGAAAGAAAATGGCCGAGGAGTGAGGAGAAGAAGGTTCCTATTGGGGGAATCCCTGGGAAGAGATTCAGTGGCCAAGGGGTGGATTCAGTATTCAGAGCAAGTCATGTAGATAGACAAATATAAACACAACACTCTCTTGACTGGCTGGTACTGGCACTTGCCATGGTGAGTACCGCCCAGCAGTACTCGGTTTAGTGGTACACATTTCCAAGTTAATTAAATGGGTGGTTAGACAGCAAGGATCCAAAATGTGGCAAGCTTTCATAACATGGTCTAGAAAAAGGGCAAGTTGCACCACATTGCATAGCTAAAAAAAATAAATTGAAATTACAGGCCACCAGGATTGATGTGAGAGGATCCACACCATACATCTTGGCCTTACTGGTGAGGATCTAAGTCAAACACATCAACACCCCGGGAGGCGACCAAACTACTGTAGGCGTTCCATAATAACTCCCTAACCATCAGAAGACTAGCTAGACACTTCGGCGACGGCACACTGGATAGAGTAGAACTCGCTTGCTTCACCTTTCATCGTCCGGTCAGTTACCAAGCAAAGAAGGATCTCAAAAGTGAAACCAACAAACAGTCCGGGATCCAGTGTAGGTAGTAGAGGAGGTTAACCCAGTTCAGTCTCCGGGCTGTCCTGGGGGCATCTGATCAGCTCCAGTATGTTCACCACCTCACCCATGTCTGGCCTGTTAGACGGAACCTGGGAAGTGCAGACCAGACCCAGCTTCATGATCGGAACGGCCTCCTCCAGCGGAAACTTGCCGCAGAGCCTCTCGTCGACGCACTCTTCCACCTTGCCTTCGTCCAGAGCCGCCCTCACCACATCGCAGAGCACGACCACGTCGTCCTCCATGTACTCCACGGGCGTCCTCCCTGTCAGGATCTCGAGGATAAGGACGCCGAACCCGTACACATCGCATTTCTCCGTGATCTTCACGGTCCTGCACGCAAACTCTGGAGCCATGTATCCAAGCGCGCTCTGCACCTTGCTACTTAAGACGTAGCGGTCCAGCATTGGAAGCAGCTTCGCTAGCCCATAATCTCCTACCTTTGCCTCGCCTGATCCGTCGAGCAGGATGTTGCTTGATTTCAGATTGTAGTGGATAATATCATGCCTGTGGAGATGAGCAAGGCTTCTCGCTATACCGAGGACTATGTCAAACCTCTCCTTCCATGGCAGGCAGTTTGTGGTGGATGACTCATGCAATTGTTTGTGCAGGTTGCCCCCGGAGACAAACTCATAAATGAGAAGCTGAAGCGACGGCGTCCAGTAATATCCCTTTAGCGCAACTAGGTTGCGATGGCGTAGCTTACCCAGCATCTTCACTTCTCTCTCAAATTCAACTTGAGATTTAACCAAGCTTGACACAGTGAGCTTCTTGATGGCAACAGGTTGTCCATCTCGAAGAGTGGTCTTGTAGACAGTGCCAAAACCACCACGCCCAAGCTCGCAATCCTTGTTCAGAAGAGCATGGGTGCTGGCACTGAACTCCGGATTTCCTCCTCCAAACATGACAAGCTTCCCTGCGTTCATGTCGGTTGTTGGCGACTGGCTGAGATATCCATCTGAGAGTTCCAGGACAGCACCAGAATGAGATCCAGGGGCACGCACTCGAAGGTTAAGAACAGTGATGGTAATGACACCAACAGCAATTAGAACAGCAGCACCAATTGCAACAAGGGCCGAGATGCTGAGTATGGTTTTCTTATGATGGCGACCACCATCAGGCACAAGCTCGGTTGGTGATATTGGATCGGAAGAAGTGTTTGGGTTCAGCACGATTGGTTTTGGTAGCACACCAGGACAAGATGAATTGAGCTTCGCGCCACAAAGGCCAGGATTATCCGACACACAAGATAGGGGGATGGTGTCAAAGAAGCTACCGGGAGGGAGATCCCCAGAGAGCTGGTTATGTGAAACATTGAATTGCAAGAGGTGGGGGAGATTAGAAAGCTGCTTTGGTAGAACACCAGTAAGCTTGTTCTGAGAAAGATCCACAATCTCGAGATTGGTAAGGTTAGATAGTGCTTCCGGAATCACTCCTGTTAAACTGTTATGAGAAAGATCCCTGCAAGAGATAGTAACCAAGTGAGCATATACCAGAGAATGTGGGGGTTTAGCATGTAAAGCTCCAAACATTTATCCATCCACTGGATTGGATCAGAAAGAAGTGCTTAAACTTACAGTGATGCGAGGGCAGAGCAATTGCCAATCTGAGCTGGGATGTTGCCAGTCAGGAAGTTCTTCCCCAGCCTCAACTCCTTCAATGACTCCCCTCCTTTTGAAGCTGGAATGCACCCATTTAGCCGGTTGGCAGTAAAATCAAGAACCTCCAGTGACTTCATCTCCAAAATGCTGGCCGGAATACTTCCATACATTGAGTTCCATGACATGTTCAATGACTGCAAGTTCTGCAGCTTCGAGATTTCCGATGGTATAACTCCAGAGAAGGCATTGTTTGACAAGTCCACTCCTTGAAGCACTGAAGAAGCATTTGCAGGCACTTTTAGGTCCCCGCTCAATGTGTTCTGCGACACCGACACCCATTGCACACTGGAACTGAGAACCCAGGTAGGCAGTGCACCCGTAAGAGAATTCCAGCTGACATCAACATGCATCAGGCTCTTGCATCCACCAATTGATTCAGGTAAGGCTCCGGTGAACCCATTCCCTGACAACCTCAGCTCCCTCAGTGACATCAACTCACCAATAGACCCAGGGATCTCGCCAGACAACCTGTTCCCCGACAAATCCAGCATTTCCAGGCTTGTCATTTCTCCAAACCATGTCGGGACACTCCCAGTGAACTCATTTGAGCTCAAATCAAGGTATGTGCAGGTGGAGAGCCTCCTCAGGGACTCAGGTAAGTTGCCGGACAGCGAGTTGGACCCAAGATCCACTGACCTGAGCAGCGGGCAGTCCCCAATGTCGTCCGGGAGGCTACCAGTGAGACGGTTGCCTCGCAGATTAAGCTCCCGAAGGTTAAACATCCTGCTGACACCGATCG
Organism: Zea mays; assembly: GCF_902167145.1. Lineage (NCBI taxonomy): Eukaryota > Viridiplantae > Streptophyta > Magnoliopsida > Poales > Poaceae > Zea > Zea mays. Next base: position 56,190,089 of record NC_050096.1, on the reverse strand, counting down.
GGAGGTCGCCGGTGACGGCATTGCCCGAGATGTCCAGCGTGCGCAGCGCGTTGAGGGACCAAATGTCGCTGGGCAGCGCGCCGTCCAGGCGGTTGGAGGAGAGGTTGAGCGACGCGAGCGTGGCGCACGCGGCGACGTCCCGCGGGATGCCGCCGGAGAAGGCGTTGTTGGCGAGCGAGACGTCGCGGAGGGAGCGGCACCGGCCGAAGAGCCCCTCCGGGACGGCGCCGGCGAATGCGTTGGCGCTGAGGTCCAGCGTCTGGAGCGCCGGGAGGCGGGCGAGGTCGGCGGGGACGTCGCCGGAGAGGTTGTTGCGGGCGAGGGAGAGCGACTGGAGCGCCTCGAGGCGGAGGAGGCCCCGGCCGAGCTTGCCGGAGAGGCCGAAGCCGGCGAGGGAGAGCGCGGAGACGCGGCCGGTGCGCGCGTCGCAGGTGACGCCGTCCCAGGCGCAGGGCCGCTCGTCGTCCTCGCTCCACGTCGCGAGGCGGCCGTCGGGGTCCGACACGTCGGCCTTGAACACGATCAGCCCCAGCACGTCGTCGCCCAGCCCCGCCCCCGCCACGCCGCCCTTGGCCTCCGCCGCCGCCGCGAGGGCGGCGAGGTGGGCGAGAACGAGCAGCGCGAGAGGCCGCATTGCTCGGCGAGACTTGGGCGAAGGACAAGGAGGCGGCGGCGCAATTAAACGCTCAGGGCTGATGCAGGAAGACGAACGAACCGGTGGGATGAACGGATGAGACTCCGCGGGTTTGGGCTCACTTAAATCTGTGCGTGACGACCTCGAAGCTTCAAATGGTTCTCTCTCTTCCTTCCTGCGTAGTACTGAAGATACAAATGTGAGTGTACTGAGCTCTAGATATGGGCTCCAGGAACAACCTTGTGGTAGCAGATGTGGGTGAGTACCTGCCGAGCCAGGATGCACCCGTCTACGTCGCTGCCGCCGGTGCCGACTCGCCGGAAAACTTCATTGAAGAATGCAGGCAGGGAGAGGGGAGGAGGGGCGAGAGTGGGAGCCGGGAGGGACCGAGGGAGGCAGGGAGCAACGGAGAGTGGGCTGAGGCTGGACCGCTGCGAGGGAGAAAGAGCGAGGAGTGGAAGGGAGAAACAAAAAATAAAGATGTTCCAGGGTAGGGCCAGAGCTGATCGGACGGTGACGAACAGGTTCACCGCACGACCGAGGGATGGGATGGGATGGGATGGGCCGCGAGGGATGGTTGGTGGCTCCGGGATGGGCCATTGGGCCGTGTGCATGGACCGGGGCCGAGGGAGTGCCCCGTGCCGTGCGTTGGGTTCCTCCTCGAAACTCGCGTGGGGCCGCGTGGTTCGAGGCCGCAGAGCGCACGGGACCGGTCCGGGCCGGGCGAGTCAGCGAGTAGAAGTAGGACCGGGCGACCGGCGCGGCTAGACTCGTCGGTGCTTTTGAGGCAGGTGCGCCTGCGCGCCCATGCGCTGCGTCGGGTTTGCGAGTCTTCCTTCTTCCATGGCCGCAGGATCAGGACAATAGAGGCGACTATTTTTTTCTACGAATACAGAACCGATTAATTTACGACGATGCTAAAACTACCTAGAATTTTTAAAGTGTCTCTTATGACAGTCCATTTACTTGAAACACAAAAGGGTTTGTAATAATACTATAATAATTGACGATTCAATATATTTTGGGGTGGGCAAAAAACACCAAACACCAAAAACCATACCGAACCAAACACCATACACCAAAATTTACGGTTTATTCGGTTTTTGTATTTGGTGCGGTATGGATTTTAGCTCTATTTGGTATTTGGTATGGTTTTCAATATTTAGACACCAAAAATACCAAAATACCGAAACGTAGCAAAACAACGTCTTAAACCTTAGACTCATATCATTATAATTTTTAAGAACTAGTATGTGTTAGTTGCTCTTATTCAACACTAATTTGTTTATGCAATTTTATTAAGTACTAGTTGATGAATTATCAGTATGTTCTTTATGTGATTTTACGTTTGCAGTTTCAAACTGCTAGTTGTTTGATGATTGTAAAAATACCAAACACCGAACTGAACATCAAATTCTGCGGTTTTTTTTTCATTTGTGAACAAAAAGTTTGGTTTTCATTTTCCAAGCACCAAACTTTTTTGACACCAGATAAAGCGCACCGAATAAACCAATAGAACGGAATGCCCGTCCCTGTTATTTCTGGAACGAGGCAGAACAAAGTGGTTAGCGTGACCACAAAGCTTTGGCTTTGGCTTTGGCTTTGAATGACTGGTGCAGTGCAGACCATGCTATTTGCAAGCGCACTCCCAGATTTTACTATACTCCACTCCACTCCACATTAGTCACGGGAACTAGTCTCTTTTAAAAGTTGAAAGAACTGTGCATGCACGGGTTTGCACGATGAACACGTACCGGCGTACACCGCTGGCCTTATTTAGATAAAGAGGGATTAAAGTGGATTGAAGTGTATTTTAAGGATTGAAAGGAAATTTAGTTCATATTACATTTCAATACATCATATACCACCTTAATCCACTTCAATGTCTCTTTTTCTAAACAACGTCTGAACTGGGCGCGCCAGCCGTTCATACACCGGCGCTGCTGCACGCTACCGCCGTCGCTGGCCGAATGAAAAAGCCCGCAACGCAGAGCTCGAGCACCGCGCACGGCAACCACTTGATGGTTGATGGCTGGCTGCCCCGTCCAACTCCAACCGCGCGGCGCGCGGGAAGGGAATTGATGGCCGCTGCGCCGCCTGTCCCGGCGCGCTGCTGCCCCCGCAGGACAGGGGGGCATCACATCAGGGGCGTTTTGATTGCTGCCATCAATACGCATTCATTGCGCCCCGCCGTGCATGCGTGGACGGGGCCCCGCCGTCGTCCTCGTTCCCTCCGCATCCACCGCGTCCGCAGCGGCAGCGAGGAGCAGTCAGTCTGTGACGGTGACGGTGACGGCGACGAGCGGGTCGGACAACAAAGCAGGCAGGCAGGCAGGCAGGAAGCTGTTGCCTGGGAGAATGGGACCGCCTGGCCTGTGGTGTGACTGGTACGTCCTGCCCTACGATGCGAGTACGAGAGAGCCTATGAATGGGGAGGTGGCCATGAACGGTCGAATCTCACTTTTCATCGACCGTCAGGTAGAGGTAGTGGGCTAGTGGCCATGGATTTGTACTTGCCCGGAATTCATGTGGCCCAAGGGGAGTGAATTTATCGTTGTCACTCACACAAAGAAGTTTTCTTCTTCAAACTGGAGCAGGATTGCACTTGGACGGACCTTCATGGCTCGTAAAATGATGTCTCTCTGATCTATCGTGAGCCATTATACACTACAGTATCCGCTTGATATCCGGTGGCTGCCTATAACTTATATATCGAATAAGAGACGACCATAATCCACGAGAATATTAATGGATCTTTAGCTTGAAAGATTATTAGAGCAGCCCCATCTCTAAATCATAGATTTAGAAAGTTGCTAAATAACTTTGGGGGTTAAAAAATGGTGAGTTCTCCGATAGCCTCTAAATAGAGGTTGTAGCTTAGTTTTGAATCTAAATATATAACTTGTGTTTGATCATCATTTTTGTCTTAGAAATCTTATGTTTCAGATTAGTAACCTTATTGTTGAACTGCTAGACATTGCACATTCAGACTCCGATCGTGAAGATACTAATGCTTTTCAGTCATTTTTTTGAAGATGATTTGACTAACCCTGTATTTCATGTCGGTCTTATGTTCAGTTCTGTTGAACGGCTCAGACGAGCTATCACAAAATGTAGTGTCAGGAACAAGGTGGAGATCAAAATGGCCAGAAACGACAAGATTAGAGTTAGAGCCCACTGTGCTGAGAATTGTCCTGGGAATTTGTATGCTTCTTATGACTCAAGGGCTAAACATTTTGTTGTAAAAACATATTATGGCAAGCACAATTGCCAAAAAGAGTGGTCTGTTAGAAGATGCAGTGCAACTCGGATTGCCAGACAATATGTAGACCATTTCAGAGCTAATGACAAGATGAGTATCAAAAGATAACAAAAAGTTATTTAGAAAGATTTGGATCTAGTTATCACTTGGAGTACCTTAGTTAGAACCAAGAGGAAAATTCTTCAAATGATTCATGAAGATGAAGCACAACAATTTAGCCAGCTATGGGACTATGGACATGAGTTGAGAAGGAGCAATCCAAGGAGCTCTCTTTAGGTTAACATGGCTTAAAGGTGTACATTCGGGCCGCCCGGCCCGGCCCAAGCCCGAAAAGGCCCGTGTTGTTTGAATTTCGGGCTGGCCCGACCCATTTGAATTTCGGGTCGTGCCGGGTCGGCCCACAGGCCTAGCCCTCTGCCCACGACCCGGCACGTAATTGCTTAAACGTGCCGGGCTCATTTCGGGCGGCCCGAAATTATAAAAGCCCGAAATTCAATTTTGGCCCAAAATTCACATTAGGGCCCGAAATTCAATTTTTTGGCCCGAAATTCAGTTTTGGCCCCAAATTCACATCAGGGCCCAGAATTCACATGAGAGCCCTAAATTCAAAACAAATTTAATAAAGCAAATAAAAGATAAGACAAATAAATTTGACCAAAAGCAAACTTAATATTTGTATTAAGCTAACAGAGCTATGAAATGACTACCTCATTTACAAATCATTTTGTTAGAAGAAAAAAGAGTATAATCAGTTATATACAAAGTTCGTAAGTTCAATTCATTATCTAGTGTTCATAACAAAAGTAAAATTACATCACATACTCTATTTCAAAGCTACAAAAAACATCTAGCTAACATTATCTCTAGCTTTGTGTTCTTTATAAAGTACATAAAAGTGTGGAATGAAGTGTGGTTTTAATAAATATATGGGCCTTTTCGTGCCTCTATATGGGCCATTTTGTGTCTGCCTTAAACGGGTCGTGCTCGTGCCCGCCCATGGGCCGTGACCTCGGCCCAAACCCGGCCCGATATATCGGGTCGTGCCGGCCCGGCACTAAAATATTTCGGGTCATGCCGTGCCTGGGTCGTGCTTTTTTTCCGTGCTTCGGGCCGGCCCATCAGGCCTGGCCCAAATGTACACCTATAACCTGGCTAGTAACCTGTTTGCCTCTTGTTACATGTCTTTGGATGCTTTCAAGAGGGGTTTTTTGGTGGTTGTAGACCTATAATTTTCTTGATGGTTGCTTCATCAAAACAAACTTTGGAGGCCAGTTTTTGTGTGCAGTTGGGATGGATCCAAATGATTACCCTTTGGCCATTATAAAACATATGTTATGCACCGCTAGTAGAACTAGGTGTATTCCAAGTGATAGAAAAGGATTACCAACACATTGTGGATCTAAGAGTCAAGAGATGTGACTGCAAAAGATGGTAGCTGACTAAGATACCATGTCCTCATGCCATTAGTTGCCTTTAACATGACAGGATCCCACCTGAGAGTGTAATTCTAGTTTGCTACACACTTGAAGCTTATAAAGTTGCGTATGGAAATAATATTTGGCCTTGCAAGGATATGAGAGAATGGGAGCATGTGGAAGGGATAGAAATTCTTCCACCTGTCTATGTGAAGAAGCCTGGAAGACCACCAAAATCAAGGAGGAAGCAACCTCAAGAAGTGCAGAGCACAAATGGTCCAAAACTCACAAAACTAGTTGTCATGCACTGCAAGCTATTGTAGTGAAGCTAGGTACAATGTTGCATATTGCAAACTAAAAAGGATGGCTTCAGTGCACAAGAAGCTAAGGAACTAGTAGCAACAACTATGGCTACACTTGAGGAAGAGGCAAGGCAGGCCGCCAGTGCTGCTACTACCATAGAGACTGTAGCACTTGAACAACGTATGAATGAAGAAGCCCCACTAAATCAAGATCTTAACATATTTGGACCTGAAGAAGCACATGGATTTGAAGAAGCACATGGATTTATGCCAACAATGATCCAACAATTACTAGAACAGGTGAGAAAAATGTTTATTCTCAACTATTAAGGCATGTGAATGACTTTGTTTGTCTATGCACAAAGGAAGGTGGACCTTGAAGCCTTTCTCAACCCTAGGGACCTCTACCAGATTCTTCATACATAAGCTCAAATGAAATGGTGCATATGCCTGTCCTACTCACTACATCTACAAAGTCTGGGTAGCAAGCACTTGGAAGGAAGAGGAAGGGGACATGATCTGCTGAAATCAAGAGAAGCATGAAGAAGAAAAGTGATGTTGCTTGAATCGCCTAAATGTATTTTGGAGTAAGCAGATTTATGATGCTAGTTTATGTAATTGTCTGTTGGAGTAGGCAGGAAGAACAAACCAGTCCTGTGATCTTTTGTGTCGGCCAAAAACCTTTTCTGTGGGCCTAATCTTTTGTGTCTTTTGCGTGGGCCAAGAAAATAGCATGGTTGTGGCAATGGATGGAACCCTTTGATGTTTATCAGTGATGTGTTATCTGTTATCTATGATGCTTATGTGACAATGAATGTCCAGCTGAAACATTAACTGAATTCATAGATTCCACATAGGTTCCAAAGAGTACATAGTTTGCACATAGGTTTATCAATTTTAACCACCTGGTACACATTGCACACTAAAATGCAAACACACACAAGCAATGATCTTCAGCAACTCAACTATTTTCTATCCTAAGCTAAGGAAAGCGGACATCTCCAAATCTTTTTCCCCTTCTTCAATCCATAAGCCTTCTTTATTTCATCATCCAAGCCTGTTTGTTTCTTCTACATCGTGCTAATCATCCAGAACCATTTCTCCTGCCATCTCCAAAAAGAGCATCCTCCTCCCATCTTCAAAAAGAGCATCCAGAACCATTTCTTTGTCACAACCAAAAGCAAGAAGAACACATTACCTCTAATTCAGTTTAAAACAACCAAAGAACACGAAATTGAATCCAAACCTTATGCTTCAGGCACTTGTAGAATATCCTACCTGAAAGTCGCCTAGAGGGGGGGTGAATAGGGCGAATCTGAAATTTATAAACTTAAGCACAACTACAAGCCGGGTTAGCGCTAGAAATATGAACGAGTCCGAGAGAGAGGGTGAAAAAACAAATCGCGGGCAAATAAAGAGTGAGACACAAGGATTTGTTTTACCGAGGTTCGGTTCTTGCAAACCTACTCCCCGTTGAGGTGGTCACAAAGACCGGGTCTCTTTCAACCCTTTCCCTCTCTCAAACGGTCACTTAGACCGAGTGAGCTTCTCTTCTCAATCAAACGGGACACGAAGTCCCCATAAGGACCACCACACAATTGGTGTCTCTTGCCTCGGTTACAATTTAGTTGATCACAAGAAAGAATGAGAAAAAGAAGCAATCCAAGCGCAAGAGCTCAAATGAACACAAGTCACTCTCTCACTAGTCACTATTTGATCGGAAATAATCTTTGGACTTAGAGAGGATTTGATCTCTTTGGTGTGTCTTGTATTGAATGCTATAGCTCTTGTAAGGTGTAGGAAGTGTAAAAACTTGGATGCAATGAATGGTGGGTGGTTGGGGGTATTTATAGCCCCAACCACTACAAGAAACTAATAAAAGTTCGTGGGTTAATTTAAGAACGTGGGTACCAACGTTCTTAATTGAGTTATGTTCGTGGGTTAATTTAAGAACGTGGGTACCCACGTTCTTATGTTAAATTCGTGAGCCCGTAGGAAAACCGTCGAACTTATAGTATTAGAAACGTGGGTACCTACGTTCTTAACTTAAATTCGTGGGCCACGTGGACCCCATCGAACTTAACCTAAAACCTAAATTTCCCTCACCCCGCGGCGTCTGTATTCTTTTCCCTGCCGAGACTGCGCGAGAACCTAACATCTGCCAACATCTCGCAGTCACGTTCGCCCTTCGCCGCTCCTCGGTCCTCGGTCCTCACACGCCACCCGCCCGCAACGAAGCCCGCATAGCCGCCGCCAAGCGCCGGAGTTGCCACCTACCGCACGCCCATCTCCCGCCGATGCTACGCACTCATTTGCTACCCGAGGCTTGGCGGCGGCCACTACCCCAGGAGGCAGGAGCCCGACACCAAAGTCCGCGCATTTCCTTCCACCGAGCCGCACCAAGATCCGGTATCCAAGGTGACAAACTTCGGTGCGGCGGCCCTGAACTTCGATGGCTGTCCTCGTCGCGGAATTCATCCTCAGATTCACAGGTCAGTCCAGCGAGTGAACCTAGCTCGGGGTATCTGTATCTGCCAGCCATGGAATCTGCAGGTGAGCAGCTCGGTTAGATTCCCAATCAACAGCTCGAATCGCCTGCTCTCACATCCTATTGAATGAAACTATGATATAGAATTGGTTTGCCTAGTTATTATTTTGAATTAATTTGTAAAGATCTCCACTTTGATTCGATTTGATTGTTTCTTCAACTAGTGGCATATTGGTGTGCTTCTTACGTGATTCAACTAGTGGCATATTGGTTCGATATGAATATGGCCATTTACAGTTTTTCTAGCGTTTGCTAATGAACGCTTCTAAAGGTCTCAATAACAGTTCAATGCTCTATCCAAATGAATTTTTACCAGTGTATGTCTCTAATGCTTCAATATTTTAATTCACCGGTTAAACTAAAAAACAGTAATGCTAATGGACTTGGAGGTAATCACTGGAATTCTAAAAAATAAGCTTCTTAGACATGCCATTATCCTAATACCAAATTGGATTTACGATGAAAGCAACAATGACAAAAGGTACTTAAGTAAATGCAGAATAAATTGTATTTTACATGGCTATGCATACTGTTGTTTTTTAGACCAAAACTGCCTTGTTTTTCTTTCACATAATAAATGTACTTTTATTGTCCGAACCTTGCTGCCCAATTTTTTCAGATTTGACAAATATTCAGGGAAGGTTGCCTCTGAAAAGCAAGGGAGCTCCAATGATAGAGGTAATTATTGAATAATTGTCTTGTCATCGAGATTGAGTACAAGTTGATAATTAAAACCTAAAACATGATCTGCACTGTCAATGCATGGCCAAAGTGTGGTGCTCCTCTCTACAGCCCTAAGGTTAGTACTTCCCTCCCCTTTAATACCTGCTTCTCCATCCTGCATTTCAATCTACAAAATCACCACTGCATCTTGCTCATCGATCTAAATCACGAGTCCATCTTCGATTTGAACTTGCTTTGAATACTCTCAGTTGGTTTAGGAAAAACTGTGATTGACATGGACTTGAAAAATGGAATCGTACAGGGAAGAACTCGCCATCTTTTCAAAAGAAGTAATACGATTTGGCAACCTCTGCAAAGATCCTATATGGCATAACTTGGGGCGATATTTTGACAAGTATGCCTCTGAAAAGTATGCTTTTCATCTGAGTTATCGCTGCCTACAATCACATTAGCACATCATGTTCTCTGAATTACTTTGATATGCAGGTTAGCGACAGATAATACACCTCAGGATCATTCAAAGGGGAGTATGGAAGCTATTGTCCAGCAATTGATTAATTTGGCACAAAACACTTCTGTACGTATGCTGTAAAGAATTTATACATATTTGCTTTAGTGTCCTAATTTGTGTACTTATAAACTTAAGCACCAGTGAGCATCAAGGCCTTCTAGCATATCAATCTAATTATGTCACCACCGCTTCCCTCGTGTCAACCTGCTACATCACCATTGCATCCAACATATCAATCTAATTATGTCAACCTGCTACAATATGTGCTCTTTTGATCTGAGATAGCTCTTGTGCTTGGTTGCACATTAGATCATTCAGTTTTTTCCTATCAGGTTCATGCTTCAAAGCAACTTTATTGTCATTCTTATCGGATTAACCAATAGTATCCTACAAGCTGACGAAGAGCTTCTTTCTGATCTTGGGACTGATGTTAAAGACGAATGCACCAAGTTTGATCTCGTGGATAATGTCAAGGTACACCTAACCCCAGATTTGTGTTTTTTGTTCCTTTTATATTTTGCATATTCTGTGTAAGCTTTAAATTGATCATTGACATGTTGTCAAATTTGTTTTTTTGCCAAATTAATGAATGAGATGAACAAGATTAATCAGTGACTGGTTGTGCCCCTCTGATTAGCATGTGCATAAAACCTTTGGGTCTATTATTGCTTAATCTTTGTCCTCCCTAGAGAAAGTAAACAAAGCAATATGATTGAATAAAATCCAACTGAACAATTTTTCTAGGCCAGTGTATTCAACATTGTGAGCAGTAGATAACATGTGTTTCAAGATATCACATGTCAATAGAGGTTTCTGTTCCAGTTCAGTCAGGCGTTAGATCCATGCAGGGGTGACCTTCAGTTTCACCCACCCATGAGCTTAAGTGTGGCAAAGTTTCTGATCTTCGAACATGTAATATTATTGTACTTGTGCAAACTTCACTTTCATTATAGAACACATAAGTTATTTGTTTTTTCCTTGTTTACAAAAAAGACATTGTCATAGTACCACTTTAGGTGAACTATGCAGGTGCTTTTGTGATGATGATAAATTGCAACCTTTGCTTATCCATCGGTGTGATTTGCTTAATGGATGCATTTTTCATAAACACCATGGGGATATCCTACACATCCAATGAGGCCTTGGGGACGCCCCCATGGCCAACACAGCCACTTCCATCACCAGCGGTACGTTCCTGATTCATGCTGCTTGCTACTTTTATTTGCTACAAATTGGACTTTTTTTGGGACTACTCCACTACTGCTTGTACATCTGGCGCTTGATCAAGCTCGTAGTGGACATACTTGCAAGTCTGGATATTGTACAACATATTACAGCGTGAGCTACAGCGTGCTGAAAATTTCAGATTGTGAATAATGACTGAATCTGGAATTTAGTGTTGTGAGAGCTGTTTTGGAGTTCTTTTGTGGCTGATCTAGGAAGTTTTAAGCTGAGGTGTTGGTAGAGTAACTCTCTGTCAGGTTAGTTTGGTGCTCAGTTCAACACTAAATTCTGAATTCTGTCAGGTAAACTAACCTGAACATGCTTTAGTGAATCTGGAATTTAGTGTTGTGAGAGCTGTTTTGTTGTGACATGCTTTGGACTGTTAGGTGGCTGAATTCTGAATTTTCAGATTTGGAATAGCGTCTAAGTCTGAATTTCCAAAGTAGTTTCTTGGACAGTTAACATCGCAGATCCTTTGCACGATGCATCATTTTAAATAACACGGTGCTGCGTCTTGAAATGAAGTTTGTTTTCACTCTCATGTTCATGTTCATGCACAAATATGGAAGCCACATTTTGTGTTTATCATGCTTTCCTATATCTTTGTGTACATGTGATTTAATGCTAGTTGTGTATTTATGACAATTTTGGTTTATTTTGCAGGATTCCGGCTCTCATCAAGTGACTCATCCCCTCACGTTGACTTTGCGGACAGATGTCTCAATTCTAGTGGTGGAGCTACGAACAACAATCCGATGTCCTGATCGAGAGCGATGGAGCTAATGTTTGAACTTGTGTGTTTGAACTTGTGAACAAAAAATGTGAACTATGGATGTGAACTTGTGTGAATTTGTGAACTTATGTATTTGGACTTATGTGAATTTGTGAACTTATATATTTGGACTTGTGTGAATTTGTGATATGAACATATATCAATGTGTTTGAAATATGTATTGTATGTGATATATTGTGTTGCATGTGATATTATGTGTGTCTAATTTTTCATTTTTGTATTTTTTATTTTTTCTGGAACAGGGTTAAGAACGTGGGTACCCACGTTCTTAAGGTTAAGAACGTGGGTACCGTCGAATTTATTGTGCAGTCCTCTCAGACCCACGCATGGTTAAGAATGTGGGTACCCACGTTCTTACGGTTAAGAACGTGGGTACCGTCGAACTTATTGTACAGTCCTCGCAGACCCACGCAGGACACATAAGTTCGACGGCCACGTGGCCCCGTCGAACTTAACCTTAAGAACGTGGGTGCCGTCGAACTTACTAGAAAAAATTCGACGGCCCCCGTCGAACTTAAAAACGCACGTTCTTAATGTTAAGTTCGACGGTACCCACGTTCTTAATGTTAAGTTCGACGGCACCCACATTCTTAAGGTTAAGTTCGACGGCCCCGTCGAACTTACTTCTTTAAGTTCGTCCAAAAATCGCCGTCGGCTATATTCGTCGGTAAACCCACGTTCTTACGGTAAGTTCGACGGCTTATTACATTAAGTTCGACGGTTTTTCACCCACGTTCTTTAACCAGTTTCCTGTAGTGAACCACCAAACTAGTCGTTTGGTGAAGGCTGCTGTCGCATGGCGCACCGGACAGTCCGGTGCGCCACCGGACACTGTCCGGTGCGCCTGCCACGTCACCTGGCCGTTGGATTCTGACTGTTGGAGCTTCTGTCTTCTGGGCCACCGGACAGTCCGGTGGTGCATCGGACAGGCACTGTTCAGTCTCCGGTGTGCCATCTGGCTCTGCTCTGACTCTGGCGCGCACTGTAGCGCATTTAATGCCTTCTGCAGACAACCGTTGGCGCGAAGTAGTCGTTGCTCCGATGGCATACCAGACAGTCCGGTGCCCCACCGGACATTGTACGGTGCTACACCGGACAGTCCGGTGAATTATAGCGGAGCGGCCTCCAGAATTCCCGAAGGTGAACAGTTCGGAGTTGGAGTCCCTGGTGCATCGGACAGTTCGGTGCGCCAGACCAGGGCATACTTCGGCTGACTTTAGCTCTCAATATTTGAATCCTTTCTTGGTCTTTTTATTGGTTTGTTGTGAACCTTTGGCACCTGTAGAACTCATAATCTAGCGCAAATTAGTTAGTCCAATTATTTGTGTTGGGCATTTCAACCACCAAAATCAATTAGGAAAAGGTGTAAGCCTATTTCCCTTTCAATCTCCCCCTTTTTGGTGATTGATGCCAACACAAACCAAAGCAAATATAGAAGTGCATAATTGAACTAGTTTGCATAATGTAAGTGCAAAGGATACTAAGAATTGAACCAATAAATTCTCATAAGATGTGCATGGATTGACTTCTTCATTTTTTAACATTTTGGACCACGCTTGCACCACATATTTTGTTTTTGCAAATTCTTTTGTAAATTCTTTTCAAAGACCTTTTGCAAATGGTCAAAGGATAAAAGAGTAAGATTTTTGAGAAGCATTTTCAAGATTTGAAATTTTCTCCCCCTGTTTCAAATGTTTTTCCTTTGACTAACACAAAACTCCCCCTTAATAAAATTCTCCTCTTAGTGTTCAAGAGGGTTTTAGATATCAATTTTGAAAGGGGTGTACCAATTTGAAGTAAAATACCAATTGGAAAATTCATCATTTGAAAAACTTTTCTAAACACAATTTTCTCAATTGGTGTGGTGGTGCGGTCCTTTTGCTTTGAGCTAATACTTTCTCCCCCTTTGGCATGAATCGCCAAAAACGGATACTTTGAGTGAAATATAAGCCCTTTTACTTTCTCTCCCTATGGTAAATAACATAAGAGTGAAGATTATACCAAAGTTGGAGAGTGGTGTGGAGCGACGGTGAAGGGTGAGTAATTTCATGGAGTGGAGTGGAAGCCTTTGTATTCGCCGAAGACTCCAATTCCCTTTCAATCTATGACTTGGTTTGAAGTACACTTGAAAACACATTAGTCATAGCATATAAAAGAGATATGATCAAAGGTATATTAATGAGCTATGTATGCAAGACATCAAAAGAAATTCCGAAAATCAAGAATATTTAGCTCATGCCTAAGTTTGTTAAATGTTTGTTCATCTAATGGCTTGGTAAAGATATCGGCTAATTGTTCTTTGGTGTTAATATATGCAATCTCGATATCCCCCTTTTGTTGGTGATCCCTTAGAAAATGATACCGAATGGCTATGTGTTTAGTGCGGCTATGCTCAACGGGATTATCCGCCATGCGGATTGCACTCTCATTATCACATAGAAGAGGAACTTTGGTTAATTTGTAACCATAGTCCCTAAGGGTTTGCCTCATCCAAAGCAATTGCGCGCAACAATGGCCTGCGGCAATATACTCGGCTTTGGCGGTAGAAAGAGCTACAAAATTTTGCTTCTTTGAAGCCCAAGACACCAAAGACCTTCCCGATGTGCTCTTTCTATTAATTTTACACCCCGCCCAATCGGCATCCGAGTAACCAATTAAATCAAATGTGGATCCCCTAGGGTACCAAAGCCCAAACTTAGGAGTATGAACTAAATATCTCAAGATCTGTTTTACGGCCCTAAGGTGAGCTTCCTTAGGATCGGCTTGGAATCTTGCACACATGCATACCGAAAGCATTATATCCGGTCGTGAAGCACATAAATAGAGTAAAGAACCTATCATCGACCGGTATACCTTTTGATCTACGGATTTACCTCCCGTGTCGAGGTCGAGATGCCCATTGGTTCCCATGTGTGTCTTGATGGGCTTGGCATCCTTCATTCCAAACTTGTTTAGAATGTCTTGAATATACTTCGTTTGGCTAATGAAGGTGCCCTCTTGGAGTTGCTTCACTTGAAATCCCAAGAAGTACTTCTACTCCCCCATCATAGACATCTCGAATTTTTGTGTCATGATCCTACTAAACTCTTCACATGTAGATTCGTTAGTAGACCCAAATATAATATCATCAACATAAATTTGGCATACAAACAAATCATTTTCAAGTGTTTTGGTAAAGAGTGTAGGATCGGCCTTTCCGACTTTGAAGCCATTAGTGATAAGGAAATCTCTTAGGCATTCATACCATGCTCTTGGGGCTTGCTTGAGCCCATAAAGCGCCTTAGAGAGTTTATACACATGGTTAGGATACTCACTATCTTCAAAGCCGGGAGGTAGCTCAACATAGACCTCTTCCTTGATTGGTCCATTGAGGAAAGCACTCTTTACGTCCATTTGGTAAAGCTTGAAGCCATGGTAAGTAGCATAGGCAAGTAAAATGCGAATTGATTCTAGCCTAGCTACGGGTGCATAGGTTTCACCAAAATCCAAACCTTCGACTTGTGAATATCCCTTGGCCACAAGTCGGGCTTTGTTCCTTGTCACCACACCATGCTCATCTTGTTTGTTGCGGAAAACCCACTTGGTTCCTACAACATTTTGGTTAGGATGTGGAACTAAATGCCATACCTCATTCCTTGTGAAATTGTTGAGCTTCTCTTGCATCGCCACCACCCAATCCGAATCTTGAAGTGCTTCCTCTACCTTGTGTGGCTCAATAGAGGAAACAAAAGAGTAATGTTCACAAAAATGAGCAACACGAGATCGAGTAGTTACCCCCTTTTGAATATCGCCGAGGATAGTGTTCACGGGGTGATCTCGTTGGATTGCTTGGTGGACTCTTGGGTGTGGTTGTCTTGGAACTTATTCATCTTCCTCATCTTGATCACGTGCATCTCCCCCTTGATCATTGCTCTCCTCTTGAGGTGGCTCCTCTTCTTGATCTTCTCCTTCTTCATCTTGAGCCTTATCCTCATCTTGAGTTGGTGGAGATGCTTGCATGGAGGAAGAAGGTTGATCTTATGCTTGTGGAGGCTCTTCGGATTCCTTAGGACACACATCCCCAATGGACATGTTCCTTAGCGTGACGCACGGAGCCTCTTCATCATCTAGCTCATCAAAATCAACTTGCTCTACTTGAGAGCCGTTAGTCTCATCAAACACAATGTCACAAGAGACTTCAACTAGTCCAGTGGACTTGTTAAAGACTCTATATGCCCTTGTGTTTGAATCATATCATAGTAAAAAGCCTTCTACAGCCTTAGAAACAAATTTAGAGTTTCTACCTCTTTTAACAAGAATAAAACATTTGCTACCAAAGACTCTAAAATATGAAACATTGGGCTTTTTACCGGTGAGGAGTTCATATGATGTCTTCTTGAGGATTCGGTGAAGATATAATCGGTTGATGGCGTAGCAAGCGGTGTTGACCGCCTCGGCCCAAAACCGATCTGAAGTCTTGTACTCATCAAGCATGGTCCTTGCCATGTCCAATAGAGTTCTATTCTTCCTCTCCACTACACCATTTTGTTGTGGTGTGTAGGGAGAAGAGAACTCATGCTTGATGCCTTCCTCCTCAAGGAAGCCTTCTATTTGAGAGTTCTTGAACTCCGTCCCATTATCGCTTCTAATCTTTTTTATCCTTAAGCCGAACTCATTTTGAGCCCGTCTCAAGAATCCCTTTAAGGTCTCTTGGGTATGGGATTTTTCCTGCAAAAAGAACACCCAAGTGAAGCGAGAATAGTCATCCACAATAACTAGACAGTACTTACTCCCGCCGATGCTTATGTAAGCAATCGGGCCGAATAGGTCCATGTGTAGGAGCTCGAGTGGCCTGTCAGTCGTCATGATGTTCTTGTGTGGATGATGAACACCAACTTGCTTCCCTGCCTGACATGCGCTACAAATCCTGTCTTTCTCAAAATGAACATTTGTTAGTCCCAAAATGTGTTCTCCCTTTAGAAGCTTGTGAAGATTCTTCATTCCAACATGTGCTAGTCAGCGATGCCAGAGCTAGCCCATGTTAGTCTTAGCAATTAAGCAAGTGTCGAGTTCAGCTCTATCAAAATCTACTAAGTATAGTTGACCCTCTAATACTCCCTTAAATGCTACTGAATCATCACTTCTTCTAAAGACAGTAACACCTATATCCGTAAAAAGACAGTTGTAACCCATTTTACATAATTGAGAAACGGAAAGCAAATTGTAATCTAAAGAATCTACAAGAAAAACATTTGAAATAGAGTGGTCAGGTGATATAGCAATTTTACCCAATCCTTTGACCAAACCTTGATTCTCATCCCCGAATGTGATAGCTCGTTGGGGATCTTGGTTTTTCTCGTAGGAGGAGAACATCTTCTTCTCCCCTGTCATATGGTTTGTGCACCCGCTATCGATGATCCAACTTGAGCCCCCGGATGCATAAACCTACAAAACAAATTTAGTTCTTGATTTTAGGTACCCAAACGGTTTTGGGTCCTTTGACATTAGATACAAGAACTTTGGGTACCCAAACACAAGTCTTTGACCCCTTGTGTTTGCCCCCAACATACTTGGCAACTACTTTGCCGGATTTGTTAGTCAAAACATAGGATGCATCAAATGTTTTAAATGAAATGCTAGGTTCATTTGATGCAATAGGAGTTTTCTTCTTAGGCAATTTAGCATGAGTGGATTGCCTAGAACTAGATGTCTCACTCTTATATATAAAATCATGATTAGGACCAGAGTGAGACTTCCTAGAGTGAATTCTCCTAATTTTGTGCCCGGGATAACCGGCAGGGTACAAAATGTAACCCTCGTTATCCTAAGGCATGGGAGCCTTGCCCTTAACAAAGTTAGACAATCTTTTAGGAGGGGCATTAAGTTTGACATTGTCTCCCTTTTGGAAGCCAATGCCATCCTTGATGCTAGAGCGTCTCCCATTATAGAGCATGCTTCTAGCAAATTTAAATTTCTCATTTTCTAAGTCATGCTCATTAATTTTAGCATTAAGTTGAGCTATGTGATCATTTTGTTTCTTAATTAAAGCTAGGTGATCATGAATAGCATCAACATTAATGTCTCTACATCTAGTGCAAATGGAAACATGCTCAACGGTAGATGTAGAGGGTTTGCAAGATTTTAGTTCAACAATCTTAGCATGTAAAATGTCATTTTCATTTCTAAGATTGGAAATGGTAACATTGCAAACATCTAAGTCCTTAGCCTTAGCAATTGATTTTTCATTTTCAATCTTAAGGCTAGCAAGAGAAGCATTCAATTTTTCAATCTTAGCAAGTAAACTAGCATTATCATCTCTAAGATTGGAAATTGAATCATCACATACATTTGAATCAACCTTAGCAATTAATTTAGCATTCTCATTATTAAGGTTGGCAATAATATCATGGCACGTGCTTAGCTCACTAGATAATTTTTCACATTTTTCTACTTCTAGAGCATAAGCATTCTTAACCTTAACATGCTTCTTATTTTCCTTAATTAGGAAGTCCTCTTGAGTGTCCAAGAGTTCATCCTTCTCATGAATAGCACTAATTAATTCATTCAACTTTTCTTTTTGTTGCATGTTTAGGTTGGCAAAAAGGGTGCGCAAATTATCCTCCTCATCACTAGAGTTATCCTCATCACTAGAGGTTGCATATTTAGTGGAGGATTTTGATTTTACCTTCTTCCTTTTACCGTCCTTTGCCATGAGGCACTTGTGGCCGACGTTGGGGAATAGGAGTCCTTTGGTGACGGCGATGTTGGCGGCGTCCTCGTCGGAGGAGGAGTCGATGGAGCTCTCGTCGGAGTTCCACTCGCGGCACACATGGGCATCGCCGCGCCCTCTTCTTGTGGTACCTCTTCTTTTCTCTCCTCTTGCCCTTCTTATCGTTATCCCTGTCACTGTCACTTGATAATGGACATTTTGCAATAAAGTGATCGGGCTTACCACACTTGTAACACACTTTCTTGGAGTGGGATTTGTAGTCCTTCCCCCTCCTTTGCTTGAGGATTTGGCGGAAGCTCTTGATGATGAGCGCCATCTCCTCATTGTCGAGCTTGGAGGCGTCAATGGGGAGTCTACTTGATGTAGACTTTTCCTTCTTCTCCTCCGTTGCCTTGAATGCGACCGGTTGTGCTTCGGGCGTGGAGGGGCCATCTTGCTCGATGATTTTCTTTGAGCCTTTGATCATCAACTCAAAGCTCACAAATTTTCCTATTACTTCCTTAGGAGACATTAGTGTGTATCTTGTATCACCACATATTAATTGAACTTGCGTAGGGTTAAGAAAAACGAGTGATCTAAGAATAACCTTGACCATTTCATGGTCATCCCATTTGGTGCTCCCGAGGTTGCGCACTTGGTTCACCAAGGTCTTGAGCCGGTTGTACATCTCTTGTGGCTCCTCCCCTTGGCGAAGCCGGAAGCGACCGAGCTCCCCCTCGATCATCTCCCGCTTGGTGATTTTTGTCACCTCGTCTCCTTCGTGCGCGGTCTTGAGTACGTCCCAAATTTCCTTGGCGCTCTTCAATCCTTGCACCTTGTTATACTCCTCTCGACTTAGAGAGGTGAGGAGTATAGTGGTGGCTTAGGAATTGAAGTGCACGATTTGGGCCACCTCGTCCTCATCATAATCTTCATCCCCTACGGATGGTACCTGTACACCAAACTCAACAACATCCCATATACTTTTGTGGAGTGAGGTTAGGTGATATCTCATCATATCACTCCACCTAGAATAATCTTCACCGTCAAATGTCGGTGGTTTGCCTAATGGGACGGAAAGTAATGGAGTATGCTTAGGAATGCGAGGATAACATAGGGGGATCTTACTATACTTCTTGCGCTCTTGGCGCTTAGAAGTGACGGACGCGGTGTCGGATTCGGATGTAGAGGGCGAGGAAGAGTCGGTCTCGTAGTAGACCACTTTCTTCATTTTCTTCTTCTTCTCGCCACTCTTATGTGATCGAATGCGTGAAGGGGATCCATCCTTCTTGTTGTTGGCGGACTCCCTTGATGGAGCCTTTCCGTGGCTTGTAGCGGTCTTCTCACCGCCGATCACCATCTTCTTGGCGTGATCTCCCTACATCACTTCGAGCGGTTAAGCTGTAATGAAGCACCGGGCTCTGATGCCAATTGAAAGTCGTCTAGAGGGGGTGAATAGGGTGAATCTGAAATTTATAAACTTAAGCACAACTACAAGCCGAGTTAGCGTTAGAAATATGAACGAGTCCGAGAGAGAGGGTGAAAAAACAAATCGTGGGCAAATAAAGAGTGAGACACAAGGATTTGTTTTACCGAGGTTCGGTTTTTGCAAACCTACTCCCCGTTGAGGTGGTCACAAAGACCGGGTCTCTTTCAACCCTTTCCCTCTCTCAAACGGTCACTTAGACCGAGTGAGCTTCTCTTCTCAATCAAACGGGACACGAAGTCCCCACAAGGACCACCACACAATTGGTGTCTCTTGCCTCGGTTACAATTGAGTTGATCACAAGAAAGAATGAGAAAAAGAAGCAATCCAAGCGCAAGAGCTCAAATGAACACAAGTCACTCTCTCACTAGTCACTATTTGATCGGAAATAATCTTTGGACTTGGAGAGGATTTGATCTCTTTGGTGTGTCTTGTATTGAATGCTATAGCTCTTGTAAGGTGTAGGAAGTGTAAAAACTTGGATGCAATGAATGGTGGGTGGTTGGGGGTATTTATAGCCCCAACCACCAAACTAGTCGTTTGGTGAAGGCTGTTGTCGCATGGCGCACCGGACAGTCCGGTGCGCCACCGGACACTGTCCGGTGCGCCTGCCACGTCACCTGGCCATTGGATTCCGACCGTTGGAGCTTCTATATTTTGGGCCACCGGACAGTTCGGTGGTGCACTGGACAGGCACTGTTCAGTGTCCGGTGCGCCATCTGGCTCTGCTCTGACTCTGGCGCTGAAAGGGAAATGTGCCCTTGGGCCATTTCTAAGTATTTTGGTGATTAAGTGCAAACACAGGTGCCAATATGTGAAAATATGCCCATGGATGGACAAGTTGCAAATCACAAGTAAAGGTATGTTTCTAAGTCTTAGTACATTGGTTTTGTGTACTAATATATTTGTCTAAGTGTTAGAAACAGATAGAAGAAGAAAAGAGAAGACTTGGCTGTGTACAGCCAAGGGGCTGTTTCGGTCTGAGGCACCGGACTGTCCGGTGGTGCACCGGACAGTGTCCGGTGGTGCACCGGACACCGGACACTGTCCGGTGCACCAGGCTGCCTCAGCCGAAGAGGCCGCTCTCGGGTTCTGCTCCGGCGACTTCGGCTAAAATTCACCGGACTGTCCGGTGTGCACCGGACTGTCCGGTGAGCCAACGGTCGGCCGGGCCAACGGTCGGCCGCGCGATCGGCGCGCGACACGTGGCCGAGCCAACGGTCGGAAGGAAGCACCGGACTGTCCGGTGTGCACCGGACTGTCCGGTGCGCCAGATCTGCAACGGTCGGCAACGGTCGGCTTCGCCATTTAAGGAAATAAATCGGGCACCGGACAGTGTCCGGTGTGCACCGGACTGTCCGGTGCGCCCGACGACAGAAGGCAAGGATAGCCTTCCAGATGTGCTCTCAACGGCTCCTAGCTGCCTTGGGGCTATAAAAGGGACCCCTAGGCGCATGGAGGAGTACACCAAGCATTCCTACAACTCTTCTAAGCACCAAGACATCAATCTCACGCATTCGTTTCATTGTGATAGCATATAGAGCTCTTGTGGAGTTGTGAACTCTTTGTGTTGCGTTGCGAGCTCTTGTTGCGACTTGTGTGCGTGGTGTTGCTCTGATTTTCGAGTCTTGTGTGCGTTGCTCATTCCCACCTTACTCCGTATTTCTTTGTGAACTCAATTGTAAGGGCGAGAGACTCCAAGTTGTGGAGATTCCTCGCAAACGGGAAAAGATCAAAGGAAAGAAAAACACCGTGGTATTCAAGTTGATCATTGGATCACTTGAGAGGAGTTGAGTGCAACTCTCGTCCGTTGGGACGCCACAACGTGGAGTAGGCAAGTTTTGTACTTGGCCGAACCACGGGATAACCACCGTGTCAACTCTGTGATTGCTTTCTTGTGGTTATCGTGTTTTGAGTCCTCTCTAGCCACTTGGCCATACTTGTGCTAACCCTTAACAAGTTTTTGTGGCTTAAGTTTTGAAGCTTTACAGGATCACCTATTCACCCCCCCTCTAGGTGCTCTCAATTGGTATCGGAGCCGTTCTCTTCAAGAAAGGGACTAACCGCCCGAAGAGATGGATCCTAAGGGGAAGGGAATTGTGATCAACGACAAGGAGAAGGAGTCCTTCGTCAACAAGCCAAGGGATGACAAGTCCAATGACTCGGGCTCGGGCCACAAGCGAAGAGATGGGAAGAAGAAGAAGACAAGACGCATCAAGGAGATCGTCTACTACGACAGTGATGAGTCCTCTTCTTCCCAAAAGGACGACGACCACGACAAACAAAGGAAACCGGTTAATTCTAACTTTTCTTTTGACTACTCTCGTATTCCGCAAAGTTCAAATTCACATTTGCTTTCTATTCCACTCGGCAAGCCCCCACACTTTGATGGGGAGGACTACGGATTTTGGAGCCACAAAATGCGTAGTCACCTATTCTCCCCACAAGGACCACCACACAATTGGTGTCTCTTGCCTCGGTTACAATTGAGTTGATCACAAGAAAGAATGAGAAAAAGAAGCAATCCAAGCGCAAGAGCTCAAATGAACACAAGTCACTCTCTCACTAGTCACTATTTGATCGGAAATAATCTTTGGACTTGGAGAGGATTTGATCTCTTTGGTGTGTCTTGTATTGAATGCTATAGCTCTTGTAAGGTGTAGGAAGTGTAAAAACTTGGATGCAATGAATGGTGGGTGGTTGGGGGTATTTATAGCCCCAACCACCAAACTAGTCGTTTGGTGAAGGCTGTTGTCGCATGGCGCACCGGACAGTCCGGTGCGCCACCGGACACTGTCCGGTGCGCCTGCCACGTCACCTGGCCATTGGATTCCGACCGTTGGAGCTTCTATATTTTGGGCCACCGGACAGTTCGGTGGTGCACTGGACAGGCATTGTTCAGTGTCCGGTGCGCCATCTGGCTCTGCTCTGACTCTGGCGCTGAAAGGGAAATGTGCCCTTGGGCCATTTCTAAGTATTTTGGTGATTAAGTGCAAACACAGGTGCCAATATGTGAAAATATGCCCATGGATGGACAAGTTGCAAATCACAAGTAAAGGTATGTTTCTAAGTCTTAGTACATTGGTTTTGTGTACTAATATATTTGTCTAAGTGTTAGAAACAGATAGAAGAAGAAAAGAGAAGACTTGGCTGTGTACAGCCAAGGGGCTGTTTCGGTCTGGGGCACCGGACTGTCCGGTGGTGCACCGGACAGTGTCCGGTGGTGCACCGGACAGTGTCCGGTGCACCAGGCTGCCTCAGCCGAAGAGGCCGCTCTCGGGTTCTGCTCCGGCGACTTCGGCTAAAATTCACCGGACTGTCCGGTGTGCACCGGACTGTCCGGTGAGCCAACGGTCGGCCGGGCCAACGGTCGGCCGCGCGATCGGCGCGCGACACGTGGCCGAGCCAACGGTCGGAAGGAAGCACCGGACTGTCCGGTGTGCACCGGACTGTCCGGTGCGCCAGATCTGCAACGGTCGGCAACGGTCGGCTTCGCCATTTAAGGAAATAAATCGGGCACCGGACAGTGTCCGGTGTGCACCGGACTGTCCGGTGCGCCCGACGACAGAAGGCAAGGATAGCCTTCCAGATGTGCTCTCAACGGCTCCTAGCTGCCTTGGGGCTATAAAAGGGACCCCTAGGCGCATGGAGGAGTACACCAAGCATTCCTACAACTCTTCTAAGCACCAAGACATCAATCTCACGCATTCGTTTCATTGTGATAGCATATAGAGCTCTTGTGGAGTTGTGAACTCTTTGTGTTGCGTTGCGAGCTCTTGTTGCGACTTGTGTGCGTGGTGTTGCTCTGATTTTCGAGTCTTGTGTGCGTTGCTCATTCCCACCTTACTCCGTATTTCTTTGTGAACTCAATTGTAAGGGCGAGAGACTCCAAGTTGTGGAGATTCCTCGCAAACGGGAAAAGATCAAAGGAAAGAAAAACACCGTGGTATTCAAGTTGATCATTGGATCACTTGAGAGGAGTTGAGTGCAACTCTCGTCCGTTGGGACGCCACAACGTGGAGTAGGCAAGTTTTGTACTTGGCCGAACCACGGGATAACCACCGTGTCAACTCTGTGATTGCTTTCTTGTGGTTATCGTGTTTTGAGTCCTCTCTAGCCACTTGGCCATACTTGTGCTAACCCTTAACAAGTTTTTGTGGCTTAAGTTTTGAAGCTTTACAGGATCACCTATTCACCCCCCTCTAGGTGCTCTCAATTGGTATCGGAGCCGTTCTCTTCAAGAAAGGGACTAACCGCCCGAAGAGATGGATCCTAAGGGGAAGGGAATTGTGATCAACGACAAGGAGAAGGAGTCCTTCGTCAACGAGCCAAGGGATGACAAGTCCAATGACTCGGGCTCGGGCCACAAGCGAAGAGATGGGAAGAAGAAGAAGACAAGACGCATCAAGGAGATCGTCTACTACGACAGTGATGAGTCCTCTTCTTCCCAAAAGGACGACGACCACGACAAACAAAGGAAACCGGTTAATTCTAACTTTTCTTTTGACTACTCTCGTATTCCGCAAAGTTCAAATTCACATTTGCTTTCTATTCCACTCGGCAAGCCCCCACACTTTGATGGGGAGGACTACGGATTTTGGAGCCACAAAATGCGTAGTCACCTATTCTCTCTCCATCCTAGCATATGGGAGATTGTAGATAGTGGAATGCACTTTAATAGTTCGGATAGTCCTATATTCATTAATGAGCAAATCCATAAGAATGCACAAGCTACTACTGTTCTTCTAGCCTCATTGTGCAGGGATGAATATAATAAAGTAAGTGGCTTGGATAACGCCAAGCAAATCTGGGATACCCTCAAGATCTCTCATGAGGGAAATGACGCTACCTTGCTCACCAAAATGGAGTTGGTGGAGGGCGAGCTTGGACGGTTCGCGATGATAAGGGGCGAGGAGCCAACTCAAACATACAACCGGCTCAAGACCCTTGTCAACAAGATAAGGAGCTACGGAAGCACGCGTTGGACGGATCACGACGTCGTCCGCCTAATGCTCAGGTCATTTACCGTTCTTGATCCTCATCTCGTGAACAATATTCGTGAGAATCCCAGGTACACGATGATGACGCCCGAAGAAGTACTTGGAAAATTCGTGAGCGGGCGGATGATGATCAAGGAGGCAAGATACGTCGACGACGCGTTGAACGGTCCACTCCACGAGTCTCAACCCATTGCTCTAAAGGCAACAAGGAGCAAGGAGTCGCTACCTAGCAAGGTGGCGCAAATTGAGGCGGCCGGTCTTAATGAAGAAGAAATGGCCCTCATTATCAAGAGATTCAAGACGGTGCTAAAGGGTCGCAATGGACAGCCGAGCAAGACTAAGACCAAGGGGAAGCGATCATGCTTCAAATGCGGTAAGCTTGGTCATTTTATTGCTAACTGTCCTGATAATGAAAGTGACCAGGAAAAGGGAAACAAGAGGGAAAAGAAGAAGCATTATAAGAAGGCAAAGGGCGAGGCGCATCTAGGCAAGGAGTGGGACTCGGATTGCTCCTCGTCCGACTCTGACAATGAAGGACTCGCCGCCACTGCCTTCAACAAATCAACCCTCTTCCCCAACGAGCGTCACACATGCCTTATGGCAAGGGAAAAGAAGGTAATCACTCGTAATGCTAATACTTATGATTCTTCTAGTGATGAAGAATCTAGTGATGAGGATGAAGTAGATTATTCATGTTTGTTCAGAGGCTTAGAAAGATCTAAGATAGACAAAATTAATGAATTAATTGATGCCTTGAATGAAAAGAATATACTTTTAGAAAAGCAAGAGGATTTGTTGTATGAAGAACATGATAAGTTTGTAGAGGCTCAAAAATCCCTTGCATTAGAAATTAAGAGAAATGAAATGCTTGCTTGTGAAGTGTCAACATGCCATGATTCCATTTCTAACTTAAAGAGCATAAACGATGATTTAAATGCTAAACTAGTAGAAGCAAATAAATCCAACTCTTGTGTTGAACATGTTGAAATTTGCACTAGGTGTAAGGATGTTGATATTAATGCCTGTAGTGAACACTTAGTTTCCATTTCAAAATTGAGTGATGAAGTGGCTAGTCTTAATGCTCAACTTAAGACTAGCAAAAGTGATTTTGAAAAACTAAAATTTGCTAGGGATGCCTACACGGTTGGTAGACACCCCTCAATTAAGGATGGACTTGGCTTCAAGAGGGAAGCCAAGAACTTAACATGCCATAAGGCTCCCATTCCCGCCAAGGAGAAAGGGAAGGCCCCTATGGCTACTAGTGCTAAAAGGAACCATGCATTTTTGTATCATGATAGAAGACAAACTAGAAATGTAAGTCATGATGCTTTTGATTCATATGTTTATGATTCTCATGCCACGTTTGCTCCTAGTTCCTCTTATGTGTATGATAGAAATGTTACTAGGAGAAATGTTGTTCCTAAAAGAAATGCTATTCATCATGTGCCTAGAAGGAATGTTGTTCATGCTCCTAGAAAAGTAGTGAATGAACCCTCTACAATTTATTGTGCTTTGAATGCTTCATTTGCAATTTGTAGAAAGGATAGAAAAGTAATTGCTAGGAAGTTAGGGGCAAAATGCAAAGGTGATAAAACTTGCATTTGGGTCCCTAAGGAAATTGTGACTAACCTTGTAGGACCCAACAAGAGTTGGGTACCTAAGTCCCAAGCCTAAATTTGCCTTGTAGGTTTATGCATCCGGGGGTTCAAGCTGGATTATTGATAGCGGATGCACAAACCATATGACGGGGGAGAAGAAGATGTTCACCTCCTACGTCAAGAATAAGGATTCCCAAGATTCAATCATATTCTGTGATGGGAATCAAGGCAAGGTAAAAGGGTTAGGTAAAATTGCAATTTCTAATGAGCACTCTATCTCTAATGTGTTTTTAGTAGAGTCACTAGGATATAATTTACTATCTGTTAGTCAATTATGCAATATGGGATATAACTGTCTGTTTACAAATATAGATGTGTCTGTCTTTAGAAGAAGTGATGGTTCACTAGCTTTTAAGGGTGTATTAGACGGCAAACTTTATTTAGTTGATTTTGCAAAAGAAGAGGCCGGTCTAGATGCATGCTTAATGGCTAAGACTTGCATGGGCTGGCTGTGGCATCGCCGCTTAGCACATGTGGGGATGAAGAACCTTCACAAGCTTCTAAAGGGAGAACACGTGATAGGTCTAACCAATGTTCAATTCGAAAAAGATAGACCTTGTGCAGCTTGTCAAGCAGGGAAACATGTGGGAGGAGCGCATCACAGCAAGAATGTGATGACCACTTCAAGACCCCTGGAGCTGCTGCATATGGACCTCTTCGGACCCGTCGCCTATCTAAGCATAGGGGGAAGTAAGTATGGTCTAGTTATTGTAGATGATTTTTCCCGCTTCACTTGGGTGTTCTTTTTGCAGGATAAGTCTGAAACCCAAGGGACCCTCAAGCGCTTCCTCAGGAGGGCTCAAAATGAGTTTGAGCTCAAAGTGAAAAAGATAAGGAGCGACAACGGGTCCGAGTTCAAGAACCTTCAAGTGGAGGAGTTCCTTGAAGAGGAAGGGATCAAGCACGAGTTCTCCGCTCCCTACACACCACAGCAAAATGGTGTGGTAGAGAGGAAGAACAGGACGCTCATCGACATGGCGAGGACGATGCTAGGAGAGTTCAAGACCCCCGAGTGCTTTTGGACGGAAGCCGTGAACACGGCGTGCCACGCCATCAACAGGGTCTACCTTCATCGCCTCCTCAAGAAGACGTCGTATGAGCTACTAACCGGTAACAAACCCAATGTATCGTACTTTCGTGTATTTGGGAGTAAATGCTACATTCTAGTGAAGAAGGGTAGAAATTCTAAGTTTGCTCCCAAAGCTGTAGAAGGGTTTTTATTAGGTTATGACTCAAATACAAAGGCGTATAGAGTCTTCAACAAATCATCGGGTTTGGTTGAAGTCTCTAGCGACGTTGTATTTGATGAGACTAATGGCTCTCCAAGAGAGCAAATTGTTGATTGTGATGATGTAGATGAAGAAGATGTTCCGACAGCCGCTATACGAACCATGGCGATTGGAGAAGTGCGGCCACAGGAACAAGATGAGCAAGATCAACCTTCTTCCTCAATTATGGTGCATCCCCCGACTCAAGACGATGAACAGGTTCATCAAAAGGAGGCGTGTGATCAAGGGGGAGCACAAGATGATAACGTGATGGAGGAAGAAGCGCAACCGGCACCTCCAACCCAAGTTCGAGCGATGATTCAAAGGGATCATCCCGTCGACCAAATTCTGGGTGACATTAGCAAGGGAGTAACTACTCGATCTCGATTAGTTAATTTTTGTGAGCATTACTCCTTTGTCTCTTCTATTGAGCCTTTCAGGGTAGAAGAGGCCTTGCTAGATCCGGACTGGGTGTTGGCCATGCAAGAGGAGTTAAACAACTTCAAGCGAAATGAAGTTTGGACACTGGTGCCTCGTCCGAAGCAAAATGTTGTGGGAACCAAGTGGGTGTTCCGCAACAAACAGGACGAGCACGGGGTGGTGACGAGGAACAAGGCTCGACTTGTGGCAAAAGGTTATGCCCAAGTCGCAGGTTTGGACTTTGAGGAGACTTTTGCTCCTGTGGCTAGGCTAGAGTCCATTCGTATTTTGCTAGCATATGCCGCTCACCATTCTTTCAGGTTGTACCAAATGGATGTGAAGAGCGCTTTCCTCAACGGGCCAATCAAGGAGGAGGTGTACGTGGAGCAACCCCCTGGCTTTGAGGATGAACGGTACCCCGACCATGTGTGTAAGCTCTCTAAGGCGCTCTATGGACTTAAGCAAGCCCCAAGAGCATGGTATGAATGCCTTAGAGATTTCTTAATTGTTAATGCTTTCAAGGTTGGGAAAGCCGATCCAACTCTTTTTACAAAGACATGCGATGGTGATTTGTTTGTGTGCCAAATTTATGTCGATGACATAATATTTGGTTCTACTAACCAAAAGTCTTGCGAAGAGTTTAGCAGGGTGATGACGCAGAAATTCGAGATGTCGATGATGGGCGAGTTGAACTACTTCCTTGGGTTCCAAGTGAAGCAACTCAAGGACGGCACCTTCATCTCTCAAACGAAGTACACGCAAGATCTGCTAAAGCGGTTTGGGATGAAGGACGCCAAGCCCGCAAAGACACCGATGGGAACCGACGGACACACCGACCTCAACAAAGGAGGTAAGTCCGTTGATCAAAAAGCATACCGGTCAATGATAGGTTCTTTGCTTTATTTATGTGCTAGTAGACCGGACATTATGCTTAGCGTATGCATGTGTGCTAGATTTCAATCCAATCCTAAGGAATGTCACTTAGTGGCGGTGAAGCGAATTCTTAGATATTTGGTTGCTACGCCTTGCTTCGGGCTCTGGTATCCAAAGGGGTCTACCTTTGACTTAGTTGGATACTCAGACTCCGACTATGCTGGATGTAAGGTCGATAGGAAGAGTACATCGGGGACGTGCCAATTCTTAGGAAGGTCCCTAGTGTCATGGAACTCTAAGAAACAAACCTCCGTTGCCCTATCCACCGCTGAGGCCGAGTATGTTGCCGCAGGACAGTGTTTCGCGCAACTACTTTGGATGAGGCAAACCCTCAGGGACTTTGGCTACAATCTGAGCAAAGTCCCACTCCTATGTGATAATGAGAGTGCTATCCGCATGGCGGAAAATCCTGTTGAACACAGCCGCACAAAGCACATAGACATCCGGCATCACTTTTTGAGAGACCACCAGCAAAAGGGAGATATCGAAGTGTTTCATGTTAGCACCGAGAACCAGCTAGCCGATATCTTCACTAAGCCTCTAGATGAGAAGACCTTTTGCAGGTTGCGTAGTGAGCTCAATGTCTTAGATTCGCGGAACTTGGATTGAATTGTAGCATACATGTGTTTATGCATTTGATCAGGTTCATTCTGCATTTTGTTGCTTATTGTGGTGCTCAAGTTGTACCAACACTCCCTGGACCTCACAAGTCCGTTGCAAAGTGATGCACATGTTTAGGGGGAGATGTGTTACAACTTGACCCTTTGAGACTAACCATTTGCTTGAGTTTGCTTGATTTAGTCTCGAAGGAGGATTGAAAGGGAAAAGGTGGACTTGGACCATGAAAGACTTCCACTGCACTCCGATGAGAGGGTAACTAATTCCAAGTTCATCTCATGAAATCTTATTGCCATTTGCTCTTAATTGAAGACTTTGGTGAGGCAATGGGGTTAAAAGGCCAAGATTAATCCCGTTTTGGTGCTTGATGCCAAAGGGGGAGAAAATAAAGGCCAAAGTGATAAATGGATCAGCTACCACTTGAGAGATTTTGAAAATAGTAGAATAGAGTTTTTGTTTTGTCAAAAGCTTTTATTGTCTCTTATTGTCTCTATTGTCAGAAGTTGGCTTCTTGTGGGGAGAAGTGTTGATTATGGGAAATAGGGGGAGTTTTTGAAATCTTTGATCAATCTCTTTTGGAATGACTCTCTTTATGCTTCAACATGTGTTTTTGACTTAGAGATAGAGATTTGAGTTTGATTTGCAAAAACAAACCAAGTGGTGGCAAAAGATGATCCATATATGCCAAAATTGAATCAAAACCAATTTGAGTTTTTATTTGAAGTGGTTTTGCACTTGTTCTAGTTGCTTTATGTTGTGTTGGCATAAATCACCAAAAAGGGGGAGATTGAAAGGGAAATGTGCCCTTGGGCCATTTCTAAGTATTTTGGTGATTAAGTGCAAACACAGGTGCCAATATGTGAAAATATGCCCATGGATGGACAAGTTGCAAATCACAAGTAAAGGTATGTTTCTAAGTCTTAGTACATTGGTTTTGTGTACTAATATATTTGTCTAAGTGTTAGAAACAGATAGAAGAAGAAAAGAGAAGACTTGGCTGTGTACAGCCAAGGGGCTGTTTCGGTCTGGGGCACCGGACTGTCCGGTGGTGCACCGGACAGTGTCCGGTGGTGCACCGGACAGTGTCCGGTGCACCAGGCTGCCTCAGCCGAAGAGGCCGCTCTCGGGTTCTGCTCCGGCGACTTCGGCTAAAATTCACCGGACTGTCCGGTGTGCACCGGACTGTCCGGTGAGCCAACGGTCGGCCGGGCCAACGGTCGGCCGCGCGATCGGCGTGCGACACGTGGCCGAGCCAACGGTCGGAAGGAAGCACCGGACTGTCCGGTGT
Source organism: Zea mays (assembly GCF_902167145.1). Classification (NCBI taxonomy): domain Eukaryota; kingdom Viridiplantae; phylum Streptophyta; class Magnoliopsida; order Poales; family Poaceae; genus Zea; species Zea mays. The sequence continues at coordinate 56,159,357 of NC_050096.1, read as the reverse complement.
GCACCGGACTGTCCGGTGCGCCAGATCTGCAACGGTCGGCAACGGTCGGCTTCGCCATTTAAGGAAATAAATCGGGCACCGGACAGTGTCCGGTGTGCACCGGACTGTCCGGTGCGCCCGACGACAGAAGGCAAGGATAGCCTTCCAGATGTGCTCTCAACGGCTCCTAGCTGCCTTGGGGCTATAAAAGGGACCCCTAGGCGCATGGAGGAGTACACCAAGCATTCCTACAACTCTTCTAAGCACCAAGACATCAATCTCACGCATTCGTTTCATTGTGATAGCATATAGAGCTCTTGTGGAGTTGTGAACTCTTTGTGTTGCGTTGCGAGCTCTTGTTGCGACTTGTGTGCGTGGTGTTGCTCTGATTTTCGAGTCTTGTGTGCGTTGCTCATTCCCACCTTACTCCGTATTTCTTTGTGAACTCAATTGTAAGGGCGAGAGACTCCAAGTTGTGGAGATTCCTCGCAAACGGGAAAAGATCAAAGGAAAGAAAAACACCGTGGTATTCAAGTTGATCATTGGATCACTTGAGAGGAGTTGAGTGCAACTCTCGTCCGTTGGGACGCCACAACGTGGAGTAGGCAAGTTTTGTACTTGGCCGAACCACGGGATAACCACCGTGTCAACTCTGTGATTGCTTTCTTGTGGTTATCGTGTTTTGAGTCCTCTCTAGCCACTTGGCCATACTTGTGCTAACCCTTAACAAGTTTTTGTGGCTTAAGTTTTGAAGCTTTACAGGATCACCTATTCACCCCCCCTCTAGGTGCTCTCAGGCGCGCACTGTAGCGCATTTAATGCCTTCAGCAGCCGACCGTTGGCGCGAAGTAGCCGTTGCTCCGCTGGCATACCGGACAGTCCGGTGCCCCATCGGACACTGTCCGGTGCTACACCGGACAGTCCGGTGAATTATAGCGGAGCGGCCTCCAGAATTCCCGAAGGTGAGCAGTTCGGAGTTGGAGTCCCTGGTGCACCGGACACTGTCCGGTGGTGCACCGGACAATGTCCGATGCGCCAGACCAGGGCATACTTCGGCTAACTTTAGCTCTCAATATTTGAATCCTTTCTTGGTCTTTTTATTGGTTTGTTGTGAACCTTTGGCACCTGTAGAACTCATAATCTAGCGCAAACTAGTTAGTCCAATTATTTGTGTTGGGCATTTCAACCACCAAAATCAATTAGGAAAAGGTGTAAGCCTATTTCCCTTTCACTACCCTAATCTCCATGTTACTCAGTCCTAACCTTGAGCTGCAAAACAATGTGTTGCTCGCAATCTGGGCACAAGACAAGAGGGATCGAAGGATTACCTTGTCACTTGGATGAACTTGACCAGCTCGAGTTGTCTTCCATGGTATCGGAGAAAAGGGGGGAAAAGGGGACATGGCTGGCTCTAGCAATGAGGGCGGCGACGGTGTTGTCACGGATAGAGTAGGCCATGGCGATAGAGTTCACAGAGGACACAAGTAAGTTATATGGCTCAAGATCAAGCACAAGAAGTAAACAAGGTCACAAGAAGGAAGAGTAATGTCGAAGCCAGAATCTAGAAGCAACCCAAAAGAGCTAAGTTTATCTTGACCTTTAATTTGGGTAGTTCCTGTGCTTGGATATGTTCTATGTAACCATTGCAGGGTGTTGGAGCTCATAGAAGACAATCAAGATCAAGTCAAGACAAATTGATGGTTTGGAGTCCAACATCGACCTCAAACAGACCAAAATGGGTAAAACGATGAAAAAGGTTAAGTATGCAAGGTTTTAGTATTCAACTACGTGGCATACACCTTTTAATACATGTTTGGTACTTCAGTTTGTTCTCTAACACTTTTTGTAAAGAAAGTGTCATTTTGGGCTCTCCTTGAGGAGCAACAGAAAAACTGGGAGAAGAATGGGAAAGAGGTAACTTTCTAGGACTTAGTCAACTGGATTATACTCTAAATGTGTTTCTAAATCATAGGGAAGTCCTCCCAAGACTTGAAGTCAAATGGAGAAGAAATGGAGGAAAAAGCACTTGGTGTGCTACTGTCTAGAGCACCAGACCGTGAACAGTACCTGGTCTGGTGCACCAGACCTATTGTAGGGGAACTGTTTATCGGTCTGGTGGTGCACCGGACCGCCTCCAACGGCTCTCTCTCTAACGAGCTGCTAGCACTAACGGCTAGCTGACATCACCGGACGGTCTGGTGGCGCATAGGAACAGTCTGGTGCCACCCAACTAAGGAAGGCGCCTAATCAGATCCCGGACTAGGGGCACGTGGACTGGTTCGGTGCCCCGCAATAGATGCAATTTTTTCAGACTTTTTTACAAGAAAGGGCAACAAACATGGACTCTTTTGGGGATATAAAGAACACCCTAGGCGCTCATATTCTGGTGTCCAAGGCTCCTAAGTGCAACAACAAATTGTAGACATATTGCAATTCTGTCTCCCTCTCTTATGTATTTCTCTATAGTTTGTGTGTTGGCGCAGTTATAAGCCAAGATATAGTAGAGGAGTGTTGCCTAAAGTTAGAATGAGCAAGATCCTGAGCATACCATTACTTAGCGATGAGCTACCGACGTCCATGGTAGCCTCGACTTTGTGTAACTTGACATCGACACGGTGGAAAGCTATGTCTATCACCTTGACAGATCTGAGCAATCGGAGGACAGAGTGACATACTCCAAGCCAAGGTTTGGTTAACTCCAACTTGGACTAAACAAGCATTTTAGGCTTAACCAAACTACGAGATAATTTTCTGTGTGTCCTGTTTTGTGATATTCTCTATCTCTACTTTGATTGCTTTACTCTTTGCACTTCTATACAAAATCGAGTGAAATGTTGATCTATTACAGGGGTGCCACAAATCTTATCTTGAGTTTGGCACATATCGTATGTCAAAAGGATCAATACATGTGTATATTAAGTTCAACTGATATGATCTTTATGTGTATATGAGACTCAATATATACTGCTAAACATCGCTATTGATTAATGGCTCAAAAATAATTTTTGGTCATAGACGTTTGCACATGAACCTAACAGGTCACATGCAAAGTGTGAGATTATTGTATATATGTGTAAGAGGAAGACACTAATAGAATTTTATGGTAAAAACCCATTAACAAGGGCCTATATATACGAATGAGTTGACGTGCTAGAGAAACCATCTAAGCCACTATCGCTATTTTCTCATTGTGTACATGGTGCCAGCATACCAGCACCGAGACGTTTCATTCCCCGCATATGTGGATATTGTGGAGACACTCATATTTTTGCTACGATATTGACCAACAACGAATTTGAGGAGCACGTTTGAACATATTGTCACTTCTGGTACATGAGGATGTATTCTATTGATACACTCTTCTTTTACTATACTACTATATATAGTCCGTGCTAACACTATGATCCCAGAGAGAGGAAATGAGGGGAGGGGTTAGCGGCGGCGGCACGAGTGAGGGGTGAAAGGGAAATGTGCCCTTGGGCCATTTCTAAGTATTTTGGTGATTGAGTGCAAACACAAGGGCCTAAATGTGAATTTATGTACATGGATGAACAAGGTGAAAATCATGAAGTAAAGGTATGTTTCTAAGCCTTAGTACATTGGTTTTAAGTACTAATATATTTGTCTAAGTGTTAGAAACAGAAAGAAGAAGAATAGAGAAAAGGAGAAGGGACTTGGCTGTGTGCTGCCAAGACCCAGCTCGGTCTGGAGCACCGGACTGTCCGGTGTGCACCGGACAGTGTCCGGTGCGCCAGGCTGGCGCGACTCGAACTGGCCGCTCTCGGGAAATTGGCCGGCGGCGTACGGCTAAAATTCACCGGACTGTCCGGTGTGCACCGGACTGTCCGGTGAGCCAACGGTCGGCCAGGGCCAACGGTCGGCCGCGCAATCCGCGCGGGACACGTGGCCGAGCCAACGGTCGGAAGACGGCACCGGACTGTCCGGTGTGCACCGGACATGTCCGGTGCGCCAACAGCGCCAGATCTGCCAACGGTCTGCAACGGTCGTCTTCGCCGTTTAAGGAAACAAATCGGGCACCGGACAGTGTCCGGTGTGCACCGGACTGTCCGGTGCCCCCGACGACAGAAGGCAAGGATGGCCTTCCGGATTTACTCTCAACGGCTCCTAGCTGCCTTGGGGCTATAAAAGGAGCCCCTAGGCGCATGGAGGAGACACACAAGCAACCTTTGAGCATTCTTGATCATCCACACTAAGTCTCTGCGCATTCGTTTGTGTTTCTAAGTGATTCGAGCTCCGTTCTAAGTGAGAACTCTGAGATAGTCTTGTGAGCTCGATTCTTGGCCGTGTGTGTGCGCTTTTGCTGTGGATTTGTGTGTGTTGCTTCCCTCCCTTACTCTGTGTTTCATTTGTGATCATATACTTGTAAGGGCAAGAGACTCCAATTTGTGGAGATTCCTTGCAAACGGGATAGTGAAAGGAAAACAAAACACCGTGGTATTCAAGTGGGTCTTTGGACCGCTTGAGAGGGGTTGATTGCAACCCTCGTCCGTTGGGACGCCACAACGTGGAGTAGGCAAGCGTTGGTCTTGGCCGAACCACGGGATAAAACCACTGTGTCACTCTGTGTTTGATTCTCTTGTGGTACTGTGTTTTGTTGAGATTGTTGAGACTTCACCTTAGCCACTTGGCAATAATCGTGCTAACACTTAACAAGTTTTTGTGGCTTAAGTTTGAAGTTTTTACAGGATCACCTATTCACCCCCCCCCCTCTAGGTGCTCTCAATTGGTATCAGAGCCGTTCTCTTCACAAAGGGACTAACCGCCCGAAGAGATGGATCCTAAGGGGAAGGGTATAGTGATCAACGACAAAGAGAAGGAATCCTTCGTCAACGAGCCGAAGGACGATAAGCCTACCGACTCCGGCTCGGGCCAAAGACGGAAGGAAGGGAAGAAGAAGAAGACCAGGCGCATCAAGGAGATCGTCTACTACGACAGCGACGAGTCTACTTCTTCCCAAAAGGACGAGGACCACAACGACTACGAGAGAAGAAAACCGGTTAATTCGAACTTTTCTTTTGATTACTCTCGTATTCCGCAAAGTTCACATTCTCATTTGCTCTCCATTCCACTCGGCAAGCCCCCACACTTTGATGGAGAGGACTACGGATTTTGGAGCCACAAAATGCGTAGTCACCTATTCTCTCTCCATCCTAGTATATGGGAGATTGTAGAGAGTGGAATGCATTTTGATAGTTCGGATAGTCCCATGTTCATTAATGAACAAATTCATAAGAATGCACAAGCTACTACTGTTCTTCTAGCTTCCTTGTGCAGGAATGAATACCATAAGGTGAGCGGCTTGGATAACGCCAAGCAAATCTGGGACACCCTCAAGATTTCTCATGAGGGGAACGACGTCACCTTACTCACCAAGATGGAGTTGGTGGAGGGCGAGCTTGGACGGTTCGCAATGATAAGGGGCGAGGAGCCAACGCAAACATACAATCGGCTCAAGACCCTTATCAACAAGATAAGAAGCTACGGGAGCACGCGATGGACGGACCACGACGTCGTCCGCCTAATGCTAAGGTCATTTACCGTTCTTGATCCTCACTTGGTGAACAATATACGTGAAAATCCCAGGTACACCAAGATGTCGCCCGAAGAAGTTCTTGGGAAATTTGTTAGCGGGCGAATGATGATCAAGGAGGCGAGATATGTGGACGACGCCTTGAATGGTCCGATCAACGAGCCGCAACCTCTCGCTCTCAAGGCAACACGAAGCAAGGAGGCGCTACCTAGCAAGGTGGCACAAATTGAGGCGGCCGGACTCAACGATGAAGAGATGGCTCTCATCATCAAGAGATTCAAGACGGCGCTAAATGGTCGCAAGGGGCAGCCAAGCAAGACCAAGACCAAGGGGAAGCGCTCATGCTTCAAATGCGGTAAGCTTGGTCATTTTATCGCTAACTGTCCCGATAATGAAAGTGACCAGGAAAAGGGGAACAAAAGAGAAAAGAAGAAGCAATACAAGAAGGCAAAGGGCGAGGCGCATCTAGGAAAGGAGTGGGACTCGGATTGCTCCTCCTCCGACTCCGACAACGAAGGACTCGCCGCCACTGCCTTCAACAAATCGGCTCTCTTCCCCAACGAGCGTCTCACATGTCTTATGGCAAGGGAGAAGAAGGTGAGTACTCAAGACTCCACTTATGCTTCTTCTAGTGAGTCTAGTGATGATGACATAGATTATTCATGCTTGTTCAAGGGCTTAGATAGATCTAAGATAGATAAAATCAATGAATTGATTGATACATTGAATGAAAAGGATAGGCTTTTAGAAAAGCAGGAGGATTTATTGTATGATGAACATGATAAATTTGTAGAGGCACAAAAATCATATGCTTTAGAAGTAAAAAGAAATGAAATGCTTTCTTATGAACTATCTACTTGTCATGAAACCATTTCTACTTTACAAGGTGTTAATAATGATTTAAATGCTAAGTTAGAAGTAGCAAATAAATCTAATTCCTGTATAGAACATGTTAAGATTTGCACTAGGTGTAAGGATTTCGATGTTGATGCCTGTAGTGAACATCTAGTTTTAATTTCCAAATTAAATAAGGAAGTGGCTAGTCTTAATGCCCAACTTAAGACTAGCAAGAATGAAGTTGATAAAATAAAATTTGCAAGGGATGCCTATACTGTTGGTAGACACCCCTCAATTAAGGATGGTCTTGGCTTCAAGAGAGAGGCCAAGAACTTAACAAGCCATAAGGCTCCCATCTTCGTCAAGGAGAAAGGGAAGGCCCCTATGGCTAGTAATGCTAAAAAGAACTATGCTTTTATGTATTATGATAGGAGAAATGCTAGAAATGCTTATAATGATTTTGATTCACATGTTTATGATTCTCATGCCATGTTTGCCTCTAGTTCTTCTTATAAGCATGATAGGGATATGCCTAGGAGAAATATTGCTCATGTGCCTAGAAAGGATGTTATTCATGCTCCTAGGAAAGTAGTGAATGAACCTTCTATAATTTATTGTGCTTTAAACACTTCCTTTGCTATTTGTAGAAAGGATAGGAAAATAGTTGCTAGGAAGTTAGGGGCAAAATGCAAGGGAGACAGGACTTGCATTTGGGTCCCTAAGGACATTTGTGCTAACCTTGCAGGACCCAACATGAGTTGGGTACCTAAGACCCAAGCCTAAATTTGCCTTGCAGGTTTATGCATCCGGGGGTTCAAGCTGGATTATTGACAGCGGATGCACAAACCATATGACGGGGGAGAAGAAGATGTTCACCTCCTACGTCAAAAATAAGGATTCCCAAGATTCAATTATATTCGGTGATGGGAATCAAGGCAAGGTAAAAGGGCTAGGTAAAATTGCAATTTCTAATGAGCATTCTATATCAAATGTATTCTTAGTGGAGAGTCTTGGATATAATTTGCTATCTGTCAGTCAATTATGTCAAATGGGATATAATTGTTTATTTACAAATGTAGATGTGTCTGTCTTTAGAAGATGTGATGGTTCACTAGCTTTTAAGGGTGTACTAGACGGCAAACTTTATTTAGTTGATTTTGCAAAAGAAGAGGCCGGTCTAGATGCATGCTTAATGGCTAAGACTTGCATGGGCTGGCTATGGCATCGCCGCTTAGCTCATGTGGGGATGAAGAATCTCCACAAGCTTCTAAAGGGAGAACATGTGATAGGTCTAACAAATGTACATTTCGAAAAAGATAGACCTTGTGCAGCTTGTCAGGCAGGTAAACAGGTGGGAGGAGCGCATCACAGCAAGAATGTGATGACCACGTCAAGACCCCTGGAGCTACTGCATATGGACCTCTTCGGACCCGTCGCCTATCTAAGCATAGGAGGAAGTAAGTATGGTCTAGTTATTGTTGATGACTTTTCCCGCTTCACTTGGGTGTTCTTTTTGCAGGGTAAGTCTGAAACCCAAGGGACCCTCAAGCGCTTCCTCAGGAGGGCTCAAAATGAGTTTGAGCTCAAAGTGAAGAAGATAAGGAGCGACAACGGGTCCGAATTCAAGAACCTTCAAGTGGAGGAGTTCCTTGAAGAAGAAGGGATCAAGCACGAGTTCTCCGCTCCCTACACACCACAGCAAAATGGTGTGGTAGAGAGGAAGAACAGGACACTCATCGACATGGCGAGGACGATGCTAGGAGAGTTCAAGACCCCCGAGTGCTTTTGGACGGAAGCCGTGAACACGGCTTGCCACGCCATCAACAGGGTCTACCTTCATCGCCTCCTCAAGAAGACGTCGTATGAGCTACTAACCGGTAACAAACCCAATGTATCGTACTTTCGTGTATTTGGGAGTAAATGCTACATTCTAGTGAAGAAGGGTAGAAATTCTAAGTTTGCTCCCAAAGCTGTAGAAGGGTTTTTGTTAGGTTATGACTCAAATACAAAGGCGTATAGAGTCTTCAACAAATCATCGGGTTTGGTTGAAGTCTCTAGCGACGTTGTATTTGATGAGACTAATGGCTCTCCAAGAGAGCAAGTTGTTGATTGTGATGATGTAGATGAAGAAGATGTTCCGACGGCCGCTATACGGACCATGGCGATTGGAGAAGTACGGCCACAGGAACAAGATGAACGAGATCAACCTTCTTCCTCAACTATGGTGCAACCCCCAACCAAAGATGACGAACAGGTACCTCAAGTGGAGGCGCTTGATCAAGGGGGAGCACAAGATGATCAAGTGATAGAGGAAGAAGCGCAACCGGCACCTCCAACTCAAGTTCGAGCGATGATTCAAAGGGATCATCCCGTCGACCAAATTCTGGGTGACATTAGCAAGGGAGTAACTACTCGATCTCGATTAGTTAATTTTTGTGAGCATTACTCCTTTGTCTCTTCTATTGAGCCTTTCAGGGTAGAAGAGGCCTTGCTAGATCCGGACTGGGTGTTGGCCATGCAAGAGGAGTTAAACAACTTCAAGCGCAATGAAGTTTGGACACTGGTGCCTCGTCCGAAGCAAAATGTTGTGGGAACCAAGTGGGTGTTCCGCAACAAACAGGACGAGCACGGGGTGGTGACGAGAAACAAGGCTCGACTTGTGGCAAAAGGTTATGCCCAAGTCGCAGGTTTGGATTTTGAGGAGACTTTTGCTCCTGTGGCTAGGCTAGAGTCAATTCGGATCTTGCTAGCATATGCCGCTCACCATTCTTTCAGGTTGTTCCAAATGGATGTGAAGAGCGCGTTCCTCAACGGGCCAATCAAGGAGGAGGTGTACGTGGAGCAACCCCCTGGCTTCGAGGATGAACGGTACCCCGACCACGTGTGTAAGCTCTCTAAGGCGCTCTATGGACTTAAGCAAGCCCCAAGAGCATGGTATGAATGCCTTAGAGACTTTTTACTTGCTAATGCTTTCAAGGTTGGGAAGGCCGATCCAACTCTTTTTACAAAGACATGTGATGGTGATTTGTTTGTGTGCCAAATTTATGTCGATGACATAATATTTGGTTCTACTAATCAAAAGTCTTGTGAAGAGTTTAGCAGGGTGATGACGCAGAAATTCGAGATGTCGATGATGGGCGAGTTGAACTACTTCCTTGGGTTCCAAGTGAAGCAACTCAAGGAAGGCACCTTCATCTCCCAAACGAAGTACATGCAAGATCTGCTAAAGCGGTTTGGGATGAAGGACGCCAAGCCCGCAAAGACGCCAATGGGGACCGACGGACACACCGACCTCAACAAAGGAGGTAAGTCCGTTGATCAAAAAGCATACCGGTCAATGATAGGTTCTTTGCTTTACTTATGTGCTAGTAGACCGGATATTATGCTTAGCGTATGCATGTGTGCTAGATTTCAATCCGATCCTAAGGAATGTCACCTAGTGGCGGTGAAGCGAATTCTTAGATATTTAGTTGCTACGCCTTGCTTCGGACTCTGGTATCCAAAGGGGTCTACCTTTGACTTAGTTGGATACTCAGACTCCGACTATGCTGGATGTAAGGTCGATAGGAAGAGTACATCGGGGACGTGCCAATTCTTAGGAAGGTCCCTGGTGTCATGGAACTCTAAGAAACAAACTTCCGTTGCCCTATCCACCGCTGAGGCCGAGTATGTTGCCGCAGGACAGTGTTGCGCGCAACTACTTTGGATGAGGCAAACCCTCAGGGACTTTGGCTACAATCTGAGCAAAGTCCCACTCCTATGTGATAATGAGAGTGCTATCCGCATGGCGGAAAATCCTGTTGAACACAGCCGCACAAAGCACATAGACATCCGGCATCACTTTTTGAGAGACCACCAGCAAAAGGGAGATATCGAAGTGTTTCATGTTAGCACCGAGAACCAGCTAGCCGATATCTTTACCAAGCCTCTAGATGAGAAGACCTTTTGCAGGCTGCGTAGTGAGCTAAATGTCTTAGATTCGCGGAACCTGGATTGAATTGTAGCATACATGTAGTTATGCTTTTGATCATGTTCCTTTTTGCATTATGTTGCTTATTATGGTGCTCAAGTTGTACAAACACTCCCTGGACCTCACAAGTCCGTTGCAAAGTGATGCACATGTTTAGGGGGAGATGTGTTACAACTTGACCCTTTGAGACTAACCATGTGCTTGAGTTTGGTAATTTAGTCTCGAAGGAGGATTGAAAGGGAAAAGGTGGACTTGGACCATGAAAGACTTCCACTGCACTCCGATGAGAGGGTAACTAATTCCAAGTTCATCTCATGAAATCTTATTGCCATTTGCTCTTAATTGAAGACTTTGGTGAGGCAATGGGGTTAGAAGGCCAGGATTGATCCCGTTTTGGTGCTTGATGCCAAAGGGGGAGAAAATAAAGGCAAAAGCGATAAATGGATCAGCTACCACTTGAGAGATTTTGAAAATAGTAGAATAGAGTTTTTGTTTTGTCAAAAGCTAAAGCTTTTATTGTCTCTTATTGTCTCTATTTTCAAAAGTTGGCTTCTTGTGGGGAGAAGTGTTGATTATGGGAAAAAGGGGGAGTTTTTGAAATCCGTGGTCAAATTCTTTTGAAATGACTCTCTTTATGCTTCAATATGTGTGTTTGACTTAGAGATAGAGATTTGAGTTTGATTTGCAAAAACAAACCAAGTGGTGGCAAAGGATGATCCATATATGCCAAAATTGAATAAAACCAATTTGAGTTTTTATTTAAAGTGATTTTGCACTTGTTCTAGTTGCTTTATATTGTGTTGGCATAAATCACCAAAAAGGGGGAGATTGAAAGGGAAATGTGCCCTTGGGCCATTTCTAAGTATTTTGGTGATTGAGTGCAAACACAAGGGCCTAAATGTGAATTTATGTACATGGATGAACAAGGTGAAAATCATGAAGTAAAGGTATGTTTCTAAGCCTTAGTACATTGGTTTTAAGTACTAATATATTTGTCTAAGTGTTAGAAACAGAAAGAAGAAGAATAGAGAAAAGGAGAAGGGACTTGGCTGTGTGCTGCCAAGACCCAGCTCGGTCTGGAGCACCGGACTGTCCGGTGTGCACCGGACAGTGTCCGGTGCGCCAGGCTGGCGCGACTCGAACTGGCCGCTCTCGGGAAATTGGCCGGCGGCGTACGGCTAAAATTCACCGGACTGTCCGGTGTGCACCGGACTGTCCGGTGAGCCAACGGTCGGCCAGGGCCAACGGTCGGCCGCGCAATCCGCGCGGGACACGTGGCCGAGCCAACGGTCGGAAGACGGCACCGGACTGTCCGGTGTGCACCGGACATGTCCGGTGCGCCAACAGCGCCAGATCTGCCAACGGTCTGCAACGGTCGTCTTCGCCGTTTAAGGAAACAAATCGGGCACCGGACAGTGTCCGGTGTGCACCGGACTGTCCGGTGCCCCCGACGACAGAAGGCAAGGATGGCCTTCCGGATTTACTCTCAACGGCTCCTAGCTGCCTTGGGGCTATAAAAGGAGCCCCTAGGCGCATGGAGGAGACACACAAGCAACCTTTGAGCATTCTTGATCATCCACACTAAGTCTCTGCGCATTCGTTTGTGTTTCTAAGTGATTCGAGCTCCGTTCTAAGTGAGAACTCTGAGATAGTCTTGTGAGCTCGATTCTTGGCCGTGTGTGTGCGCTTTTGCTGTGGATTTGTGTGTGTTGCTTCCCTCCCTTACTCTGTGTTTCATTTGTGATCATATACTTGTAAGGGCAAGAGACTCCAATTTGTGGAGATTCCTTGCAAACGGGATAGTGAAAGGAAAACAAAACACCGTGGTATTCAAGTGGGTCTTTGGACCGCTTGAGAGGGGTTGATTGCAACCCTCGTCCGTTGGGACGCCACAACGTGGAGTAGGCAAGCGTTGGTCTTGGCCGAACCACGGGATAAAACCACTGTGTCACTCTGTGTTTGATTCTCTTGTGGTACTGTGTTTTGTTGAGATTGTTGAGACTTCACCTTAGCCACTTGGCAATAATCGTGCTAACACTTAACAAGTTTTTGTGGCTTAAGTTTGAAGTTTTTACAGGATCACCTATTCACCCCCCCCCCCTCTAGGTGCTCTCAAGGGGGAGGGGGCAGGGGACTGGGAGGGATGAGGCATGATCCAAATAATATTGTACATTAGATTTGAGTAAGAAATGAGTTAAACAGTTGGTTTTGATGATGTGTTAAGTCCGAGTATAATTTGTTTGATGGATTTATTAAAGGTTATAAGTATGAGGATGATTTTGGTTGGGTGAGTTTTGTAAAGTTTAAACTCGTGGATTATATAATATTATTGATATGTCTAGTGGCAACGATGATTTATGATCTTTTATTATATGTTATTTTGATTGAGTATGATAGATATGTTAGTTGAGTGTAAATGTTTTTTAATGGACTATTCGTGTCGGTGTGGGTGAGCATCATGGCATCGCAAATATGTCGTGTTAATCTATCCTTTTTGCATGATTCTTTTCATAGACAGTAGATCTGTTGCATGCCCTTTGGACTTGGATACATTTCTGCGGTCGGACGATCGACCACGGGCACGCGCTCTCGAAAGCCACACCATTCACCAATGTCCCTGTAAAGAAAAGCCAGATCTCACTTGCAGAGTGGTAGAGTGTTGAGCTGCTCCCGATCTAAATTCCACACGGACCAACAGTAGGCAGTAGCAGCTGCGAGCATCTCAAAGAAAGAGGCAGCCGCAGCAGCATCAAAAGCCCAGAAGAAATCGATCGAGCACAGCCTACCTCGAAAGAAGGAAACGACTGCACACCCGGTATCATGCTGCCTGTGCTTTTTTATGAAAAAAATGGCTGCAACACGCGCGCCGCTCGCCCGTCTTTTGTTGGTTCTCTCTCCTTTTGGAGCACCTACGGTATGCTGCAATCCTTCCTTGCATCGCGATGGTTCAGCATGCAGCAGACCAGATGTCCTCCTTTTCATGTCTTCTCACGCGGAGAGCAGGGAGAATCTCACACAGGTGCCATGTTTGCAGTCCACACAGAAACCATGTTTACCGTAATTACACAAATAATTCTGATTGATAGCGTCGGACAGAAGCAGCGAAAGTAATCTGTCATGTATCACATACACATATACACGTAGAGACATGTAAAACCAGTGCTTCAGAGTCAGAACATTGGTATATTGCTTGTAGCCTTGCAGGCTGAAGCTTTTATTCAGGCAACGGTATTTACAGTATTCACATGTATGCGAAGAGGCAGCAAGAACCCGTAAGTTCTAAGAGAAGCTGAAGGAAACGAAGGTCTACTAATGGTGGTATCATCTTCATCCCCCTATGCTATCCAAGTGCCGTGCGTAACAAGAAGTGCACAACGTATCTCTCTTAACACATGGTACAGTTGATGATCTTGATCTCCTCGCACCAACCCGTGTATCTTTGAGCCTAGTTTGACCTATTTGCAAAACCCCATGCCCAATGATGCAGCAGCACAAGTGAAATGCCTCCATGCTGCTCCAGAGAAGGCGTGCCGCTTCAGATATCATTGGCGTGCACGACCTGATGCTGGTTTGCTCCTTCTTGGTTATCCAGAGGCATGTACTGAGCCATGATGGCACGGATCTCCGAATCCATGTAGCTCTGGTGGAATGATGGCGAAGATTTCAGTAACAAATGCATCATATTATTACAGTAGCAACTAGCAAATCAAGTCCTGCATGCGACCACTTGCAAATAAAGATCGAAGGGGAGAGAGGAAACAGAGTAAGCGGGAAGTGTTTTTTTTACCCTCAGCCTGTATTTGTACACGGCGTATGCTCCAACCCCAGCAAAAACAAGTCCAAAGAAAATAACCCAGAGGAAGCTCCAGCCAACAGTAGTGGCAGTTCCCTCTTTGCCTGCACAGCATTTAGAAATGGTATATGAGACTAGTACAATAAAAGATTAAATGATTTACTTGTGCAAAAATATCTTAGAATTTCCATAGGCTTATCTATATACAAGTGTGTCATCTACTGCTTTCGTTTGAGTTCAGACAGTAAAGAAAAGTGAAGTCCAGCACTACGGGGAAAGAACAAAGAACTGATAATTACTGACAGGGCATCTGCTTAGATAGGCCCAAAAATCACATCGATGAAAAACTGTGATGATTATATGCCATTTGATTTAAGCAATCCTAAAAGATAGAGGGTATAATTTAAAACAAAAAAAAACAAAGTCTAACAGGCAAGAATCTATGACACATTGATAAAAACTACTATTCTTGTCGTGTCACTAGTATTAACATAGAACTGCAATGAAACTTCTGTAGACGAAAATAGGTTTACAGTTCATGGAATAAGTAGCTCCGGGTATTACATATTTAAGTCTGTGGAACATCAAACAATTTTCTTTTGAAATAATCAGTTTATTAAGCAACTCGAGCATAATTGTGTTATTCACAAAGTTAAAGATGATTAAAATCAGTTTCTTTTTTTCCATCTTTTAAAAGGAATAAGATCAACCATCTCAAATAAAAGATAGAATTCCGTACTTCTCATCTGAAAAAGATTCTTGCAAGGAAAAAACGAAGAGACAAAATTAGATGTCTATGTAAAAATGCAGGTCCAGCTACTCACTGATGCAAGTGTCATGCTCCCTCATGTATAGCATATTGTCATCACCACAGCTGCACTCGTAGCTTCCCCATGTATTCTTGCAGCTGCAACCCTTGCACTGACAGTAAAGTTTCTCTTTGCATTCATCAATGTCTGCAAATAATAAATAGATTAAAATAGATCAGAACAAAAATAATCTGCATTATTCAAAGGTGAAATTAGAGGACCATCCTTATTAGGTAAATTTTACTCTAAGAACTTCAATGGAAGACTGCTCAGGGTAGAATAGACACAACTGCTGACCATATAATATAACTTTTAGGTCTCAGCTCGGGCAATGAGTATGGTGTTGATCAGAGATGCTTTGAAGTGGCATCCAAAAGAAATACGGTGGGACGACAGCGAGCTAAATTTTCTAGAGTCTGCAAGTGCCAAAAAAAAATGACCCTTTGGGTACGATGCCAGACAATGATTGCCTTTTCTCATAATCTGATTAGCCTCTCCGGCAGTTGGAGATTTCTTACAGCAACAACAATTTATTGTGCACAAGGGAGAGGTCATCAGGGTGGAAAATTTTCTACTGTGGTAGCAAAGAGGCCGGAGGCAACTCCAATCAAGCGATCTTCAAATCACTGTATCAACAGTGGTACTTAGTTTGTGATATGTACTGTTACTTTATTTGGATTTGCTCGTGGTTTCCGTCATAGTTGGTTGAGCTGAACCTTGCATTTTGTTATCTCGGTGTCCCTTGAATTTCCTAAATTTGTTAGGATTTCAGTGCTTAGAATGCAAGGTTTTTTTTGGTCCAATATATACAAATATACAATCAATTTCTGCCCCTTCAAAACAATGTTGAATTCAAGGATGTAAACAACTATTTTCTGAATGATACCTTCACAACTTTTTTCTCCATCACCTTTGAAACCCACTGGACATTTACAACCTTCAGATACTTCATTCTGCAGAATTCCAAATTTAGTTTCAAATATGTAAACAAAATGGAAAGGAAAAAAAGCAAATATCTCAAAACAACATTTACTTACTGAGCAGGCAGAGATTGTCTTCCCATCTTTACTTTCCTGCCAGCACCCTCCATTGTTGATCTCACATCTACCAATACCGGAAGCTGACAATGGCAAATTTCAATCATAGTTGTAGTGTTGCATTCTCAAATATTAACATATAATATCTGATAAGATGGTATTTGTGCAATAGTAAAATGCCACATAGTCATGCGAACAACACTGATTTACAAACTACAACTGCCAACATTCTATTTTACTTATTCCTCTTAAAATGAGTGTGTAATCAACATGAAAATAATACTAGGAATTTATCATCAAACTCTTTTCGTATCGTTCGTATATCAATAATATTGGTAACATGTAATAATCAAGGAAAAAACTCCACACTATGCTGTCTCAACATAGCAGATTCCAAGCTTTGGTAAAGGAGGGTTGTGATAGACTTGGTGAGGCAATGTCGAACCCAGCCATTCTAATGAAAATGAAACCTGAAAGAAATCAATTGGAGGCATAACCCTCTTAGCGATGCGCCATATCAAAACTCGGATATGGTGTTAGAAAGGCAAGGGCCATTGGCACCCCCTTGGTGACACGACATATTTTGATCTGGGCACTGTGTCAAGTGAACAAGGATCAGGTCGTCGCTTCCTTAGTGGCATGCTACATCGATGCCCGAGTGTAGTGAAAAATAAGCAAGAGTCTTGACATCATCGACTGTTGCAAAGGGTAAAGAAGCTAGTTGAACCAACTAGTATCCATTTAGATAGTTAGTGTTAAAATGTATAAGTGAATTGCATACCTTCTTCCAACACCTTAAACTTTTGGGTTAAACTAGTTAGCACGTCCACTCTAACATGGTATTAGAGTCAGAGATCTCGAGTTCAAATCTTGGCAAAGACTTCATTTGTGCCTCTGCCCTTTGTTTCCATGTTTGCACATTCCTCTCTGACTACAAGTGAGTGAGGTGTTAAAGTGTATAAGTGGACTGAATCTAACAATTTGAATGTAGGGTCACTTACATGTAAGTTAAGGGAGTTAATTGAGACAACGACTAAGAGGCATGTAAATATTTACGCGTCCAAGAGACTAAATGGAAGGGTTGGAAAGCGAAGGAGGTGGAGTGGTGGACAATGTCGTACACAGGGACAATTGCAATTAGAAATAGAAATAGAGTAGGAGTTTTGGTTCATAAAAGACTTAAGAACAGTGTGGTGGATGTAAGAAGGCAAAAAATAGGATTATCTTAGTCAAGCTTGTCGTGGATGATTTGGTCTTAGACACAATTAGTGTGTGTGCCCACCTAAGTAGGACATGATGAGAAGCTTTTCATAGAGATCTCAATAGGCATGTAGGTACAACAAATGTAGGTTTTAAAGCGATTCATGGAGGTTTTGGGTATGGTAGTAGGAATAGAAGGGAGAGAAAGTCTTGGAATTTGCAGTAGCTTTTGACCTGTTGATAGCCAAAACTTTCTTTAGGAAGAGAGGGTTCCATTTAGTGATCTATTACCACTCTAATCAGATTAACCTTGTCCTCATAAGAAGAGAGGATAAACGAGCATGCTTGAATTGCAAGGCGATACCTGGATAGTAAGTTGTCTCAACATAAGCTTTTGGTGGCAAACTTTCATTTCCAAGTGCGTGCCCATAGGGATAAACAAGCCCATATTGCAAGAACAAAGTGGTGGAAAATGAAAGAGGAGGTGTCATAAGTCTTCACCGAAAGGGTCATCAAAGATGGCACTTGGGAAGGAATAATATGACACAAACAACTCGTGGGAGAAGATGCCAACCTGCATTCTGAAGGTGGCCTCAGAGGTATGTGGAGCAACCGAAGGGAGTGGAGGCGAAGCTAAAAATACTTTGTGGTGGAACAAGGAAGTCCAAAGAGCTATCAAAGAGAATAAAGAATGTTACAGATGTTTATACCATGATATGGGTGTGGACAACACAGAGAAGTACATGGTGGCAAAAAAGACCGCAAAGCGAGCTATAAGCGTGGCAAATGGTAGGATGTACGAGGATCTTTACCAACATTTGAGTACAAGGAAATAGAGAAGGACATATATAGGGTGGCAAGGGTCTGTGAGGGAAAGACAAAGGATTTCAACCAGGTTAAGTGCATTAATGATGATTGAGAGCACCACATGGTGAAGGAGGATGAAATCACACATAAATGACGAGAGTATTTTGATAAATTCAATGAGGAGAATGGGGGCACAATATTTTAGTTAGATGTCTCTTTTGATGACACTAATAGACGCTTTATGTGTAGGATCCAAGAATTTGAGGTTAGAGTCATGAGAAGCATAAAAGGGGTAAGGCGATGGGTCTCGATGGTATCCCAATCGAGAAATGGAGATGTCTCGTAGCTATAGTATGGCTAACTAAGTTGTTCAACCATATCTCCGGGTCGAACAAGATGTCTGACGAGTCGAGAAATATATTGATGCCAATCTACAAGAATAAGAGAGATACTCAAAGTTGTATCGATTACCTACGAATTAAATTGATAAGCCATAATATGAGAGAGTTATCAAGCACCGTCTGAGAGATAACGTGGATCTGTATGAACCAATTTGGTTTCATACCTAAAAGTTCAACCATGGAAGCCACTTCCTTGATAAGAAAAGTGAAGGAACAGTATAGGGAGCAGAAGAACCTACACATGGTTTTCATCGAGTTAGAGAAGACTTATGACAAAATACCAAGAAATTTTATGTTGTGGGCTTTGAACAAAGATAAAGTTCCAATGAAGTAAGTTCGACTCATTAAGGACATGTACAACAATGTTTTGACTAGTGTTCGGACAAGTGACAGAGACATGGATAACTTCTCGATAGGAATAGGACTACATCAATTGTCAGCTTTGAGCCCTTAGCTTTTTGCCTTGGTGACGGATGGGGTAACGAGGGATATAAAATGGGATATGCCTTGGTGTATGCTTTTTGCAGGCGAGGTAGTGCTAGTTGATGAATGTTGGGCAGAAGTAAATAGAAAACTGGACTTGTGGCGGGAGACTATAGAGTCCAAGTTTTTAGACTTAGTATAACTAAAACCGAATAAATATGTGACTTCGATATTACTACACGAGAAAAGAGGTGTTAGTTTGAAAGGTCAAGTAGTGTCTAAGAAAGATACCTTTCTATATTTAGGATCAACGCTACAGCCTACAGAGAGACGGAGATATTGATGAATATGTTAGTCACACAATCAAAGCATGACAGAGGAAGTAGCGCCAAGCACCTAATGTTCTATGTGACAAGGGGTATCACAAAAGCTAAAAGGTAAGTTTTGTAGTACAATGATTAGACTTGCTATGTTGTATGGTGCAGAATGTCGGTCTACAAAAAGATGACATATTCAAAAGATAAGTGTTGTGGAAATGTGCATGTTGCGTTGAATTTGTGGCCATACAAGAAGGGGCCGAATCTACAACGATAATATACGTGATAGGCTAAGGGTAGCACTAATTGAAGAAAAATTGTCCAATAATGGTTGAGATTTTGTACATGTCCAACATAGACCTACGGAGGACAAGTGCGTAGTGCGATCTTAAGACGCGGTAGTAATGGGAAGAGAGATAAGGGAAGGACGAAGTCGACATGAAAAGAGACAGTAAAAGAAGATTTGAAAGGATGAAATATACTCAAAGATTTAGCCTTTCATAGTAGCGCATAGGAAACAACTATCCACGTGTCTGAACCATGATTTGTGGCTTTTGTTGGGTTTCAACTCTAACCTGCCCCAACTTACTTTATTGTTGTTATTGTAATAATCAGGAAAAGAATGAATGTGTTGGAAATGATGCAATCTCCAAAATAATGAGAAAAGAGAATGAAGGTAGCAATAGTCATTGTCTACTCAATTTTTTCCATTATAACTTATGTCGATGTAGTGCAAGAAGTAAATTCATATACTACCTTCACAATGGATATATCCATCACCAACAAATTTTACACCTCTCACAATAGGGCACTCACAAACACGCCCACGGAAAGTATCCTGCATTCTCACATAAATGCAATTAGAACCTCTTACCCGACAAGAATTGAGGCATAATATAAGCATCATGAGCATGCATGGTGGTTAACAAATTGTACCTTGCATGCAGTAACATTATTAGCTTTGTCCAGCCAGCAACCCCCATTGTTCTCCAAACACTCATTTGTTTGAACCTCTATATTAGATAAAAAGAAGGAAATAAAAGGGTAAATGCGATATCAGATAAGATCTACTAAGAGATATCTGCAGTAAAATGAAAGCTTACAGACCTTCGCTCAAACAAACAGCAGGCTCAGTTGTCTCCTCGAATCCTGAACAAATCGCTTTCAGGACAGCAACTTTGTCCAGCTTACCTGAAGAGAAAAACTAAACGTGACACAAACAACATCTAACCACAAAAAGATAGGCACAAGATAGTAGGCTGACCTCTGTATTGCCTGTTGTTGATGACAAGGGTTGGTAGTATTGTGACATCTCCCCTTTTACCATGACCAATCTATACAGTAAAAGCAAAGAACTAAGGATACCTTTGACCAACAATTACTCTACTACCACCTGCATCCCCCAAAAAACTTCAAGATCTAGTTGTCCTAAGCCAAACTATCTTATGTTTGACCAAGTTTATACAAAAAGTACTGATATTTATATTACCAAATAAGTATCATTAGATTCAACATGTAACATATTTTCATAGTATACTTATTAGGTTTCATAAATGTCGACAAACTTTTCTACAAACTTGGTCAAACTTAAAATAGTTTGACTTAGGATAAACCTATACATGTTTTCTGTGATGGAGATAGTAATACAAAATTTCTATGGCACCAAATCAATATTATTAGATCCACGTTAAAAGAATGCTTACTTATGATTATGATTTTGAGCTTATGATTATGATTCTGTATCATATAATGAACTATTAATGGAGTAATCAGTGGCCAAAGCCTTGTCCAAACAAATACACCTTGTAAAAAAGCAAGGAGGGAGTACTATTTATTAACACAGTCGTACTTGGGCATCTTGTTCTGCCTTTAAAATTACGTTTTCCTCATTGGCTTCAGGGTCGCCAACACACTTGTTTATTTTCTCGATGTCCAATCCTGTAACAGGGAATTGACACAATGAATACTTAATTGGCAGCTACTTAGTCAATTAGTTGCATGCTACAAAAGGAAAAGAAAATGGAACTAGCAACCAACATATTAGTGACCAATTAAATATACCAAGTGACTTGATAACATCGCTGGCACAGTCATGATTGTATTTCTTATCCTTCATTGGGCACCTAAGTGCGAAATCATGCACATAATCCCACCACAGCCATGGCTTTCCAGTTTCATTAGCAATCTTGAATACACAAATTTGATGTAGATTTTGAACCACAACATTTCTTCCATCATACCCTTGACTAAAATCCTGCTCTGGGTCTGGTGCACAATATCTCCCATGATTGATGCACTGTGATTTGCATTGCTTGCTATCGACAAAAGCTTCTGGACAATACCATGTGATATAATGAGGAGTAAACTGAGTGTAACCCTTTTTCTCAAGGATTTGTGCAGTTCCTCTAAAGCTCTTCACGAAGTCCATTTGCATATCACATTTAGGACCACATTCATCATTACTGTTTGTCCAGAACTCATACTCTACACGCTCATCCGGATGGGGAAGGGATTCTCTCCAGTCTAGAAGAACGCTAAGCATATCGCCATTTTCCGCGGATTTCTTAAGGCTTTCCCCCAATTTCTTTGTTATAAGCACTGAGGGAATAGTGATGTTTTCTAGGTGCTCTTTGCCTTCTTCTGGGTTGTCCATTGTGATTAGAGGTTCCGACTTGTCATCCACAACAAGAACGGCAGCAGCTCCAGCGTTTTGTGCATTCCATGCCTTGGTTGTGAAGAAGCATTCTGCTCATTAAAAAACATAATACTCATTAGAACAAGTTTTTCTCAATCATGAGTAAGAATCCTGTAATGTGCACCAAGGAGAACTTTTATTCACCCAAATCTTTGAATAGTACCATGTTTTGCACTGTTAGAATAGGAACCCATACCCTAAACAGGGGTTGGGAGTGATATTAATAGAGAGAATATCTGGGCCAGGCCCATTACACACAGGGGTAAAATGGTCATTACAGTGGGAATAGCACTAACCCTAGACGGGTAGTCTAACACCCCCCCGCAGTCACAACTCTATCCTGTACAGATGTTGAGACTGGATCGGAAGTCTAAAAAGACACTCGATGGTAACCCCTTGGTGAAGATGTCGGCGAACTGAAGCGTGGTGGGGACGCTGAGAACACGGACGTCACCGGCAGCGACACGCTCGCGGACGAAGTGCAGGTCGATCTCCACATGCTTCGTGCGTTGATGCTGCACGGGGTTGGTGGAGAGGTAGACCGCGCTGACGTTGTCGCAGTAGACGAGGGTGGCGCGCTGGAGGGGACTGTGAAGCTCGTGGAGGAGCTGGCGCAGCCAAGAGGCCTCGGCCACGCCGTTGGCCACGGCACGGTACTCGGCCTCAGCGCTGGAGCGAGAGACGACGGGCTGCCTCTTGGCGGCCCAAGAGACGAGGTTGGCGCCCAGGAAGACGGCGTAGCCGGAGGTGGACCGGCGCGTGTCGGGACAGCCAGCCCAGTCAGCGTCGGTGTAGACCACGAGCTCCGACGTCGGGGATGGGCGGAGTAGGAGGCCGTAGTCGAGGGAGCCGCGGAGGTAGCGGAGAATCCGCTTGAGCGCAGTGAGATGGGGCTCCCGCGGAGTGTGCATATGCAGGCACACCTGCTGGACGGCGTAAGCGATGTCGGGCCTGGAGAACGTGAGGTACTGGAGCGCGCCGGTGAGACTCCGGTAGGACGTCGCGTCGGCGACCGGAGGCCCGTCGTCCTCAGAGAGCTTCGCCTGAGTGTCGACAGGCGTGGGGCAGGGCTTGCAGTCAGACATGCCAGCCCGCTCCAGGATGTCGATGGCGTACTGGCGCTGGTGGAGGAAGAGACCCTGAGGCCGACGTTCGGCGGTGATGCCGAGGAAGTGGTGGAGGGGCCCCAGGTCCTTCATCGCGAACTCCCGCTGAAGGGCGACGATCGTGCGGTGAAGGAGGTCGGCGGTGGATGCCGTGAGCACAATGTCGTCGACGTAGAGCAGGAGGTAGACGGTGTCGTCGCCGCGTCGGTAGATGAACAGGGACGTGTCCGACTTGGCCTCGACGAAGCCGACGGAGGCCAGGTAGGAGGCGAAGCGGCTGTACCAAGCCCGTGGCGCCTGCTTGAGGCCGTACAGGGATCGGTTCAGCCGGCAAACCAGGTCCGGACGGTCAGCGTCGACGAAGCCGGTGGGCTGGCTGCAGTAGACAGTCTCCGTCAGAGTGCCATGGAGGAAGGCATTCTTGACATCGAGCTGATGGATCGCCCAGTCGCGGGAGAGGGCGAGGGAGAGGACGGCGCGAACAGTGGCGAACTTGACGACAGGGCTGAAGGTCTCGTCGTAGTCCACTCCAGGGCGCTGGGTGAAGCCCCGAAGGACCCAACGGGCCTTGTAGCGGTCGAGGGAGCCGTCCGAGGTCAGCTTGTGGCGAAATAGCCACTTGCCGGTGACCACGTTGGTGCCTGGTGGGCGCGGCACCAGGTCCCAAGTGTGGTTGGCCAAGAGGGCCGCGTACTCCTCCTCCATAGCGCGACGCCAGTGTGGGTCAGCGAGGGCAGTGCGAACGGAGGAGGGTACCGGGGAAGCGTCGGGTGGAGTGCTGGTCGTGGTGGCTGCCAGGATGAGCCGGTCGACGGGGCGGAGGACGCCGGCAGCGCGTCGAGTCACCATGGGGTGGACGTGCCCGGGGTCGCGGTGGATGGCGACCGGGTGGTATACGGACGACTCGGAGGGAGCCACCGGAATGTCGGGAGTGGCTGGAGGGGCCGGCTCACGGCGGTGATAGACGATGGCGGGGTCGGCGAAGCGGGCCGCGTCCGTCGATGGGCCCGCGTCGGGGGGCGCCGAGGTAGTGGCGTGGCCGCGACGATGGTAGACGAGGGCGGGGTTGGCGAATCGTGTCGGAGTCGACGGGGCCGCGCGTGGCGCAGGCGGGGTCGACGGGGCCGCGCGTGGCGCAGGTGGGGTCGACGGGGCCGCGCGTGGCGCAGGCAGGAGCATCGGGGCCGCGCGTGGCGCAGGCGGGGTCGACGGGGCCGCGCGTGGCGCAGACGGGGTCGACGGGGCCGCGCGTGGCACAGGCGGGGTCGACGGGGCCGCGCGTGGCGCGGAAGAGGTCGTGGGGGCCGCACGAGGAGCAGGTAACGGCGCAAGACGGGGAGCCGAAGGTGGGGGTGGAACCGGATCGGACTCGAGGAGGGAGTCAAGATCGGTGGGTGGGGTGGAGCCAGCGAGGGGAAACACATCTTCGTCAAAGACAACATGACGAGAGATGATGATGCGGTGGGAGGTGAGGTCCAAACACCGGTACCCCTTGTGGTCAGGGGAGTAACCAAGGAAGAGACAGCGGGCGGAGCGAGGAGAAAGCTTATGTGGAGCGGTAGCGGAAGTGTTAGGGTAACAGGCACAGCCGAACACGCGAAGGTGGTCATAGGAAGG
The DNA here is from genome assembly GCF_902167145.1 of Zea mays. NCBI lineage: Eukaryota > Viridiplantae > Streptophyta > Magnoliopsida > Poales > Poaceae > Zea > Zea mays. The sequence continues at coordinate 56,134,815 of NC_050096.1, read as the reverse complement.
GGTGGTGCCGTAAAGGGCAAAGTGGGGGGTAGGGTGGTGTACCGCCTTCGAGGGAAGGCGGTTGAGGAGGTGGGTGGCAGTATGCAGGGCCTCTGCCCAGTAGCTGGCAGGGAGAGACGCCTGGAAGAGGAGACAGCGGAGCATATTAGTGGTGGTGCGGATCATACGTTCGGCTCGGCCGTTCTGGGCAGAAGTGTAGGGGCACGAGAGACGCAACTGGACGCCATGAGTGAGGAAGAAGGAGCGAGAGGCGTTGTTATCGAACTCGCGGCCATTGTCACACTGCAGAGCACGGACCGGGCGACGAAACTGAGTGGAAACCCAGGTGAAGAAGTGTGTGAGGGTGGTGAATGTGTCCGACTTCAACCGAAGCGGGAAGGTCCAGAGAAAGTGGGAAAAATCATCCAAAATCACCAGATAATATTTATAACCAGAAAGACTGAGTACAGGGGAGGTCCAAAGGTCACAATGAACCAGATCAAAAGCCTGCTCAGCCCGAGAAGAAGAAGTAGTAAATGGGAGACGAGTATGTCGGCCTAACTGACAAGCATGACAGAGACCCTCAAAATGTCCCCTATTACATGAAAGATCAAGACTACTGGTAATCTTGGTCATGACGTCAGGTCCAGGATGGCCGAGACGTCGATGCCATGTGGTGGAGGAGGTGGTGGAGACCAGGGCAGGAGGTGGAGACACGCCGGCGGCGGAGGGCTGGAGCGTGTAGAGAGGCCCCGAGCTGTCACAGCGGGCGAGAAGGGTCCTGGTGGCCAGATCCTTCACAGAAAAACCAGAGGGGTCAAACTCAATGGAACAGGAGTTGTCAGTGGTGAAGCGACGAACAGAAAGAAGATTGTGGGTGATGTGGGGAGCTACGAGAACATCGTTGAGGTAAAACGGCCCAGGGAGAACCGAGGCACCTACTGAGGTGACTGGCAGAGTGGAACCGTTTCCAACGACGATCGAGGAAGGGTGAGAGGGGAGGGGGGAATGAGAGCGAGAGAGCGTGCCTGCCGTGGGAGTGGTGTGGTACGAGGCACCGGAGTCGATCACCCAGTCGGAGGGGGGTGGGGTCATCGCCATGGTGCTGAAGGCAGCAGCAAGGGAGGCGCTGTCCCAACCACCGGCCGGCGGGGACCAAGGCGTCGAGGTGGGGGTCCCCGGGGGCAGGAGCGCGGGCGGAGCCTGGGGCACGACGGGAACACCATACGGAGGTGCGCCGTAGTGAGGTGTAGTCAGGAGGGCTGGCGCCGGAGGACGGGGGGTACTCGGTGCCTGGCCCGGCCACATGGCGATGGTCCCGGTCCAGGGGTTGTAGAATGACGGCCACGCTTGGCCGCCACCCCGGCCGGAGGAACCACCACGAGAGGAGCCGCCGCTCCCTCGGCCGCCCTTGCGGGAGCGACGACCCCCGTCGGTCGTGGAAGTCGGACGAGGGGCCGCCGGGACGGTAGGAGGAGGGCGGGTGGGAGCCCCAGTCGACGGAGGACGGGTGGCCTGGCCCCCTGAAGGCGGCTGACCACTGGTGGGAGCGCTGTAGAGAGCCGAGGCAGGAGTGGGTGCCTCATTCGCCATGGTGAGCTCCTCGAGGAGAAGCTCGTTACGCACGGCGTGGAAGGTGGGGAAGGGCACGCTCCTCTTGATGAGAGCCTTCAGGTGGCCGTAGCGGGGGCTGAGGCCACGCAGGAGGTTCAGCACCAGGGTACGATCGGCAACGGGCTCGCCGAGATCGCGGAGAGAGTCAGCCAGGCCCTTCATCTGGCGGCAGTACTCTCCCACGGAGAGGTCCCCCTGAGAGAACAGGTGAAACTGGGCGTCGAGGTGGAGTGCCCGCGCGTCTCGATTCCCGAGGAACTGGTCCTCGAGAGCGAGCCACGCCTGACGAGCCGTGTCCGCCTGGTCGCGGATGATGTCCTGTAGCTCAACGGTGATGGTGCCGTGGAGCCACGAGAGGACGACACTGTCCATGAGGCACCAGGAGGGAGTCGGCGGAGCGTCGAGGTCGTCGAGGACGTGATCGGCGAGGGCATACCGCCGCAGTGTGAGGAGGACCTGTCCTCGCCAACGGGGGTAGTGGGAGGACGCCGGGTCCAACACCACGGACACGAGGGCCCGGATGTTGTGAAGTCCGGCGGC